>NC_088375.1:125288409-125591439 GCF_037993035.2 Macaca fascicularis | reverse complement strand
CACAAATGTAGTGTAAAACTACACAAGTTGATTAAGTTCTGGAGGTCAACGTCTGAAAATAATTTCACTGGACTGAAATAAAGGTGTAGGCAGGGCTGCATTCCTTCTGGAGGCTTGACAGGAGAATCAACTTTCTTGCCTTTTCCAGCTTCTAGAGACCATTTGTAGTCCTTGACCCATGGCCCCTTCCTTCATCTTCAAAAGCAACATCACAACATATTCAAATCTCCTCTGACTGTGACACTCCTGCCTCAGTCTTTCACTTACAAGGACCCTTGTGATTACACTGGGCTCACCCGGATAATCTAGGATAATCATCTCAAGACCCTTAATTTAATTGCATCTGCAAAATCCCTTTGACATGTAAGGTAACACATTTGCAGATTCCAGGGATTAATACTTGGACATCTTTTGGGGCCATTGTTTTGCTTACCATAGTACTCTTTTGCAGGATTCTTAGAAAACTAGGATCTATGCCTCATCATTTCATCCCCAAGCAGCATTTATTGTATCTCCAGAGGGTACTACTACCCCAAAGCCCCTCTTGATGTGAAGCTTTTTTATCCTGTAGAACAATTGTAATTTATTGAGATACAGCAGGAGGGCATACCTCAAAATTGGAAAGCTAAAAAAAAATTTAAAATGATAACTTTGATACATGCAACTGTAATACATGGATGAATTTCAAAATACAGTTACATGTCACCTAACAACAGATACACATTCTGAGAAATGCATCATAGAGTGTACTTACACAAACTAGATGGTGTGGCCTGCTACACACCTAGGCTATATTGTATAGGCTATTGCTTTTAGACTACAAACCCATACAGCATGTTACCATACCAAATGATGTAGGCAACTGTAACACAATAGTAAGTATTTGTGTACCTAAACATAGAAAAGTTTCAGTAAAAATATGGTAATATAATCTTACAGGACCACTGTCATAGATGTAGTCTGTCATTGACCAAAATGCTATTATGTGGTGCATGACTGTAATTTAGCTATTTGAAAGAAGTCAGATTACACACACACACACACACACACACACACACGCAGAGGGTATATATTGTATAATTCCATTTATATAAAATTGTGAAAAATGCAAAGTGATGTATAATAATAGTAAGTAGATCAGTGGTTGCCTGAGTTGGGTGGAGGTTGAGAAGGGAGATGGGGTGACCAAGAGACATGAGAAAATTTTTAGAAGTGATAGATATGTTGATTGTGGTGATTTTTTTTCAGAACTTCACAAATCGTGCCCTTTAAATATGTCCTGTTGATTGTATGTCAGCCATAGCTCAAGAAAGTTGTTAAAAATAATACGTTATCCCAGTGTTTTGGGAGGCTGAGGCGGTCAGGAGTTTGAGACCAGCCTGGCCAACACGGTGAAACCCTATCTCTACTAAAAATACAAAAATTAGCTGGGCATGGTGGTGCACACCTGTAGTCCCAGCTACTTGGGAGGCTGAGGTGGGAGGATCGCTTGAATCCAGGAGGCAGAGGTTGCAGTGAGCTGAGATCATGCCACTGCACTCCACCCTCGGTGACAGAGCCAGACCCTGTCTCAAAATAATAGTAGTAATAATAATAATAATACATGAGCAGGCCTTCGTGGCTCACACCTGTAATCCTAGCACTTTGGGAGTCTGAGGGTGGAGGATCATTTGAAGCTTGGAGTTTAAAACCAATATAGTAAGACCCTGTCTTTAAAACACACACACACACACACACACACACACACACACACACACACACACACACACCAGCTGGGCATGGTGACAGAAGCTCACAAGCTTGTAGTCCTAGCTACTCAGGAGGCTGAGGCAGAAGGGATCACTTGAGCCCAGGAGTTGGAGGCTGCAGTGAGCTATGATCACGCCACTGCCCTCTAGCCTGGGTACAGAGGGAGACCCTGTCTCAAAAATATAATAATACATGAAAAGAGACTTTAAAATCCTCCAAAGCACACAGGAACTTCATAAAATGAGATCATAGAGCCAGGGAGAAACTTGTATCAAACAGCAGTAACCTTATCTATAAAGCTCTTCAGAAAATGTTTAATGACCTCATTCAGATGTTATCATTTTAGGATGATTACAGGTTTGCAAGTGTAACACATTTAGCAGTTTGTTTTGCATACTGTCTAAGCTCCACATGGCCTCTGAGGCCCTTTGTGAACTGTGGCAGCCTACCTCTCCAACCTGTCTTCCTACCACACCTTGCCTTGAAATTCATGCTTCAACAATCCCAAGCTATTTATAGCTCCCCAAGCTCACCTGGTGTTTTATGTCCCTGTCTTTGAAGAAGACATGCCTGGAATGCCCTTCCTCTCTGGCCTCTTTGGCCAGGAGAGGTCATCCCTTCGTCTTTTGTCAATTCATGCCCTGTACAAGGTTCCCCGGTTACACTTTCTCCACTATCTTGTAATTAATTGTTTCATATCTGTCCTGTCACTAGCCTATCTGTAATCCCAGCCAGGGCATATAGCAGGGATGGCAGGGTCTCAACATTTATTTTATGGAACTGGAAATGCTCTCAGTGTGTCATGGTGGTATACATGAGAACCATTAGGATGTCTACAGGGAAGAAGATCTGCCAAAAGAGGAGTTTGAATGTTGCTGGATGAAGGGACAAAGCACGGTCCTGAAGTTGGTGGCAGTGACACTCCTGCAGCCTGAACTAGAGCAGTTGGTTCTCAATAGGATGGCAGGGCCACCCAGGGGCTTTTAGAAATGGAGGGGGAGTGCAGCTGGCATTTAGTACTGAGGGGCCACGGTGGAAGCAAAGTCCTGTGCAAAGAAGAATGCTCTCGTCCAAAACGCCAGTTAGAAACACTACTCAAGGATAAAGTGTGTTTTCTCTGTAAAGACGGCAAATGGGCTGGGCACAGAGGCTCACGCCTGTAATCCCAGCACTTTGGAAGGCCAAGGGGGACGGATCATGAGGTCAGGAGTTCCAGACCAGCCTGGCCAACATGGTGAAACTCCGTCTCTACTAAAGATACAAAAAATAGCCGGATGTGGTGGCAGGTGCCTGTAATCCCAGCTAGTCAGGAGGCTGAGAGAGAAAGGAATCGCTTGAACCCAGGAGGCAGAGGGTGCAGTGAGCCAAGATCGCACCACTGCACTACTCCAGTCTGGGCGACAGAGAGAGATTCTGTCTCAAAAAAAAAAAAAAAAAAAAGACTGCAAATAATCCTTTTCCCTAGTGCTTCATGTGAGTGTGATGTGCAGCTAGTGAGGAGACTGGAATCCTCTCCCCGAAGTGCTCACTCTCTGCACTTACTCCTTGACCCCTGGGGATCCTCTGTCCCCTGAACTTCTTTTGCTCCTCAAATACACTGCCTACTGCCTACCTTAGACCTTCCCTTCATCTGTTCACAGGGCCTGAAGTGTCCACCCCACCTTCCTCCTGCCTTTCTACATGGTTCTTACTCAACTCTTAGCATGCCACTTCCTCCAGAACCTTCTCTCATTCCTACAGTTGGCCAGGGTCCCCTGATATAAGCCCCCAGAGTACTCCGCTTATCTCCTTAGTAGCATTTATCACAATAATAAAATACTGGTGAAAGGAGAGAGGGGAGACAGTGAGAAAAAGGAAGGCAGACAGGGAAGAGGGAAGGAAGGGAAGAAGACCTATTTGGCTGCTTGAGGAGAGTGGAAAAGCACAAGTTGTTTAAAAACTGAGTTTGGACAGGGCACAGTGGCTCACGCCTGTAATCCCAGCACTTTGGGAGGCTGAGGAGGGTGGACCACCTGAGGTCGGGAGTTCAAGACAAGTCTGACCAACATGGAGAAACCCTATCTCTACTAAAAATACAAAATTAGCCGGGAGTGGTGGTGCATGCCTGTAATTCCAGCTACTCGGGAGGCTGAGGCAGGAGAATTGCTTGAACCTGGGAGGTGGAGGTCACGGTGAGCCAAGATTGCACCTCTGCACTCCAGCCTGGGCAAGAAGAGCAAAACTCCATTTCAAAAACAAACAAACAAATAAACAAAAAAAAAACTGAGTTTGACCCTTAGCTCTGCTCCTTAGTAATTGAGGACCTGGATGAGTTATCTAAGTGATCTGAACCTCAGTCCCCACATCCACAAAATGGAGAAAAAGGGTGCTCGCGGCAATTAGATAAGTATATGGAAGTGCCTTGCTCAGTGTCTGACACATGGTAAGTGCTCAAAAAATGTCAAACCTTTTTACCTTCTCTCTTTCTCCCTCTTCCCCAAATGGAAGGGCAAGTAAGGGTGAAAATTTAACTGAGAAATGTGGACTGAAAAAGCCTTAGTACCTAGCTTGCTAGAGAGAACATCTATAATCCTCCTAAATGGGTTTGAGAGGCTCTGTGAACACAAAAATGTCTTAAAGGAAGCCTGTGGTCAGGGGATGAACAGTCATAATTGGTGAGAGTGGAGGCAATGGGTAGAATTCATAGACATTGGCATGGTCGTGTTGCTCAAATATTCATAAAAGATCTACCCTTTTCCGCACAATCCCTCCAGCATGCTAGCAAGTATCTGTAGGATGACTACACTTGGTTTCTTGGAAAGAATGTGACCCAATGAGGAAGTGAGACACCGCTAAAAATTTACTTAGTTCTTATGCCTAGTGTTCCATTATTGGAAGGCTAAGCATGTGGGAATTATTTATATCCTACTGCTCAAGGTCATCACCAAGGTCTGATTGCAAAAATTCAAAAAATTGCAACCTCAGGCATAAATGGGTTAATGTCTCTGAGACCAGAGCCCTACCAAGGTTCTACTAATGCAAAACACAATGGTTTGGGAAGCGTCAGTGACAACTATCTGAGGTGGAGTCTAGCCACTAAGGTAGAAAGAATTCCAAATGATGACAATTTGGATTGGTATGATTTGCCTAAACCTCTGGGCACATTTGCAATCCCATTATTAAAACTGATAATAACATCATAAAACAGTGTCATTATCTTCAGAGGAGAACATCTGAGCAAGCATGTTACCCTAAAGGCAAACGGACTCTTAGAAGTTAAGTACATGGAAGACTTCTAGGGTCATCATAAGAGTCTCGCTTCCTTTCTAAGCAAGCCACCCTACTGAGTTTTTGAACAATATGGCAGTAATGAAGTTTTACTAGGCAACTTATTTGCAACTTCCTTTACACCTGACACCATGTAAATTAAGAGTACTTGATTGTTTTGCTGGCAAAGCAAAGGCAGCCTCTAGATCTGCTGTTAACCAGTGATAGCACCCACCTCAACTTTAGTGAACACTAAAAGGTATTAATATATCTTCACCAACCCTGTAAAGAAAGAGAGGTGTCTCCTGGTTAAAGCCCTAAGCTACTTACTTACTTCTCTTTCTCAGACAGGCTTCTTAAACCTACCATCTTTGATCTACAAGTCCTAAAGGGTTTCCATGCTCAATTGCCTTTGCCAACTCCTCAAGGTTTTAAAATAGGAAGTCCCTCATCCTGGGACCCTATCAGTCTCGGGATGATTGGTCACCCCAGCTCAGAACAGATTCTCTCCACCCTACCCAACCGCTAACATCTGTATTATCTGTCTCCCCCAAGCACTTAATCTCTTTTCATACCTTTTTTTTTTTTTTTATAATAGAAAGATACCAGAAGGAGGTGATAAAGAGAGGCACGTGTGGGAAATATATACAAATCCACAGGGGGTTTTCTTAGTTTTCAACTTTTTTTTTTTTGACACAGGGTCTCACTTTGTCATCCAGACTGGGGTACAGTAACATGATCTCAGCTCACTGCACTCTCTGCCTGCCAGGCTCAAGTTATCCTCCCACCTCAGGCCCACAAGTAGCTGGGATTACAGGTGCATGCCACCATGCCCATCTAATTTTTGTATTTTTAGTACAGATGGGGTTTTGCCATGTTGGCCAGACTGGTCTTGAACTCTTGGACTCAAGCAATCCACCTGCCTCGGCCTCCCAAAGTCTTGGGATGACAAGCGTGAGCCACCACTCCCAGCCAGTTTTTAACTTTTTTATGTTTTACATTTACCTGCTTATTGTAGAAAATGTGAAAAATCGAAAAAAGTATAGAAAGACAATGCTTCATCGTAATTGTTTCTTGTGTTTCGAGGACACAATACATAAAAAATTGCATACGATGCTTTTTTCATCTAATGTCAAGAACATTTCCCCATGTTATTAAAAACTTTGAAATGAATACTTGTTTTTAAGAGTTATATCCACTACATGGCTATACTATAATCATTTCCCTAATGACAGACATTTAGGGTATATCCAAGTTTTCAACATTTTCTTTTTTTGTTTTTGAGATAGGTTCTTGCTGTCACCCAGGCTGGAGTACAGCAGTACAGTTACAGCTCAAGCCATCCTCTCACCTCAGCCTCCTGAGTAGCTGGGACTACAGGTGTGTGCCACTACACCTAGTTAATTTTTAAATTTTTCAGTAGAGATGGGGTCTTGCTATGTTGCCCAGGCTGGTCTCAAACTCTTAGACTCAAGTGATCCTCCTACCTCAGCCTCTCAAAGTGCTGGGATTACAGGAGTGAGCTACTGTACCTGGCCTCAATATTTTAAAATAACACAACAGTAAAACATCCTTGCCTGTATTTCTAATTATTTCTTTAGGATAGATTATTAGATGGGAAAGTATTAGGACAGAATATAAGTATTTTAATGCTCTTAATATAAAAACAAAATGGATTACAAGCATATTCATCAACAGTGTGGGAATAATATATTGATATGCTCTCTGCAACACTAAATTGTAATTTTTTAAAATCTTTGTTAATTAAAAAAAGGTATTTTAGTGTTTTAATTTGTAGTACTTCGATAATTCATGAAGTTGGACATTTTTCATGTTTATTAACCATTTTTATTCCTTCATTTGTGTATTATCTCTGTCCTTTGCACATTTAGCTATTATCTACAATATGGTTGTTTTTTAATTACAAGTAATACATGCTCACTGTAAAACATATTAGAAAACGTTAATACTTATAGTACTTTATAACCTGCTCCTGAAAGAACTGAATCCAATACATTGTTAATACCTTTCCATGTCAACCAATATGCATCTTAGCTAGCAAATAAATTCAATTGCTGCACAACATTCCACTGTATGGGTGACTTGTTTTCACTGCTCTTTTGGACATGTAAGTGGTTTCAAATGTTTGAATATTAAAAATGATTGTATGATAAGCTTCCTGGTACATTTATTTTGCACACTTGCCTGATCGTTTATGTAGGTGAAGTCCTAAAAAATGGAATTGTTTGGTCAAGAGGTACTAAGGCTTTTGACACATATTACAAAATCTCCCTCCAAAATGATCATACTTATTTGCAGCTCCAACAGCAGCTTATGAGAGGACTCGTTTTATCACATCCTCAGCAACAACGGGTAACATGATTTTTAAAAATCTGAAGTCTGATGGGCAAAAAAGGAGTCCCATTGTTGTTCTCGTTTGCATTTATTTAATAATAATGAAGCTGAAGTTCGTATGTGAGCTCATTGTGGTCACTTAAGTGCTGGTCCTTGTCCTTTGCCCTATTGGGTTGTTGTCTTTTTCTTCTTTGAGGTTATTTCATTGTTAGAGGTTAGGCTGTAAGGTAATTTCATTTAAATACTAAGTATTCGGTATTAACTCTTTGTCAGTAACACAGGTCTCCATTTGTCATTTTCCTTTTGATTTTTTAAAAGTCAGTATATGTAGAGAGAGTAAAAGCATGGCTCCTGAGACAGATTGGTTCTACTATTTACTAGCCTTGGTGGATGCCGTGTTAGGTGCCCTGTTTAGATACCCTTCACTGGCCAGTACACCTGTCTCTCCACTGTTGTGAGGTTGGCGGCTAGAGCTCACAGGTGCCTTTTTCTCTAGAGAGTCTACACTAGGGAAGGCAGCCACACCTGGGGGAAGGTTACGCCCCACTTTATCCTGATACAAAGGTACAAACACCTTTGTGTAAGATGGGGGCTAATTCTGCAGTTTGGTTTATGCTCTAGTTTCCAGAGCCCTCCCTCAGTGGAGCAGATCACGGCTAGGATTTCCTAAGATCCATTTTTCTTGGATCTTTTCCCTTCCCTATCCTGTTTCACTCTCTCCCTTATGGGTTCCTCCTAAAGAGCCCTCCCTCAATAAATTATAGGGATCTAAATCCCATCTCAGGATTGGCTTCTAGGGAAACCAACCTAAGATACTGTAAAATGGGGATGATGTTAGTACCTACTTCATAGGGTTGCTGTGGAGATTAAATAATAGTCAAAATAATAATAATAGCAAAATTTAGCACTTATATGTGCTAAGCCCTGTTCTAAACAGTTTATATGTATTCATTCATTTAATCCTTACATCAGTCAATGTCCAGGTATAATCCTCAAACATGAAAAAAGTTTAGAATTGTGCTTGGCATATATTTAGCACCAATAAATCTTAGCTATTATTATTTACTGATTTACTCTAGATTTCACATGAGAGATTAGGCATGTTAGCAGGCTGTTTCCCTGCATTTTGAAGTCTCTTTCCCATTCTCTTTTTCTTAGCTATTCCTTTGGAAAGCTCTTACCTACTCCGTGCCCTCATTTTTTCCTCCTTTTATTCTATTTTTATTTTATGTATATACACATACACCTACATATGTGTACATATGTACATACATATATACATACATATGTATGTGTATATATGTACACACATATACATACATATATATTTTTTGAGACAGGGCCTTGCTCTGTCGCCCAGGCTGGAGTGCAGTGGCACAATCATGGCTCACTGTAGCACTGGCCTCCTGGGCTCAAGTGATCCTCCCACCTCAGCCTCCCAAGCAGCTGGGACCACAGGTACATGACACCACACCAGGCTAATTTTTATTTTTTTGTAAAGACAGGGTATCACTATGTTGCCCAGGCTGGTCTCCAACTCCTGGGCTCATGCAGTCCTCCCACCTCAGCCTCCCAAAGTGCTGGGATCAAAGGCATCAGCCACCATGCCCAATCTTTTATTCTAAAAGATGGAGTTACAAGTCCACATTCTTGCTGAGGAAACTACACAACCAGTCTTCTAACTTTCTTTTAATCAAAGGAGCACTGTTACTCTGATAGATTTTGTTGGGGGAGGGAAGCAACAAATGTTATTTACTTGGTTATTCAAGTTTGCCTTGATTCAGTGTGGTCATTTATAATTCAGGGAAGTCTAGCGACCCTGGTTTCATCTTAAAGCAAAGCTTGGCGTATCCTAACAACTCCACATGTTGTGAGGCTATGTACATGCTCAGTGCTCTCCCCCTACTCCAACACACTGGAAAATGGTCAAGGAAGCCTGTCAGCAGTGTGAGCACCAGGGGGTTTCATCTAGTATTGTGGAAGTGGTGTGGTAAAAACTTCATTGCTGTGTTCCCAGCATCCAGCAAAGTGCCTGGCATAAAATAGGCATTTAAACATAAATGTTATGGAGCAGATCACAATACGTTTTTAAACAGATCCCTTTCTCTTTCTCTTTCTCTCTCTCTCTCTCTCTCTTTCTCTCTCTCTCTCTCTGATTCAGGATCCCCAAGAAGACTAATGTGCATTTTTTCGTTTGTTTTCCATGGCATTGACATTTATGAAGAGTCTGGGCTAGTTGTAGAATGTCTGCAGTTCTGGATTTATGCCAGAGTGCTTTTTAAAAAATATAAATCAGGACCAGGCGTGGTGGCTCATGCCTGTAATCCCAGAACTTTGGGAGGCTGAGGCAGGTGGATCACCTGAGGTGAGGAGTTCAAGACCAGCCTGACCAACATGGTGAAACCCTGTCTACTAAAAACACAAAATTAGCCGGGTGTGGTGGCATAGGCCTGTAGTCCCAGCTAATCAGGTGGCTGAGGCAGGAGAATTGCTTGAACCTTGGAGGCAGAGGTTGCAGTGAGCTGAGAGTGTACCACTGCACTCCAGCCTGGGCAACAAGACCAAAACTCCATCTAAAAAAAAAAAAATTCACACACACACACACACACACACATATATATACACACATATACATATATAGAAAAATAAGATGAAGTTATTCCCATGTTTAAAACCTTCCACTGACTTCCTATAATATTTAGAAAATAAAGTCCAAACTCACTACCCTGGCTTACAAAGGCCTACATTGCCTTTTTTATGTTTTCTTCTTTCTCACAGTGGCCTTCCTCCAGTTTCTCAAGTCCACGAAGCTCTCAAATCCTGCAAAATCCTCACAGGATTTTGCATTGGCTGCTGCCTTTGCCTAATGTGCTTTTCCCTGAAGTTTGCTTGAAGGCTGCCTCCTTCTCATAATTCAAATCCCAGTTTGAATGCCATTTTCTCAGAGAGACCTTCCTTATCTTGGCCCCCAATCTGAAACAGTCACTTACTCACTCTCATATCACCCTTCTTTTAACTCTCTGCATGGTACCTATCATATTTTTTCTTTTTCTTTCTTTTTTTTTTTCTTTCTCCTTTTTCTTTCTTTTTTTTTTTTTTTTTTTTTTTTTTGAGACAGAGTCTCGCTCTGTTACCCAGGCTGGAGTGCAGTGGCGTGATCTCGGCTCACTGCGAGTTCAGCCTCCCAGGTTCATGTCATTCTCCTGCCTCAGCCTCTACAGGAACCTGCCACCACTTCCAGCTAATTTTTTGTATTTTTTTTAGTAGAGATGGGGTTTCACTGTGTTGGCCAGGATGGTCTCGATCTCCTGACCGCGTGATCCACCCTCCTTGGCCTCCCAAAGTGCTGGGATTACAGGCGTGAATCCCGGCCTCTTTTTTCTTTTTTGAAGCAGGGTCTAGCTCTGTCACCCAGGCTAGAGTGCAGTGGCTGGATCATAGCTCCCTGGAGCCTTGAACTCTTGAGCCTCAGCCTCAGCCTCCTGAGTAGCTGAGACTACAGGTGTGTGCCACCACACCAGGCTAACAAAAAAAAAATTATTTTTGTAGAGACAGTGTCTCGCTATGTTGCCCAGGCTGGTCTCAAACTCCTGGCCTCAAGCAGTCCTCCCACCTCAGCTTTCCAAAGTGTTGGAATTACAGGTGCGAGCACACCCAGTCCTGATATTTTTCTTGTTATTTATTTTTGTTGAGCTCCAAGAGATCAGGGGCTGTGTTCTGTTGTGCTCACTACTATATTCCCTGTACCTAGAACAGTTCCTGATACATAGCAGAAACTTAATACATACTTGCTGAATACTGTAATGAATAAGCTGAGAGCTGAGGATGAAAAGAAGCCAACCATTTAAGGAGCTTGGAGGAAAATCTAGGCAGAGAGGAGGTCCTGAGAGAACCTTGAGGCTTAGTCCGTTCTACGGCATGAAGAATGCCTTGTATACTTGGAGGAAAGTGAGGCAGCAGGAGGGAAAAAATAGGAGAGAAGAGAGAAATTGGCAGGGGCTAGATGGCTTAAGGCCTTTTTCCCCAATAGGAAGTTTGGATTTTATTTTATTTTTAATTAAATGGGAAATCACTAAAGGTTTACAAGTAGGAGAGTGACATAATCTGACTTATGCCATTTAAAAGATATTTTTCAATTTGAGTGATTAGGAAGATGGAAGTAACTAATATCAGAGATAGAAATCACATACGTAAGAGAAGATTTGCAGGGGGAAATAATTTTGGACATGTTGAATGTAATGTTTTACTTCCAGCTGGGTGAGGGAGCTCACACCTGTAATCTCAGCACTTTGGGAGGCTGAGGCAGGAGGATCCTTTGAGCCCAGGAGTTCAAGACCAGGCTGGGCAATGTAGTGAGACCTTTTCTCTACTGAAAAATAAAATTAGCCAGACATGGTGTCAAGGTCCTGTGGTCCCAGCTACTGGGGTGTAGGGGTGGGGTGAGATTGGAGGATCACTTGGCCCTGGGAGATTGAGGCTGCTGAGCCATGATCTCCAGCCTGGGTGACAGAGGGAGGTCCTGTCTCTCTCTCTATATATATAAAACTTCCTTTGTGGCTTTCACAGTATCCATACTTTAAAAGAATTTATGATTAAGAAGGAATTAATACCTACCTCTGAAACAGTACAGCCAACCAATTCCGTTGTTATTTACCAGAACCTGATATTAAAGATGGTTGTTGATAATAATAATAATAGGTATCAAGTATGGAGCAGTTTCTATGTGTCAGGCCCTATGTCAACCACTTAACAACCTTACCTCACGGAAGCATCATAGCTACCCTTATTAGAAGAGGCTTTATTATGTTTCATAGTTGGGGAAACTAAGACTAAAGAAGATAACTCATTCAAGGTCAATCAGATAAGTAAGTAGCAGAGTTGGAACTCAAACCCAGGTTTAGTTTGATGACAAAGCTGTTCCTTTAAGCAATTTGCCACAACATGCACCTAATGGGAAATGTTGCTCGGATCGCTGGTGATGGCCATCATTCACAGAGATACTGAACCCAGAGTTTTCTTGAACATAGGCTTTACCCTGTAGAAACATTTAAACTTTGTTTCAGAAGAGAAATATCTATTTGAGAAATAATCTAAGTAAATTCATCAGATGCTTTACCCCAGAGAGACTCTGGTCTTGGTATTTCGGTTTTTGTTGTTGTTTGAGACGGAGTCTCGGTCTGTCGCCCAGGCTGAAAGTGCAGTGGCGCAATCTCAGCTCACTGCAACCTCCGCCTCCTGGGTTCAAACCACTCTCCTGCCTCAGCCTCCCGAATAACTGGGATTGCAGGCGCCCGCCACCAGGCACGGCTAATTTTGGTATTTTTAGTAGAGATGGGGTTTCACCATGTTGGCCAGGCTGGTCTCCAACTCAGGTGATCCACCCGCCTCGGCCTCTCAAAGTGCTGGTATTACAAATGTGAGCCACTGCGCCCTGCCGGTATTTTGTGAAGAACAAACTACAAGGTGACTACTATTTGGGGGCCACCTTGACATGGAGGAGAGGTGAATGGAAATAAAACTTATTCTTCCCTGTGTCTTTAGAATGTAGGTGCTGAAACTGAGTAAAACTGCCACCCGATTTTCCTGGGAACCAGCGATTCTGCAGTCAACAGAAGTTTGCTTTTCCAACAGCTGGAAACGCCAAGATTGTGGCACAGCCTCAAGAACTGAGGCTGCCTTGTTCAGACTTTCACACGGTCCCTCTGTTCCTTCCACAGAGGCCTCTTTTTCTTCTACATCCCGCATCTGCCGCTTGGGACACTCATTCTGCAGGGCAGCACCAAGTCTTCCAAAAAGGCGGCGCTGGTTTTGTGCTCCATTTTTAAAGGGATCTAGGCCAGCCCCTATCTGAACTCCGTATGATTTTTTGTTTGTTTGTTTGTTTGAGACGGAGTTTCACTCTTGTTGCCCAGGCTGGAGTGCAATGGCGCGATCTCGGCTCACCACAACCTCCGCCTCCCAGGTTCACGCGATTCCCTGCCTCAGCCTCCGGAGTAGCTGGGATTACAGGCATGCGCCACCACTCCCGGTTAATTTAGTATTTTTAGTAGAGATGGGGTTTCTCCATGTTGGTCAGGCTGGTCTCAAGCTCTCGACCTCAGGTGATCCGCCCGCCTCGGCCTCACAAAGTGCTGAGAGTACAGCCGTCAGCCACTGCGCCCGGCCAACTCTGGGCAATATTTATTGCTCTACTTTTTAGTGTCTGAAGAAGAAAGAAGGGGACAGGAAAGAAACTTCAATTTGAGAGTTGAGGACACGTGCCAGAGCAGAGGAGGACCAAGCTCCCAAGTCCCCTGTCACCTTGACACGCAGATGGGTCGCCAGGACTGCGAAGAGTGGGGCAACCAGCGCCCCGCCCCGCCCCGCTGCGCCGCCAGCCATTGGCCGGTCCGAAAGACGCGGGGCGTTGTCGGTTTGAATGGAGCGCCTGGAGCCGGGGCGCAGGCGCAGAGGGCGGCGTTGAGGCCGGCGGAGCGGCGGGACCCCTAGGTGGCGGAGGGACGCTCGGGGGAAGCGAGGGGCACTAAGAGCTCTGGCCCACGTGACCTGCCGGGGGCGGGAGCAGGGGGCGCGCCGGCCTCCCGCGGTGCCCCTGCCTGGGGGAGGGGCCGTGACCACCCGCCTGTCGCCCGAGGCGGTCGCCGCTGCACCTTCACCGCGTACCCGGGACCCGCCGGCCCGCGGGAGGTGAGCGCTACCGCGACGAGGGGTCTGAGGCGTTTGAAGGGCTCTCGGAGGGAGGTGACAGGGAGGGGTGCGTGTTCGTGCGTGTGGAGCTTCTGTGTCCAGAGGTCTGGGGGCGACGTCCTTTGTTTTGGGCGGAGGGCGGGCGGGGGACTTTCGGGACCTGTGGGCGCTGCGGGGACGCGGCGTCGATGCTCAAGAAACCAGAAACTCGGCTTGAGGAGTTGCTGCTTTTTTGTTGGAAAGTCTTAAAATGAGAGTAAAGCGTAAGAATCTCACTCCCGAGTCTTTTTTTTTTTTTAAGGTAAAGAGTTTGCTAGAGTCCAGCGACTTCTTACTATTCTGAGTGTGAGTAACAAATTGTGAGTTAAAGCCCGAATCCCCGTGGAATGCAATCCGAGGCTGATTGCAATCACTTGGAGTCGGGCGCTTCCTACCTAAACCAGGCAGTTTGTGGCAAATACCTGCGTTGACCGTGTTTAAATTAGTGAACTTTCGGGCACCCACTGGTCGATTTACGGTAGAAATTGGTAGTTGCTGCAAAAAGTGTGAGTAAACATAAAACGTTAAGAAAACCCTTTCTTGAAATCTATAGAATGCCTTCAAATAAAAAATGAAAAAAAAATCTGAAATTTCCTTGTTTTAGTAGTAACCAATTAGAGCATTAACTCTGGTTAAAGAAAACGAGTAAGGATGGAAATTTTCTTTGCCCTGATGCATAATTTAACCGCACCGTAGAATTAAACGAAGTAGGTTCTTGGCTTTCCTTTCTGTCGGGTTTGCGTTGGAGCCTTCATGGGTTGTGTTGGAAGTTAACAGGACCAACCGAGCTGAGTTTTCAAGCTGCCACTTTAGAAGGGTGTTCCGAAGATTTCTGGCCTGATAATAGCCAGTGTGATTGCTTCTGATAAATACCACTTTTGCTTGGGTTCTCACTATTCAGGAGCAGCTTTTGTTGATTGTTTAGAAGTGAATAAACAACATTAAAAAGGGTAGATCACTGTTGGTTGACACGGTGTGTGTAAGGAGAGGGGGGCCTTAGGGATCAGGGGTGGTCTAACACTCCTCTTTACAACTACCATGAGTCGTTTTCACAAGCTATCTCCCAGGCTATTATTTATAATTTAAGTATTGGAGCGGTTTCAAAGTAGAAAGTTGCCCGATGTTGTTGTAGAGGCATGTCTCCAAAATCCTCTTTGGCCAGATAAGCAGTTTAGTTGTATTTTCTTACGTTCTTAAATCAGATATTCGGTGTTACAGACATAGTTTAATATAAATCTGAGACTTGGTTACTAGACTAATTAAAACAGTGATAAGATATAGTAGTTTTTAAAATGACCTTTTCATAAACATAAAATATTTCTAAGATCTATCTTAAAAATTTTGTAATTAGTTCTCTGGAATTTTAAAATTGAAAATGTGACATAGATTTAGGTTATTCTAAATTTGAATATATATTAAATCTGTCTATTTTATAATAACAGTTACTATTATTACTACAGCACTATGTTGAGTACTTTTGTTATGTATCAGAGCCAGGTGCTGGGTCAGGTGCTTTATAAATCATGTCTGTAATTATCACAGCACATTTTAGGTAAGTGTCATTATGCCCACACCAACTGAGAGTTTAGCATAAGATCATATAACTAATAAGTCACTGTGCTGAGATTTCAAATCATGGGCTGATCCCAAAGCACATACTGTATTTCTTCTGTGTGTCTGTTTAAATCTCTGCTGTGTCTCTGAATTCCATTTGTAGGGACAAGTTCTACTTTAAAGATGGCTTTAGGTGCTGTGTGTTGTAGCTTCGCAGAAATATTTCAGTCTTTCTGTTGGAACTATCTTGCTTCATTAACTTATAAATCATCTTATAAATCACATTATATTTTCAATATCCTCTTAATCATCTTTATACAAAACATAAGTGAAGAGTAAGACTTTTCTGAGTTTCTTACATAAATATGAATACAATCTTTCCTGTGGAAAAGAAATGTATTAAAGTCCGGTTTTCTCACTGTTACCGGATTCTTTGGCCTCATCATAATTCCTATCTTTTTCCCAGACAAGAAATGAAAGTTTGTTGGGCATCCCTTATGTGCAAAGCAATGTCTTTGGTATTGTGAGATGACAAGAGAATGCTTGCTATTCAGTAGTTGTTTCTGGTGTTTTTGTAGTATTTTTCTTTCCTCCCCATTCCTGCCTTATATGTTGCTGTTGGCTTATCTTCCTAGCAGAGATCCAACTTGGCTATTCCTTTCTGGGGAAAAAATACCAGCAAGGTTCCCCATTGTGTAAATAAAAGGCTGAGGCCGGGTGCGGTGGCTCATGCCTGTAATCCCAGCACCTTGGGAGGCTGAGGTGGGTGGATCACTAGGTCAGGAGTTCGACACCAGCCTGACCGACATGGTGGAACCCCATCTCTACTAAAAATACAATAATTAGCTCGTTGTGGTGGTGCACGCCTGTAATCCAAGCTACTCAGGAGGCTGAGGTAGGAGAATCGCTTGAACTCAGGAGGGGGAGGTTGCAGTGAGCCGGGTTCGCGCCACTGCACTCCAGCCTGGGTGACAGAGCCAGACTCCATCTCAAAAAAAAAAAAAAAAAGGCTGAATATGAATATATGCTTCTGCCACATATTCAGAGTCTCTCACAATTTGTTAACTGTTCTAACTTCTCAGACTTCTCTTTCACTACTCTGAACACTATGTGCTTATCCTGGAACACATTCTGCGCATTTCTACCTCTCCCTTTTTCTTGAGCTGTTCTTTTCCCTTGACTGTAATGCCTTTCCTTCATTTGGCTAATAAGATCAAGCCATCCTTCAAGGTGCAGTACAAAATTCTTTGCTTCCAAAATTTTTCCCTGGTCCTTTTTAGTTAGAATTATTCTTCCCATATTATCTCAAAACATTATTGAATAGAAACATTTATTTTCCCACAGAATGTTGATAACTTTTGGGAAGAGAAGATAAAATCATGCTTAATATATTTTGCTATGGAGAATTCTAAACTCAAACTCTCTAGGGACCCTTTCTAAGCATTTATAATATTTCCGCATTTGGAATTTATTTCTGCTTAAAAATGTGTTTGGGTCGGGCGCGGTGGCTCACGCCTGTAATCCCAGCACTTTGAGGGGCCCAGGTGGGCGGATCACTTGAGGCCAGGAGTCGAGACCAGCCTGCCCAACATGGCGAAACCCTGTCTCTACTAAAAATACAAAAATTAGCCAGGCATGGTGCTGGACACCTGTAATCCCAGCTATTCGGAAGGCTGAGGCAGGAGAATCACTTGAACCCAGGAGGTGAAGGTTGCAGTGAACCAAGATGTCACCGCTGCACTCCAGCCTGGGCGACAGAGTGAGACTACATCTCTTAAAAAAAAAAAAAAAAATGCTTAGTGGAAAGGACCATTTCCTTTCTATTTCACTGTTGAGCTTTAAAATTATCATGTATATGTATTAGTTGATTGAAGCTGATGACCATCATTGGTAGTAATAAATGGCTATGTTTACCAAAAAGATTTATATATAGTTCAGATGATCTAACCTGGAGGCAAGAAAAGTAAGTTATATATTTATTGTCTGATGAATGTTACCAGTTTGTATAGATCCATGGATGGAAGAAACAGACCAAATAAACAAACAACAACAACAACAACAACAACAAAAAACAAACAGACCAAAAGTTATTGTCACTTAAGTGCCAATCAGGATCAGATAGGTTAGACAAATTCAAAGAAGCACAAAATGTAACCTGGTTTGCAAACTTTTTACTGCCAATGGAGTAAAGCAGGGCTAGGATCTCTGATAAAGAGCTTTTCTTGTCTGCTCTGATTGCATACCTTGGACAGTGCCTGAAAGTCCACCTAGCTGTCTAAATGAAGTCTGTCTATTTTGACTTTCTAATTAGATAATTAAATGTGAGGCAGTTAGAGTTGTGTACTAGTTGATCTTTCTGTATGTTTCTGTCAATTCCTGGGATATGGAAAAAATGATTGCCTTTTCTTTAGGGTTAGATGCTGTGATCTAGCAATTTTGTTAATTTTGCAGTTTTTGGAGCATTGCTTGGAAGATACTGTTAGGAAACAGATTTGTTCCTTGCAGATTGTTAGTTGTAAATAATAATGGAGGTTGAACTTGATGACTTCTCAGTATCCTTACAAACCTATCATTTATTTTCCAATTGTTGGTCCTGTGGTTAATTTTTCTTATCCTAATGAACAAATTTGTAATTTAATATTTGTTGCAAATTTTACTAGTCTTACACTACATACACACGCATTGTATCTAGGAAGTAGATTTGTTAACTCCATGTAATGAGGAACATGAGTGAACACATTATTGCTAAATTGGCTACAGAGTTCTTGAAACATGAATCATGAATCAAGAATTGCTTGTTTGTTCAGTGAATTTTTTTTTGTGAAGTGCTACCTAATTGTTATGGAGATTGTAACGTAAGAGGCACTTTTAAAGATATTCTTCCCTTGAGAATAGTAAGACTATATTATAAATTGCTCTTATTGAAATAGTGAATAGCATTCTGTCTTCTTGCTTATTTTGATAGTCTTAAAAATGGTTCTACATGCAGTTTTCATCAAGTAAAGTATTTTGCAACTTTATGTTCATTTACTTATTCGTTAATTTGTTAAACATGTAAATGCTATATGTTTCTTCTTAAGGAGTATGAAATTAACATTTTATAATGATTGCAAAATTTATTTAGAATTTCATTAAGAACTCATGGATGAGAAAAATATTTTATTTTTTTAGAGACAGGATCTCACTCTGTGGCCCAGACTGGAATGCAGTGGTGCGATCATAGATTACTATAACCTCCAACTCCTGGGCTCAAACAGTCCTCCTGCCTCATCCTCCCAAGTAGCTGGGACTATAGACACAGTCCACCACACCTGGCTGATTTTTTAATTTTTTGTAGAAACAGGGTCTTATACATTGCCTGGGCTGGTCTTGAACTGCTGGTCTCAAGTGATCCTCCCACCTTGGTCTTCCAAATCACTGGGATTACAGATGTGAGCTACCGGGCCTGGCTGAGAAAAATATTTACATTTAATATCAGTATCTGTGGGGAATTGGTTCCAGGACCCCCTGAGGATACCAAAATCCATGGATGCTCAAGTTGCTTATATAACATGGTATAGTATTTGCATATAACCTGTACATATCTTTCCACAAACTTTCAATCCTCTCTAGATTACTTATGATACCTAATATGATGTAAATGCTATGTAAATAGTTGTTATACGGTAGTGTTTAGGGAATAATGCCAAGGAAAAAAGTCTATACGTGTTCAGTAGAGACACAACTATTCATTTTCTTTCCTGAATATTTTTGATACGCAGTTGGTTGAATCCACTATGCAGAACCCACAGATCTGGAGGGCCTACTATAATTTAATTTAATTCTCAGGTAAATTAATTCTAATACCTCTCTTTCTGCTCCATTTTATAAATAACAGCCCAAACCTCATAGTGGATAATGGGAGACAATTTCATTGCCAGTTTAGCTATTTGTGTAATCTGGATGCACTTTGGAGCTATTGCTATGAGTGTCCACACTAATTCCCTTTATTAATTTTTTTATTAAGGAAAAAAGAGGCACAATGGAATTCTGAACAAAAGGAAAAGAGATTTGATGTGTTGATAGCTGCTACCTTTTTGTTCTTTCTTAAAATACTGCTTCCTAGCCAATGCTGTGGCATGCACCTGTAGTCCCAGCTACTTGGGAGGTTGAAGCGAGAGGATCACGTAAGGTCAAGAGTTCCAGGCTGCAGTGTGCTATGATTGTGATGTGAATAGCCACTTTACTCCAGCCTGGGCAACATAGCAAGATCCCATCTCTAAAAAACAAAACAACAACAAAAGATAGTGCTTCCTTTTTTGGCCAAGAGAAGGGATCAGAGGAGTTAATATTTTGTCTTTCTTGCATGCTAAACTTGTTATTAATATGAAAACCTTATTTCCTCTAGGAAACTTCGTCAGTATTCCCAAGGCTGTTTCTTTCTACCTTCCCTCCTCTCACCTTACTGCTCTGTTCCCTATTAACCTCTAGCTGTACTTAACTGACAGAGCAGTGAGTACTCATTAGAGTCTGGTTTATGTTATAACTGAAATACTTAAAAGGACGTTATATAGAAGAGGAATTGGGCTTTATTGTATATGGCAGCAGAAGGAAGAAGTAGAACAAATGGGTAGAAATGGAAGGATTGCTCAAAGTATGGAAGAGTTTTCTTATAGGAATATTCAAAATTAGGATTAGCTGCTTTATGACCTATGTAGGAATGCTATAGTAAAATAGTGGACTAACTGACCTCTAGGATTGTTTATAACACTGAGATTCCAGGACTTTATGATTGTTTATCTATGAATTTATCTCATATATACATATGTATATCCTTCTTTGTCTTTCTCAACTGTTATCTCAGAGGTTATAATTTATATCTGATGTGCTGTAGCTCTCTCTAATGTATCGGTATGGATTCGTTTTTGTTTTAAAATTCTCAGTCTTTATCACTGAAGATTTTGCCTTTATTCCTCTATTTCTTTCTCACCCTCCTATTAGATATATTATAGGGCTGCTCATTTTATTCTCCTTTTCTCTGAACTTCTCTGTGTTATTTTTCGTCTGCTTATCATTCTCTCTTTAGCTGCTTAACTAGTACATTGAGGGTTTGTTGTTGTTTTGGTGGGGGGAGACAGAGTCTCGCTGCGTTGCCTGGACTGGAGTGCAATGGCATGATCTTGGCTCACTGGAACCTCCGGCTCCCGGGTTCAAGTGATTCTCATGCCTCAGCCTCCCAAGTAGCTGGGATTACCGTCGTGCATCACCACACCTGGCTAATTTTTGTATTTTTAGTAGAGACAGGGTTTCACCATGTTGGCTAGGCTGGTCTTGAACTCCTGGCCTCAAGTGATCACCTGCCTCGGCCTCCCAAAGCACTGGGATTACAGGCATGAGCCGTTACACCTGGCCTTAACTAGTACATTGAGTTATTAATATCAGTGTTCATGGTAGTTTTTTGTTTCATTTTGTTTTGGGGCAGTGTCTTGCTCTGTCACCCAGGCTGGAGTGCAGTGGCGTGAATATCAATACTTTTAGTAACAGCAATCAAAAACCTATAATCAAAATGTCCATCAACAGCAGAATGAAAAATACATTTGGTATACAATGGAATATACATGCAAGTTGTAGCTATGTACAACAATTGAGAAAAATCTCAGAAACATAGTGTTCAGCAAAATCATACAAAACTCAATTGTATCTTATTTAGGACTATACCGACATTTGTAGTAAAGTTGTAAAGACAAGCAAAGGAATAAGGAACAAAATTCAGTTTAGAAATCACCTTAAAGGGAAAAGGAAGGAGATGGGTTAGGTTGGACTACCCAGGAGACTTTAAAGGCAGTGGTAATGTTCTTATTTTAAACTGAATGGTGTTATATAAATATTTGTTGTGTCATTCTTTTTACCATATACATATTTCCCAAATTTCTTTTGTACCTACCCAATATTAATAAAAAACATTTTAAAGACCTTAAAGAGTCTAAGTAGAATATATTTTGAAAGCAAATGAATCCAACTATAACCTAAGTATCAGTGTGATATCTTCTTTGAAGAAATAAATTTACTGAGTTTGGAGTTGACTATTTCAAATAATTATTGAATTTTCATTTGATTTGTTAGTAGTAGTTTTTAAAAGTGGCAATTTTGTTTTTAGATGTTAATATGATACCTACTGTTATTCTTTTTTGTTTATAGCAGAAAATATTACATAAAATTATTAAATTTCAAACATTTTAAAAATTAAAGTACAGCTCTCAAATCTCATCTATTCCCACCCCTATTTAGAAGCTCCATGATGACAGTTAAGCCCTGTGCTGTCTTCTGTAGTGATTGACATGACAGCAGTCTGTGGAGTTAGCTTGTGATTATGTACAGCTCAGGGTTACTATAGGTTATTCTTTGAAAATAGGACTTCAAGCAAAGCATCTTGTATTCCTTTTGCAGAAATGTTGCTGAAGTGCTGCTGAAAGGGCCAGAGATGCAAGGATTTGGGACACATTTTGAACCTTTAAGCTGTCTGACATTGACCTCCTTTCGTTATTAATAAAGAAGAAGCAGGAGCTTAGGATGTATTAACACCAACTCATTAATATACTAACCGGACAATGTTCTACAAATAATTCTACACTGTAAAGGACTGGATTGGCACAAAATAAAATAATTTCATTTTATTCAGCTTATAATATGACTTGATGGAGGAAAATTTGATAAGCATGAGGGAAGACCATTCTTTTCATGTTCGTTACAGGTAAGACTATTGCTGTCTTAATGGATGACCTTTAATCCTTATTTTAAAATGTTTTTAACTCTGATGACCATTTCAAGTTTCAGATGAAAATACTCAAATATACCAGCCATAGTATTGTCTGTAGACAATATTTTCTTTTTGTTGTAAGTTTTTATGTCCTTTCTATAGAAAAATGGAAGTAGAGACCAATTGTGTACTATGGTTTGTTTAATGTTCCCTGGAAGAGTTTATGAATAATTTCTTTATAATTTGTAACTTTTTATATAATGCAAATATGTAAATGAAATATGTTTGAAAATCTTTGAGGCTAAAAGATGGATTTTTTAAAAATGTGGTCAGCTGAAGGACCTAACCTTTGCATTGTAATTTAATGGTGATCTTTTAGAAATGAACTTTTTATTTTTGATTTATTTTTATTTTTTGTAGTGTATTGTTTTGATTCCCTTCTCATTTCCTTTTTTGTATTTTTTTATTTTATTAATTTTACTTTTTAACTTCTATATTATTAGAGATGGGAGTCTCACTATATTGCCCAGGCAAGTCTCAAACTCCTGGGCTCAAGCAGTCCTCCTGCCTCAGCCTCCAGAGTAGCAGGAACTGCAGGTGTGTGCCACTGCACCTGGCTTTTTGTTTTATCTTTAAAGGAAATTTTATTTCACTACCATTATTACTATTTTAAATATTTACCTAATCCACATTAATGTAAATACATTATTATTAAAATACAAATAAGCACTGCTCAAAAGAAATATCACTTTTAAGCTTAATGTCTAGTGACATTTTGTGTTGTTTTGCTGATTTAATACATAAGACCACAGTTTTACATGAAGTAGTGGTAATCCCTAATTTACTTCAGAAAGCAAGTCAGGCTGAGGAAAGGCACCCACATTCTCTCACAAGCTTCACGGGCCCTAGGGAAATGGCCTGGCTCCTCTAGGACCTACAGTGTTCCCTTGGATGCCCAAATGGACTGTCTACATTCCAGGTAAAAGGTTGCAGATTGTAGGGACCAGTGTTCCCACCTTTGTTCTGCATCCACAAGTATCTTTCACAAATACAGCACACTCCCTTTGGCTATACCTTATATATAATATGTTATGCAAATGTATGTGTATTGGGGGGGATGCTTCCCACTGATCTAGATCAGGATCCAAATCAGACATACACATCAGGAAAGGAGTGAAGCAAGCCAGGAAGTAAGTGATAGCTGGGCAGAATGAAGGTATAGAGTGGGCAGGTCTTCCTGATTTTTCAGGAGAGCACAGGAAATCTGAAAATCTGAAGTGTGTGTTTGTTTGTTTGTTTGTTTTGAAACAGTCTCACTCTGATGCCCAGGCTGGAGTGCAGTGGCATGAGTTTGGCTCACTGTAACCTCTGCCTCCCATTTAAAGCGATTCTCTTGTCTCAGCTTCCCGAGCAGCTGGGATTATAGGTGTGTGTCACCATGCCCAGCTAATTTTTTGTATGTTTAGTAGATACAGCGTTTTGCCATATTGGCCAGGCTGGTCTTGAACTCCTGGCCTCAAGTGATTTGCCTGCCTCGGCCTCCCAAAATGCTGGGATTACAAGCATGAGCCACCAAGCCCGGCCGGAAGTGTAAATCTTTAATATGCTGTCTCCAAATTCTGAAATGTTGGCAGCTAATGCAAATTTTTTTTTTTAAATGTGGGTTGAACATTTTAAGGAGGAGAAAAAGCCCTGTAACAGACGCAACTCTCTAAAAAACCACACAGACAGGTGGGGGAGGTAGAGCTCGAGGTTTTGAGAAAGCTCCTCTCTAGGACGTAACATACACTTACCCTGGGACTCCGAGGCTGTAACCCTTCTGCACCTCGAGGTCCAGAACACCAAGTGTGAAGTCTCCATCTCCTGGCCTTGCCCACCTCATTGCCCTCCATACCTCCTCATCACACCCTCCATTCCCCAAACCCCATAGGTTCCTCTGCCTCCCAGACTTTGGCCCTTATTCCTTGGATGGCCTAGAATGCCACTACCTGTCATCCTACCAGGCACTGCCTGTTGCAAGCCAGGGTGCCATTCTCATTCCTCACTCCTGGAGGGTTGCATACAGACCTTCCTATTGCATCCTTCTAGATGGGCTGCTTAGGTCAGTGTCACCCACAGACACCATGCACCCAGTGACAGTCTGTGAGAGCATGCGGCCCACCCCCATCCATGTGTGGAGCTCAGCCTTCGTAAATGAGCATTTTGAAGGAATGGGTATTAAATAAAACCGGAATAGGTGGGCACTTTGTAAACATGATAACCAATAGCCAGTTTAATATTTAGTGATAAAATATTAATGACATCTCTATTGCAATTAGGAACAAAACAAAACTATCTGCACTATGATTATTAACATTTATTCTGGAAGTTCTGGTAATTGCACTAAATGATAAAATAAATGCAAAATGCAAACTTAAATATTATAATCATTTAGTAAGGTGATTAGGGAATATGTTCTTTTTTTTTTTTTTTTTTTTTTGAGATCGAGTATCGCTCTGTCCCACAGGCTGTAGTTCAGTGGTGTGCAATCTTGGCTCACTGCAACCTCTGCCTCTCAGGTTCAAGCAATTCTCCTGCCTCAGCCTCCTGAGTAGCTGGGACTACAGGCATGCACTGCCACGCCCGGCTAATTTTTGTATTTTTAGTAGAGATGGGGTTTGCCATGTTGGCCAGGCTGGTCTCGAACTCCTCATCTCAGGTGATCCACCTGCCTCGGCCTCCCAAAGTGCTGGGATTACAGGCATGAGTCACCGCACCTGGCTTTTTTTTTTTTTTAACCCCTTGAGACAGAGTCTTGTTCTGTTTCCCAGACTGGAGTGCAGTGGCATGATCACAGCTCACTGCAGCCTCAACCTCTCAGGCTTAAGCAATCCTCACACCTCAGCTTCCTGAGTAGCTGGGACTACAGCCGTGCCTGGCTAATTTTTAAAATCTTTGTGGAGATGCGACCTCACTGTGTTGCCTAGGCTAGTCTCGAACTCCTGGGCTCAAGAAATCCACCTACCTCGGCCTCCTAAAGTGCTTGAATTACAGGAATGAGCTGCCGTGCCCAGCTGGTAATAGATTCTTTATCAAAACTGTTACAAGTTAATTATTAGATAAACATCAGAATATTGTAGCAATTAATAGAATTCAAAATCTCAGAAGGAAGGTGTATCAAATTTTATATGTCTTAACATATTTAGGAAATAGGAGATTTATTATCCTGTAGAGTAAATGGTTCATGTTCGGAAGGTTCATGCCAAGGAAGTTAACATAGGTAAGATGAGGACATTTCTATTAAAAAAGAGTTTCAAGTAAAATAAAATGGAAGACATTTAAGATATAATTAAGATGAGATTTTAATATATGAAATGCTCTCATCCTACCTGTTACATAAACTTCCAGAAACCTGGGAATTATCTACTTTTTTCCTTTCTCATTCTGTATCCAGCATGAAGTATTGCTGGTTTCATCTCCTAAATGTTTCTCAGATTCATCTACTCATGTGTGTCCTTCCAGTTGTATGAAATGCTTGTTCCCTGGTGCCGTAAAGAAATATCACTTGAACATAAATGTATTTAGTAAGACATTTAAGACTTTCTGTATTTCCTGCAGAAAGGGTACACTCGCCAGCAGTTTTGCCACGAGAGTACACTGAACAAAGGAGACAGGGTCATTTATAACCTGACGCATCCACCCTACTGCTGTGTCCGGTTTCCATTGGCTGGAACGGGACCTCACATTCTGTATTTGTCCCGAGTGGCTAGCAACTTAGAACTTTTTAAAAGAGACAAAGGTAGAGGGCAACAAAGGAAGGAGGAAGTAACTTGTGGAATGTTGAGAAAGGTAAAAACACTTTTAAAGAAGGAAGAGGAACAGGTTATGACCTAATGCTTGCTTGGACCAGTATAAGCATGCTAGGGCAAATACTTAGGCTAAATTGTGGGAGCTAAGAACATAAAGTACATTGATTTCCTTATCGTGGCTAGCAGATATTTAAGAATGTTAGCACAGGTCTTTGAATAAATTTTGCTTCTAAGAGAAGCTACTATTTATTCCTAATTAGATGGGGAGGAAAGTCTTTGAAGAGGAACCTCTACTTTTTACACCACCATAGCTCAATTGAGATCCTCAGGATCTTCCTTCCAGACTCCCTCCATTCTTCACTTCTTGGAACCCATCATTTTGATTTGTCACGTAGTGGGCTCAGTCTCAAAACAGAGAGCTAACCGTGCAACCTCTCTGCTCAAAACCTAGGGTGGCTTCTTGTCACCGAGCCAAGCTGAACATAGAACACAAGATCTTCCGTTATCTGGCTTCTGCCTATTCCTTGGACCTTACTTCCTGCCATTCTTTAACTTGCACTTTGAGCTCTGGTTTCCTACATGTCATGCTGTTTTATTTCTCAGTGTCTTTGCTCATACTATACCCTGTGTTGAATTCCCTTCCACTTTCTTTGTTTAGCTAATTCTACTCAATATCTAAGATACAGCTCAGAGATTATCTCCTCCTGGAAACCATTTCTAAGCTCCATAGTTAGGCTCTGTGGCCTCCATGTGATTATATTACAATCTGTGCATTTTTCTTAGCACCACCAACTATATTAAAATTAAATGAATCTGTTTTTATGGTACTGTCTTCCCCCTCACCTCTCCCTTTGAGCATTAGCTCCTCAGCTATGGTCACTCCTCAGCAGCCATGATAATTAGCATGTTCTCTGGCACATATTGAACTTCAGTGGAATATGAACATAATAAGATGTTTGTCTTGCTGAATGTTTTGAATAGTATTGTGCTTTCTAATATGGTAAGAGCAGTAGATAAGGAGGAATGGCTTGTACCTCTACCTGTTGGAAGATCTTAGAATTGTCTTTTTTTCCATGATACAGTTTAGATCAAACATGGTTGCACATTGCTATAGGACTTCACCAAGGGAAACTTAAAAATCGGTACTGTCTGTAATAGGACTATACCAAACAAATCCCTGACTTTATCAGTGCTCTACAACCAGCATTCTGTATATTGATTGGATTGTCGTATAATTGGAGGTAATGATTTGAACTCTTTATGTTAGGCCATAGGCTAGTATAAGTTATTCTTCTGCTCTAGTAAATACTTATGAAATGTTTTATCCATCTGGTTCTTCCATTGTGGAAGTCCTCATCTATCCCTGGAGGAGCTTCTGTGGCACAATGAATTTGTAATTTTGAAATGGAATGTTTCTTGGGACACTAAGTCACCTCCTAAGCGGACATCAGAATGCTTTAATGAAATATTTTGCACCTATTTCAGAAGGTGGAGACTGATAGCAAAGTACAGTTTATTTCTAAGTTAAAAAAATTACATGGTTGATTTTTAGGAATTATTAAATTTTTATGTGTGATAATGGTATTGTGATTATATTTTTTGAAAAAGATTAATCTTTTAAAGATATATACTAAGGTATTTACAAATGAAATCATATGCTTTCCAGAATGTACTTCAGACTGATCTGGGGTTGGAAGAGTAACAATGGGAGTAGGAATGAATAAATAATATTTTGATTATATATGTGTAATTATTGAAGTTGAAAGATGGATACATTGGGTTCATTACACTAGTTTCTCTGGTTTTGTGTTTCTTTGGGAAATGTCATTTATGCTGCTTACTGTGAATAATAAACATTTCAATACTTTAATATTGTAAAAGTTAGATTATTGCACGTAAGTTGTGAAGGAATACAGATATGGTGTTGAATTCTTTAATTTTGTTAGCTCAATGTAGTTGTTAATAATGTGCTTTCTTGAATAGTTTAAGTTAACATGGAGTGATGCAAAGACCACTGGATTTGGAGACAAAGACAAATTTTCTTATCTCAGCTTTGCCATCCCATGACCTTAAGCAAGTCATTTAACCTGTCTCAGCATCAGTTTCTCCTTCTGTAGCAATGCCTATCTTAGAAGGTTGTTTTTATTTTATTTGAGAAGGTTATATTTATTTTATTTTATTGGAGTGCTCACTGCACCCTCTGCCTCCTAGGCTCAAGCTATCATCCCACCTCAGCCTCCTGAATAGCTGGGACTATAGGCGCATGCCACCACAGCCAGCTAATTTTTTTTTTTTTTTTTTTTTGGTAGAGATGGGGTTTCGCCGTGTTGCCCAGGCTGGTCTTGCACTCCTGGGCTCAAGCGATCCACCCCGCTTAGCCTCCCAAAGTGCTGGGATTACAGGTATGAGCCACTGCACCCCACCTCAGAGGGTTATTTTGAGAATTAAGTTTGATAAAGGTTAAAATCACTTTTAAGACTAAATTAACTTACAAAGTTTTATTTTTAATCATTTTCTTCCTTCTTATTCTATATTATTAATCATCTAACCATACAAAATGTAAATCAATATAATTGAGCACTTTTCCTTTTACAAAATAAATGAGAACAGCTAGATATATGTGGTAAATTGAATGGGTGAAAACTGTTTATTGGGGCTAGGACTGGTGATGGAAAAGGTTCATGCCCAATTAGAATACAGAGAAGGTAGAGCTAGGGTCTATGAAAGAAGATTCCACAACCACAGAAGTGGAAAGCATAATAGAGAAAATGGAGAGTACTCTTGTTTTGGCTCTTAAGTCCTGAATCCCATCATTTATTCTTAAATAGTATGTAAGCTCCTTGAAGCAAGAGTCAAATCTGGACAAAATTGATGTTATTAAGTCTTCTAGAAACTTTATATGTGGGATATATTTTAATGGAGGGGTATTTTCTTGGTTTTTCTTCTATATCTGGGTATGCTCTTTGTTTTCAACCCAACTGGTAAACAAAGGAGGTAATTCTATTCTCTCATAGAGACAGAGAGAATATGAAATTACTTTCTCTGTTACTATTTAATGATCTTCTAAAAAATTTATAAACCAACCTGCCCTATTTTGCAGGCATAAACCTATATTTGATTCAGATGTTAGAGATTTTTGCCAGAATATTAACTTATTTTCTAATAAAATACAACAGAGCCCGAATCTATCTAAGAATTAATCATAAACTAGAGAGTTTTGGACATTATTTCAGGTATTAGTCACTGGAATAACTTTTCTAAGATAGTCTCTCCTGTAGGGCATTCTTACTACATGGACTTCAAAGACAGCAAATGTAGCCAGCAAGCTTCCAGTTTGCTGTCATTGTTTCTTATGGCAATTATGTAAAATGCCTTTTAAAAAATGTGTAACACTTATGATGCCATTCAACCTATAGCTAAGTTTTATTGGATGCCACATCATTTGGATCAATGGTT
The DNA here is from genome assembly GCF_037993035.2 of Macaca fascicularis. Lineage (NCBI taxonomy): Eukaryota > Metazoa > Chordata > Mammalia > Primates > Cercopithecidae > Macaca > Macaca fascicularis. Next base: position 125,561,829 of record NC_088375.1, on the reverse strand, counting down.
CCAGTAAAATGTTCTGTAAACTTAAATCCAGAAGATCAGTCATTTGTGGTGAAGTTATTTATTTGAAGAAGATAGTTCTTAGCTTTATATGAATATAAGAAAACACTTTTATACTTCTGATTTTTAAATGTTGTTCACATGAATAGCCAGTTCTGCCTTACTCCTAATTTCCTGGCCAGCAACCCAGTCATCCTGAACTGACAGTGCTGTCACATGTGACCATTTCCCCACCTCTCCCTCAGTGACATGATGTGCCATCATTAGTATTCCATTGTATAGTGGCGTGTAATTTTTTTTACCCAGTACTCTATTGGTGGACATTTAATTCATTTGTGGTTTTTTGCTGCTGTAAATATCCTTTCATATATATCTTCTTAAATTTGTATACGTATACCTTAAGATCAATTCCTAGCACTGAAAATGCTTGAGATATAAATTTTAACATAATTAGAATGCTTAAATTAAAAACTTTTTATAGGAAAAAATTTTGCATATAAAATATATTTTCCATTTTTTAAAATATTTCTTAGAAGTTCATTGGTTTCAGTTTTTGACAAAGACAATCAGCTCAGGTACTTCATCTAGCAAAATAATCCTTTAATAAAAATCACATTTTGACTGGGCACGGTGGCTCATGCCTATAATCCCAGCACTTTGGGAGGCCGAGGCAGGCGGCTCTCCTGAGATCAGGAGTTTGAGACCAGCCTGGCCAACATGATGAAACCCCGTCTCCACTAAAAATACAAAAATTAGCTGGGCACGGTGGCGCACGCCTATAATCCCAGCTACTCAGGAGGCTGAGGCAGGAGAATTACTTGAACTCAGGAGGCAGAGGTTGCAGTGAGCCAACATTGCGCCATTGCACTCCAGCCTGAGTGACACAGCAAGACTCCATCTCAAGAAAAAAATCACATTTTTACATATCTTTTGTTGACTTATATCTCTTTATACATAGAATATGACAATAACTTCATAAAATCTTAGATCTCAATTTTTTCTTTTATGAAATCTCTCGGCCGGGCGCGGTGGCTCAAGCCTGTAATCCCAGCACTTTGGGAGGCCGAGACGGGCGGATCACGAGGTCAGGAGATCGAGACCATCCTGGCTAACACCGTGAAACCCCGTCTCTACTAAAAATACAAAAAACTAGCCGGGCGAGGTGGCGGGCGCCTGTAGTCCCAGCTACTCCGGAGGCTGAGGCAGGAGAATGGCGTAAACCCGGGAGGCGGAGCTTGCAGTGAGCTGAGATCCGGCCACTGCACTCCAGCCCGGGCTACAGAGCAAGACTCCGTCTCAAAAAAAAAAAAAAAAAAAAAAAAAGAAATCTCTCATTTTCAGAAATGCAATTGTAAAGGGCAATTTTCATTTTTGGAAGACAAAAATAGGCTTTATTAATTGTGAAATGACATGTAAAGAAACGTAAATATAGCTGTTTAAGGCTTCTGATTTAACCGCTTATCTTACTATGTATTTTAGATCTTCTCTCCTGTATCTAATTGGCTTGTAGTCTAATGTTGTAGCAAAATGTTAGTTACCTGCATTATTTTGCATAGACCCATAAAGTGAAGATGGGGCCGGGAATGGTGGCTCACACCTGTAATCCCAGCACTTTGGGAGGCCACGGTGGGTGGATTGCTTGAGGTCAGGAGATTGAGATCAGCCTGAGCAACATGGCAAAACCCTGTCTCTACTAAAACTACAAAAATTAGCCAGGCATGATGGTGCGCACCTGTAATCCCAGCTGCTCAGGAGACTGAGGCACAAGAATCACTTGAACCCAGGAGGCAGAGGTTAGTAGTGAGCCGAGATTGTAGAGTGACAGTGTGAAACTGTGTCGCAAAAAAAAGTGAAGATGAGCAAGCAGTAGCCATTAACTAAGTCATTTGAATTCTTAAAAAAAAAAAAGAAAAAGAAAAAAAGAAAGAAAAAGATACCTAGATAGAAAACTTGAAAATTACCTATTGGAATTGGCTACATACATCTGCTTGCTCTGAACTAGAAGTCTGCTTTGAACCTTTACAGTTGGCTCAGTTACTTTTGTCCAGGCTTTTAGCTTCATCAGATATATTTTCCATTTTATAATCCCATTTTAATTTATGGCTGTAAGGACCCTTGACATTTTACAGACTGAAAAACAGCACTCAAAAAAACATGTTAATTGATCTACCACTAGATATACAGAATATAATCATATTTGAATGATATTAGGGTGAGTGGTGGTTTAATTCACATTTCTTATAAAAGCACTGATTCTCAACCCTAACTGGTACTTTAGAATTACTTGGGGCTTTGAAAAAATACAGATGGCCAGACGTCACCCAGAGAGTGGAGTTCAGGGTTGAGAGTTTTAGAAAGTGCTCCAGGTGAGCTCTGCTGTTGTACAACCAGCATTAAGAACCACTGGCTCAAAGCTCATTCTAGTAAGGAGTAACTTAGTGCTGTTCCAAAAATTAAAACATTTCATGAGCTTAATCAGAGCTTTTCAAAGAGTGATATGTATGCCACTGGTGGTACATAAGGTAACTTTACTCACTTTTAGAGTTTAATAATTACATATTTGTTTAATGTGTATTAGAACAGGGATTCCCAAGCCCTGGGCCGCAGACCAGTACTGTTGTGGCCTGTTTGTTAGGAGGTAAGCTGCAGGTGGGCGGGGCGAGTCAGCATTTCCACCTGGGCTCTGCCTCCTGTCAGTGGTGGCATTCGATATTGTGAACTGCACATTCGAGGGATCCAGATTGCACGCTCCTTATGAGAGTCTAATACCTGATGAGATGTCACTGTCTCCAATCACACCCAGATGGGACCATCTAGTTTCAGGAAAACAAGCTCAGGGCTCCCACTGATTCTACATTATGGTGAATGTGTAGTAACAAAAGGAATAAAGTGTACAATAAATGTAATGCGCTTGAATCATCCCAAAACCATCCCCTGCCACCCATCCATGGAAAAATTGTCTTCCACAAAACCGGCCCCTGGTGCCAAAAAGGTTGGAGACTGCCATATTAGAATATAAATATAAGTATCATATCAAATTCACAGTTTCATGAGTACTGCTTTGGATGAAGCTCCATTTTTTTTCAATGATAAAGATAGTGTGCCAATTTAAAGGGAATTTGCCAAATTACAGAAATAATTAAACGAATAGGTAGTTCATACATATGGCAGAAATCATGAAGATGCTGAAGAAACACAATGGCAATTTTGGTGAGGGGCACCCTCTAAAATTTAGGATTTGAATCCGAAGTATCAGTGTTTTTTTCTCCCAGATACGTTTACAGTAACTTCATCCTTCTTTTTCAATTCAGGGACAGACTTCCAAACTTAGTATTTCTGCAAATTTTTGAATCATTATTTTCTAACTTAGTTTCCTGACACTTAGTTCTCTTGTGAAAATGTGCCTTATAGATCAAGAATATTTTGTTCCTCTATTTTTCTGTGGTATACGTGGTCATGTGGTGGTAAGAAGAGGAAGGAGACTGAGTGTGTGTTGTGTGTGTATGAGAGAGAGCGAGGGATGGATGGATGGATGGATGGATGGATGGATGGATGGATGGATGGATGGTCAGAGGGGTTGATGAACAAGTGACTAGAGTACTTGGATAACTTGGATACCTGGGTAGAGAACAGTATTAATAATTGTAGGGCCTCACTTTCCCACATACTCATCTCCTCAGACTCTAAGGAAGTCCAGAGGTCTGTTACAACTCAGAATTGTTTGGGAAATACTGCTATAGGTTCTTTCACTAGTAACATGGATTGCTCTGGGCCAATTAAAATGAGCTCCACATACAGATATTTAGCTATCCTGACCTCTCTGAGCAGGCTCAGAGAAATTTGAGTAGGCAAATTACCTCTTGCTACAAATAACTGTTTCACTGTTTCATCAGGAATGTATATAGATTTCAGTTATAGAGGCAGCTGCCCTGAACAAGAGTAGCCATATAGTCTACATTTAAATTATATTACTGGAAGTTAAAAATACTGTGATGCAGCTGTAATGTTATGTTTAAATGTCTGTCCTGTATAATTTTGTAGAATGGAAGCTTCTTGCCTAGAGCTGGCCTTGGAAGGGGAACGTCTATGTAAATCAGGAGACTGCCGCGCTGGTGTGTCATTCTTTGAAGCTGCAGTTCAAGTTGGAACTGAAGACCTAAAAACACTTAGTGCTATTTACAGCCAGCTGGGCAATGCTTATTTCTATTTGCATGATTATGCCAAAGCATTAGAATATCACCATCATGATTTAACTCTTGCAAGGTAATTAAGCTTTTAAATATTCTTCCTTCTGAAATTAGCTATTACATTAAAAAATATTTCTATTCAATTAACAAAAACTAACTTAATACATTTAATGAGTTCTACTTCAGTAGCATCACTTTTTAAAACTAACCTTTAGGTTGAACACAGTTTAATTGAATGAATAGTAGTGAAATGACCCTAGAGTTTAATTAAATGGATGAAAACTAATTACATTTGAATCCAGAAATGTAAGTTTTAAATATTTATTTAAAGTAGGTTTCAAAGCCGATGGGTTTTTCTTACCTTAAGCATGTCAGTTTGTCCTCTTGGAAAACTGTACTCTGGCTGCTTTATATTTTAACACCATTTGTATTTCAATACCATTTTTTTTTTTGTTTTTTGCTTTTTTCAGGACTATTGGAGACCAGTTGGGGGAAGCGAAAGCTAGTGGTAATCTGGGAAACACCTTAAAAGTTCTTGGGAATTTTGATGAAGCCATAGTTTGTTGTCAGCGACACCTAGATATTTCCAGAGAGCTTAATGACAAGGTAATACTGCAGCATTAGATGGTAGGTCTAATATTTTCATTCAGATGGCTTTGCATTTTAATACTATTTAATTATTCTATAGTTTATTTAAAAATTAATACCAAAAAAGAAAACATTGATAGACTAATAGAAGTAAAAGAGAAAAAAAAATTTAATGGAGAAAAAGAAGGAAATAGAGGTCTTTCTTTTATAAGTAATTATTTGATTGGTTCTGTATGGAGAGCCAATATAAAAATTTCTTTCCCTTGTCCATAATACTAAGGATATTACAAATATATATGATAAATCTGACCTCTGTTTTCAAAATGTAAACTTTGCTGATGTCTTCATTTAGGTGGGAGAAGCAAGAGCACTTTACAATCTTGGGAATGTGTATCATGCCAAAGGGAAAAGTTTTGGTTACCCTGGTCCCCAGGATGATGTAGGAGAATTTCCAGAAGAAGTGAGAGATGCTCTGCAGGCAGCCGTGGATTTTTATGAGTGAGTAGGGGCTGATATGGGCAATCATGTAGGCCCATCTAAGCTGTGGATCTGCTATACGTTCTTTATTCAGTAGTAAAGTTTTTAAGTTTGGCAAAGGTTTTAAAGCTATGAACTAGCAAAATCATCAATTCAGTTGCTTAAATGTTATAGTGTTATTAGTAGTAATCTGCAGCTTTCATTTAAATTGCAGACCAGTGCCACTTAGTGGCAAAAACAAGAAATATCAATGGTTGGGCTGTTATTTAGAGTAATTTAGTCTTTTACCAATAGAATTTCATACAACTACTTAACTATAGGGGTTCCAAGATTAACTCTGTGCTTGACCCTGGGCAGAAACCTATCTGAATAGTTTAATAAAGTGTTCCCAGCTATTTCCTATAATTGCTCTTCATCATTGATGTCATCCTTAAAATGTTGCACATTATGGCTGTAAGCTTCCTTACATTTTTTTCTGATAAAAAGAATTAGCTATGTAAATCACATAAATAAAATTGTTTTGCAAACTTATTTTTTCGTCACTTTTTGCTATCCCTTAGGGAAAATCTATCATTAGTGACTGCTTTGGGTGACCGAGCAGCACAAGGACGTGCCTTTGGAAATCTTGGGAACACACATTACCTCCTTGGCAATTTCAGGGATGCAGTTATAGCTCATGAGCAGGTACAGTGGAAGGCCTTGGAGCCAGACCATTTCCTCCATCAAAGTTCTGAACAGTGATTAGATCATTCTTCCATTTTATTTTAGCTACATCTAATTAAAATTTTCTGTTTCAGCGTCTCCTGATTGCAAAAGAATTTGGAGATAAAGCGGCTGAAAGAAGAGCATATAGTAACCTTGGAAACGCATATATATTTCTTGGTGAATTTGAAACTGCCTCAGACTACTACAAGTTAGTCTAATATTTCTGTAGATAAATGTAAAATGAATAGTTATTCAATCCCATTAATTTATAGGCTTTAGGTTTAAAATCTGATTGCAGCAGGACTTTTGGCATCTAAGCCTCAATTTCCTTATCTGTAACAGAATATATCAATACATCATTTTGGGGAATACTGTGAAGAGTGAATGAAATAATATATTAAACACTTAGCACAGTGCCTGGTACACAGCGCTCAATAAATATTATTGTACCTAAGATTTAATAGCAGCAGTATGACCCCTTTATAGTACTGGTTTTTATCTTTAAAAGTAATTGTTTTTAAATGAAGTTTTCAGCCTTTAATATCTTTTAAACCTACTTAGCATATGTGGTGTATATTGTGTATATGCTTTATTTCACTCAATTATGGGTTAGAAGAGATGCCAAAAGAAAGCCTGGTAACAAAAATATTTATAGTCTCTATCAGTGATCACTGATTTTTTTGCTCTACCTTCCCACCTTCTTACTGAGCAGTTCTCCCTTTACCCTCTTTCTGCCCATATTTGACTGTGTCACTGTAAGCTGCGTCCCCATTCACTTACCTGAGGAGTTTGCAATCCCAGCTCCTTCTGTGGCAGGATGTCTCTTATCAGTAGATGTGAGACATAGATGATAGAAAGTTTAGACAGCTTCAAGTTGCCTGGTCTGTGCTTTCTACATTGAGTTTTCCCTAGTTAGTGGGGATTGAAGGCCCTTATAGATTTTGGGTAGAAGCCAGTTTGACTAAACTGAAGACACAGTGATTGATTTGTATTTTGTTAAAGAATCCAATATGAGACAGTTCTGGATAATTTTGTCATCTTCATAAAAAGGTAAAATTGTTTCAGGCCTATCTAAAAAAAATTGAATAGCATTCCACTTTGCTTTAAACATTAACTAATGGTTAATATTTGTTGGTTGGTTAGGTCAGTTAGATATGAAATAGCCTCCCAAATAAAACATATTACTATGTACTATATGAAGGAGTATATATTTTGATTTTAAATATAAAAGTTTCTTATGTTTTAAAGCCAAGGGATATAGAGAAGTCTTAATTATTAAATGGCATACCTGTGTTACATACTGAAAGGTTCTATTATAAAATGGATAGTGGCTATTTGACTAAAGAAGCATGAATATAAAGTAATGAAACTTACTTTTTTTCTCCCTATAAGCAGGCTGGAACTCAGAACTTTATATATATTCCAAGTTGTCGGTTAGAAATATTTTTAGAACTCTTCTTTAGATTTTTTTTTTTTTTTTTTTTTTTTTAAATACAGAGTTTTGAGTTTTGCTCTTGTTGCCCAGGCTGGAGTGCAATGGCACAATCTTGGTGCACTGAAACCTCTACCTCCTGGGTTCAAGCGATTCTCCTGCCTCAGCTTCCTGAGCAGCTGGAATTACAGGCGTCTGCCACCATACCCAGCTAATTTTTGTATTTTTAGTAGAGATGGGGTTTCACCATGTTGGCCAGGCTAGTCTTGAACTCCTGACCTCAAGTGATACGCCCACCTCGGCCTCCCAAAGTGCTGGGATTACAGGTGTGAACCACACCCAGCCCAGAATTGTTATCAGGGCCAAACAAGAAGGCTGACATAACATTGTAGATCCATATCCTTCCAGATACAAAGCAGTAGTTTGGTAAACCTATGTTAGTAATTGAATTTGGTTCCAGAAAGATTTCTGATCATTTACAAATCAACTGTACCATCAAAGAATAATGGTATGCCAGAAAGCATTATGTCACAGGATCTGAGAGCAATTCCAAAAGTCTTTCAAAAATATTTGAAAAGACAGGCAGCATTAGAATAATTAGGTAGCCTCCCAAGGCGACAGATTTGAATGTATCATCATTAAATATGTAATTTTAGATTTGTTTAAGAAAAAGCTATCACATTACCGTATAGTAATTTGTCATATAGTTATAAATGATATGAAGTAATTACACTATTTGGCAGAAATGGTGGGAGAGCCATTTAAATTACTGAATCCAAAAGCATCTGTAGGTTTAAGCACTGATAATAATAACATATTAACATTTATACAGCATCTACTATGCACAAGATGCTATTCTAAGCACTTTTTATCTATACATATTAATTTAATCCTCACAAAAATCCTTTGAGGTATTTCTCCCATTTTATATATGGAGAGACTGGTATACATACTTTGCCCTTAGCTTAGTAATTGGCAAAGTTGGGATTTAAACCCAGTCTAGCTCCAAGATCTATACTCTTAACTGCTATGCTAGCTTCTCACTGACAATACCACAGTTAGAATGGGTAATGTTTGGATGCAGCATTCAGTATTTTTCATGAGTTGATGACTAATGCCCTATACATAAGAATTTTACCTAAGTGGTGACTAATAGCCTACACATAAGAATTTTACCTAAATATTTTAAATTTTGACAATGCAAAGGTGACGGTACGATTGAAAACAGATGTCATGTGGAAAAAAGCCAATACTAAAGGGAAAGTTTTTTTTTAATGTTAAAGATAGTATGTTAACCTCTAGAAACTCTTGATTTCATGTTTCAATACTCCTTTACTTTGGTGAATTGTTAGGATTCTCAAATTTATTCTGTCTTGAATCTGCTTTCTGTGTTTCAAAAAGGCCTTTTCATTTTGTCTAAAAGTAATGAAGAAAGTATGGGATATGAATATTAGGCTCTCAGAGATTTAAAGGCAGCAGAAAGCAGCAGAGAGGAAAAATTAGAGTTTTATTTTGTGATCCTTAAAGCCCAAACTGAGAATGATCATTATGTAAGAATTAATTTCTTCTTGTAGGAAGACACTACTGTTGGCTCGACAGCTTAAAGACCGAGCTGTAGAAGCACAGTCTTGTTACAGTCTTGGAAATACATATACTTTGCTTCAAGACTATGAAAAGGCCATTGATTATCATCTGAAGCACTTAGCAATTGCTCAAGAGCTGAATGATAGGTATGTTTTACATCTTTTGACCGTAACTAAGGTAAAATATAGATGCATTATTGAATCCCTAGAGTTTTTCCTTTGTTTCTTTTCCTGTGTTTACCTTAAAATCCCTTTTAAGGAATTTTCTTTTTCAGTGATATCCTCTGTATATCGTTGTATGAAGGGCTAGTCTGTGATAGAGGATTAGTCTGTGATAGAGGACTGTCTGCAATAGAGAATTAGTCTGTGATAGAGGATTAGTCTGTGATAGAGGATTAGTCTGGTTCCATATGCCCTTGACCCAAGATCAGTGACTAGGTCCCAAACTCAGTTACCTCTTCAGAAGTCTTCCTGGAGAAACCCCATCTTTACAAAAAGTACAAAAATTAGCCAGGCGTGGTGGGGCACGCCTGTAATCCCAGCTACTTGGGAGGCTGAGGCAGGAGAATCGCTTGAACCCAGGAGGTGGAGGTTGCAGTGAGCCAAGATCACGCCACTGTACTCCAGCCTGGCGACAGAGTGAGACTGTATCTCAAAAAAAAAGTCTTCCTAACTACGTAAGTGTAATCCCGTATCTACTAAAAATGCAAAAATTAGCTGCGTGTGGGGAGGGGGCGTGCCTGTAATCCCAGCTACTCAGGAGGCTGAGGCAGGAAGATCACTTGAACCCAGGAGGTGGACGTTGCAGTGATCTGAGATCACACCACTGTACTCCAGCCTGGCAACAGAGCGAGACTGCATCTCAAAAAAAAAAAAAAAAAGTCTTCCTAACTATGTAAGTGTGGGAATTGTGGTAAACTTAAGAGATAATGCCCAGTGTGAAGGGGGCAACTGCTACCCAACTCCAAATAATTGTTGCCAGGCAGGAATGAAAATCCATTGTGTCCACATCTTCCTGTTTTTTAAAGAAAAGTTGGAAGTGCTGAGTTTTATATGAAATCTGCTTTTTAAATGTTAGTGGCTAATTCAGTTGTTTTGTTTTACTGTATTAAAAAAACAGTATTTGCCAGCATTTAGTCTGTGATATTTGCTTTGGAAAATCGATTTTTTTTTTACCTCAGTATGAAAGAGAACTTTTCGATGCAGTTGTTCAAAATGAAGTATGCTACCTCAAGAGGTAGTGAGTTCTCTCTCCCTGCTGCTCAGACACACACTGAATAATTACCTGGTAGGGCTGTTATAGAAGGAAAATGGGGTAGTGGACCAGAATACCTATCCTTGAGATTTATTACTTTATAATGTATTTTCATATTTTAAAAGAATGTCTTCTATGTTGTAATACTTGACTATGAGTTTAGTATCATGTGGGTATTATTTTTTTTAATCTGGGTATTCTAATATGTCTATAATATCATGATAGTATGTTCTTTATATGAAAGACCAAGTCAATCCAAACCTTTCTTTATATCTTTAGTTCCTGCTAGATAGCTTTTATTCTATACATAGGACCTCTTTTTCAAATAACTGCATGTTCGCTTTGAATAATATTTTAGAATTGGTGAAGGAAGAGCATGTTGGAGCTTAGGAAATGCATACACAGCACTAGGAAATCATGATCAAGCAATGCATTTTGCTGAAAAGCACTTGGAAATTTCAAGAGAGGTATGAAACAAAAAAATGCTGTCTGTGCTGTTGTAATTTACAAATTAGAGGTTGGGGGAGGGAACCCTGTTATTTCTCTAGATTGATCATGTGGCTGAATAATAAATTTGATTATATATCATTCTCTTGTCATAAGAACCCCACAAAGCATTTTGAGGTACAGATCACAGTTATGTTTGTATTGTCTTTGATGTAGGAAGACAGGAAAGTGAGGCTGGGCATGGGTAAGTGGAAAGAGAGTACTAAAATATGCCCCTACTCTACCCGCATCTCTACATGGAGAAGTAGCATGGTATTGAAGGAAAAGCATGATTCTTAGAATTAAGGACTGCTTCCTCTTGTAGTTCTGCCACTTACTGGCTATTTGAGCTTGGAAACCTTTTCTGAGCCTCAATTTCTCTCATCTGCAAAATGGGAATAATAATATCTACCTTGCAAAGTGTTTTGATGATCAGAGCTAATGTATATTAAAAGTGCCTAGCAAAATATCTGGTGCTAGCTTAATAAACATTACTATTATACTATGGGAATAAAATATTCTAAGGAAATTTGATTCATATACCAAGTTAATGTGTCCAGGATAATCTACATTATTACTTAGTATGATCCCAGAGAGCAAGAGCAATCTAATGTTTAGAGAGCTAAAGAATTAAAAGAATACAATTAGCTGTCCTATTATGATATTTTAGAAACTTGCTTTTTCTTTCTATATTCTTTAAGACAACTATTAATGGAAAAAAATTTTCATTCATTCATAGTCTCATAATTCTAATAAAACTATTTTCATTCTTCCAGTTTTAGGTTCACTACATTTATAAATAATCTTCACCATTCTTTGTCTTTAAATACTACTCTAAAATATAAATGTTTGTGTTGTAGGTTGGGGATAAAAGTGGTGAACTAACAGCACGACTGAATCTCTCAGACCTTCAAATGGTTCTTGGTCTGAGCTACAGCACAAATAACTCCATAATGTCTGAAAATACTGAAATTGATAGCAGTTTGAATGGTAAGTAATAGGACTTTTAAAACCCAATTTTTTAATCCTCAATATTTACATTAAAGTTATTTATCACAAATTTGGCATATTCAGAGAGAATATATAACATAGGAAGTTCAACTTATTACACTCTTTTTGCTGTACACAGCTCTGTAAATATATATAATTATATATAATATATAATTTATAAATGTAAAACAATATTTTATAGTTTTTATGAATTTAGGAATGGTGATGGTATTGTTCTTTTCTTTTGTAAAAATACATTTAAATTCTTTCTCTAAGCTCATTCAAAAATTTATAAATGTGAAGGTGCCAAAATTTTTAAATGTTATTGTTTATCCTTTTTATTTCATATAGTTTTACATATTTGATTTCTGTTTAGCTCTTTTTCCCCCATTTCATTTCCAAGGTGAATTTTCTTAGGACTTTCTTTTTTAAATTCAGAAAATCTAAGATACTCTTTTTATTTTTCTTTCTTGCTTTTTTTTTGTTGTTGTTTTTTGTTTTTTGGTGGCAAAACCTATTTTTAGGAAACCTTCCTTAGGTGCCGATTTGTTTGACATTTCTATAGCGAGGAAACTTGCTATAATGTCTCTTTTTGAGTGAAAAAAAATGCTTTTAAAGAAATAAAAGGGATAAGATTAGGATCACATTTTAAAATTTCATCAGTATGTGATTCTGTATGAGATCATTTTCCTAAGCTTGAGAGATTCTAAGTCTAAAAAAAACTGACAAATATTTTGAATCTGGAAGTCAGTGATAAATCTACCTTTTTCCAATTTTTTTCTTTAAACTCATGAAAAAGGAAAAGAAATTAGTGGCTAGTCATCTGATTTAGACTTTCAAAGAACATTTAGTGAAAAGTCTGAAGCGTGAGCCGTATAATAATTTGTGACTGCATGCTTTGTGGTTGAATGATGTGCTAAAACGTTTTTCTGGGTTGAACTTTCTTTTTTTTTTTTTTTTTTTTTTTTTGAGACGGAGTCTCGCTCTGTCACCCAGGCTGGAGTGCAGTGGCTAGATCTCAGCTCACTGCAAGCTCCGCCTCCCGGGTTCACGCCATTCACCTGCCTCAGCCTCCCGAGTAGCTGGGACTACAGGCGCCCACCACCTTGCCCGGCTAGTTTTTTTGTATTTTTTAGTAGAGGCGGGGTTTCACCGTGTTAGCCAGGATGGTCTCCATCTCCTGACCTCGTGATCCTCCCGTCTCGGCCTCCCAAAGTGCTGGGATTACAGGCTTGAGCCACCGCACCCGGCCCTGTGTTGAACTTTCAAATAGGTTATGCCATAAGAGCTCTCATCTTTAAAAAGCAAAAGCAAACAGTCGCTTGTCTTCATGAACCCTATAGACTGTTCCTTTGTTCCCTTTTATAACAAAACCTGAAAAGACACCACTGATGTTCATTGTCTTTACTTCCTTGCCTCCCTTTCTCTCTTTAACCCATTCCCGTTGGGCTTTACCCTCACCATGACTCTGAAACCACCTTTCAAGGTTACCACAAACCTCCATTTTATCAAATATATCATTCAGTTTTCACATGTCAGCTTACTTGATTTTTCTCAGCAGTATCTATAGCCAATCATTCCCTTCTGAGAATACTTTCTTCATTCGGCCTCCAGGATTACTGTACTTTTCTGGTTTGCCACTCTCGTCTTTATTCTCTTCTCTCCTCTTCTTCATCTTTCTGTCCTTTACATTTGCACTGCTCAGGGTTCAGTTCTTGGATCTCTTCCTACCTTCTTTCTCTCCCTATTTTCCATCTGTCTCTCCTTCCTTCTTACTGCTTTTATCCTTTTTCCTTCTATTCTGTGCTTTAAGTCAGTGCTTCCAGTAGAACTTTTCTGTGATGATAAAAACGTTTTATATCTGCCATCCAATATAAAAGCCACTAGCTATATGTGGCTGTTGATCACTTGAAATGTGGCTACTACAAGAGGGGGTGAATTTTTAATATTACTTAACTTTGCTTAATTAAAATGTAGAGAGCCACATGTGGCTACTGGCTATTGGACAGTACAGCTCTAGATAATCTCATCTGGTTACTTGGCTTTTATATTGTCTATATACTGATTATTTTCAGATTTATATTTCTAGCCAAAATTTCTCTCATAAGTTTGAGACTCATTTGTTTAACATTTTCCATTGTCATGCCATATCTAATTGGCATCTAAAACTTAGCATGTCTAAAATGTTTTCTCCTAAACATGTTCTTCCTGTACCCCACCCTATCTCAGGAAATAGTATCACCATTCACTCAAGTAATCAGGCCAAAAAACTAGGGGTCATACTTGTTCACTTTCTACTTTTATTTATTTATTTATTTATTTTATTTTATTTTTTTTAAAGACAGGCTCTCACTCTGTTGCCTGAGCTGGTCTCGAACTCTTGTCCTCAAGAGATCTTCCCACTTCAGCTTCTCAATTAGCTGGCCTTGTTCCCTTTCTTTCACTCACTTCTACATCAAACCTATCAGAAACCCTGCCTTCAAAATGTATCCCTAATCTCTCCTACAGTTTACTCTGCAATGATCTTAGTATAAGCTACCAACAGCTCCCAGCAGAGTTCTAGCCTACCAATAATTTATCTTCAATTCTGCATCTCTCACACTTGCTTTTCCTCATAGGAGCCAGAGTGCTTTTTTTTTTTTTTTTAATTAAAAAAAAATTTTGGCCAGGCACAGTGGCTCACGCCTGTAATCCCCAACACTTCAGGAGGCTGAGGCAGGTGGATCACCTGAGGCCAGGAGTTCGAGACCAGCCTGGCCGACATGGCAAAACCCCATCTCTACTAAAAATACAAAAATTAGCTGGGCGTGGTGGCACAGACCTGTAGTCCCAGCTACTCAGGAGGCTGAGGCAGGAGAATCGCTTGAACCTGGGAGGCGGTTTTGAGATGGAATCTCGCTCTGTCACCCAGGCGGGAGTGCAGTGACGGAACTGTAGGTACCATCTCCTAGGTTCAAGTGATCCTCCCACCTCAGCCTCTCAAAGCGCTGGGATTACAGGCATGAACCATCATGCCTGACCTCAGAGTGCTCCTTTAGAACATATGTCGTTCCTCTGTTCAAAACCCTCCAGTTAGTTCCCATCACACCTAGAACTGAATCCTCAGTCGTCACCATGGTTGAAAGGCCCTACGTAATCTGAACCTGCCTGTTTCTTCAGCCTCTTTTCCTGCCATTCCACCTCTTGCTCACTCTGGCTCTATGAAGACAGGTGTTTTTTGGTCTCTCTTGTTCATTGCTATATCCCCAGTGTGAGGAGAAAGGATTTGTAAGAAAACTTGTCTATTTCTGGTGTTGGCTCAAGGTAGAAAAAAGGAGCCTTTGCTAAAAACCTGAATTCATGAATTCATAAGCCTCCCTGTATACTGGTTTGGAATTTGATTTATACCATCTGCACAGTCTAAGAAACCCTAATCCATTAAAGCACTTTTGGGTTAGAGGTGTTCCTAGAGACTTAGCAGAAGTAAGACCAAATAGTTTCTGGGGGAAAGGCATTCTTGATTCCAGGTCATAAGGGTTTCACAACAAAAAAATTACCAAATACATAAAGAAACAAGCCAAGATAGTAAGGAAACAAACAACAAAATTAGGTTATCAAGATCTTCAGATGTTAGAATTATCAGATATAGAAAACAAAATGACTATGGTGAAAAGTTTACAGAAATAACAAGGAAGTGAAACAAGAGAATAACAAAAATGTTAGGTAAACAAAAAAAAAACAAACTAATATTTATTGAGTGCTTATGATATGCCAGGCAGTGATTTAAGTGCTTTACATGTTTTAACTCATTGAATTGTAACAATTCTAGTAGTTAAGTTTCTGTTATCCTTAATTTACAGATGGGGAAATGGAGGCAAGAGAGGTTAGATAAATTTCCCAGGGTTACCTGCATAGTAAGTGGTAGAGATGGGAGTTAAACTTAGTCACTCTGGCTCCAGAATCCGTCTTATGTGATAGTTATGTCTTAATGTGATGTTAACACACCTGAATAATTGATAAAAATCAGTCAGGAGTTAGACATCAGTAATAGAGATTTGACCAACACAGTTAATAGGCTTCTTCTAATGCAATATTTTGCGAACTGTGTCTGACCCATTCATGAGTTATAAAATGAGTTGCAGTTACCATTAAAAATACACATATAGGGCTGGGTGCAGTGGCTCATGCGTGTAATCCTAGCACTTTGGGAAGCCGAGGCAGGCAGATCATGAGGTCAGGAGATCGAGACCATCCTGGCTAACATGGTGAAACCCCATCTCCACTAAAAATACAAAAATTTAGCCGGGTGTGGTGGTGGGCACCTGTAGTCGCAGCTGCTTGGAAGGCTGAGGCAGGAGAATGGTGTGAACCCGGGAGGCGGAGCTTGCAGTGAGCCAAGATTGCTCCACTGCACTCCAAACTGGGCAACAGAGCAAGACTCTGTCTCAAAAAAAAAAAAAAAAAAAAATCATACAGGAGGCTGGGCACAGTAGCTTGTGCCGGTAATCCCAGCACTTTGGGAAGGCCAAGGCAGGCGGATCACGGGGTCAGGAGATTGAGACCATCCTGGCTAACAGGGTGAAACCCCATCTCTATTAAAAAATACAAAAAATTAGCTGGGCATGGTGGCGGGCACCTGTAGTCCCAGCTACTCGGGAGGCTGAGGCAGGAGAATGGTGTGAACCTGCAGGGGCGGAGCTTGCAGTGAGCCGAGATAGCACCACTGCACTCCAGCCTGGGCCACAGAGTGCGACTCCGTCTCAAAAAGAAGAAACTTGCTGTGAGCCGAGATTGCACTACTGCACTCCAGCCTGGGCGACAGAGTGAGACTCCGTCTCAAAAAAATAATTAAAAAAAAAAACACATACAGGAGCCGGGGCAGTGGCTCATGCCTGTAATCCCAGCTCTTGGGAGGATCACTTGAGCCCGGGAGTTTGAGACCAGCCTGGACACACAGGGAGACCGCCATCTCTCCAAAAAACATTTTTTAATTAGCCAAGCCTGCGATCCCAGCTACTTGGGAAGCTGAGGTGGGAGCATCGCTTGAGCCCAGGAAGTCGAAGCTGCAGTAAGCCATGATCATGCCGTTGCACTCCAGCCTGGGCAACAGAGAAAAACCAAAAAACTACACACGTGTATGTGTGTATATAAAACTGTTGTGTGAAGATTTTGTTGTATGTTTGTGTATGTTCTAGGTATATATGTGTATTTTTTAATATGGGGTTACACCTTAAAAGTGAAAACCACTGATTTAATGGAAATATATTGACCTAACTGGTCAATTTCCATTATTTTTAAGTATTCATTAAATATTTACAGAAAACTGACAATAAAGCAAATCTCAACAAATTTAAAAGGATTTGTATCACATCTGTATCACACATGCCCTGAGCACAGTGCATTTAATTTAGAAATTAATAAGATAATGTATAAAACATTCAACTGAAAACTTAACACACTTCTCAGTAACTTACAGGTTGAAAAAGAAATCTTAAAGTTAGAAAGTAACTTAGGACTGAATTATAAAAATAGTTTCAATTTTGTGGCACACAACTTACATTGGTACTTAGAGCAAAATTTATGTTGTATTTAGAAAGGAAAAAGGCAGTGGCTCATGCCTGTAATCTTAACACTTTGGGAGGCCCAGGCGGGCGGATCACAAGTTCAAGAGATCGAGACTATCCTGGCCAACATGGTGAAACCCTGTCTCTACTAAAAATACAAAAATTAGCTGGGCGTGGTGGCAGGTGCCTGTATTCCCAGCTACTCAGAAGACTGACTCAGGAGAATTGCTTGAACCCAGCAGGCGGAGGTTGCAGTGAGCCGAGATCACACCACTGCACTCCAGCCTGGCAACAGAGCAAGACTCTGTCTCCCAAAAAAAAAAAAGGAAAAAGGCTGAAAGTGAGCTAAATATCTAAAAAAAAAAAAAAAAGAAAGAAAAAACTGAAAGAAGGCAAAAATTTTAAAAGAGCAGAATTTAATAAAATTAAAGATTCAATAGAGATGGTTTTTTTTAAGTCAAAATTTGGTTCCAAATTGTTTAAATTTTGACTAATTAAGTCTACAGCAAGACTGTTCAAAAAGAAAAGGGGACATAATAAATATGCAGAGATTAAAAAGAGATTCTGAGTAACGTTGTGACAAAATATTTGAAAATCTAGGAGAAATGGGCAATTTCTGGAAAAACAAGTTACCAAAACTGATCCAATGGTAAAATGTAATGTGAATGGTTTGCTAATCGCTAAAATTATACAGAAATTAGATCAGTAATTTAAAATCTTCCCACTAGGAAAATACCTGGCTCAGATTATTTTACAAGTGAGGTAAACCAGCCACTTAAGAAAACTAATTACAATACCTTACACAAAAATTGTATAGGCAACTGAATAAGTAGAAATACTTTTATCAATCTTTCTGAGAACCATAACCTTGATATCCAAACTAGATAAGAACAATACAAGAAAAGTAAATTACGGGCCAGCCTTACTCATGAACATAAGATGTAAAAATCTTTACAAAATATTAGCAAAGCAAATCCAGCATTGTATTTAAAAACAGGGAGCAGGGCACAGTGGCTCACCCCTGTAATCCCAGTACTTTGGGAGGCTGAGGCAGGTGGATGACAAGGTTAGGAGTTTGAGACCAGCCTGACCAACATGGTGAAACCCTGTGTCTACTGAAAAATGCAAAAATTAGCAGGCCACAGTGGTACACGCCTGTAGTCCCAGCTACTCAGGAGGCTGAGGCAGGAGGATCACTTGAACCTGGGAGGTGGAGGTTGCAGTGAGCCGAGATAGCGCCACTGCACTCCACCCTGGGCCACAGAGAGAGACTCTGTCTCAAAAAAAAATTCAAGTGGATTCAACATTAGAAAATCAATTAATGTTATTCACCAATGAACATAGGAAAGAGAAAATCACCCAAATATCCAAATCTGTTAAATATATTTCATTTAATAGTACTATTAAATGAAAATGTTCCATTTATAAGACACAGTAGCAGATTGGAGAAAGAATAAAATGCAACTACACACTACTTGCAAGAGAAATATATAATATAAGGATATAATAAGCCTGAAAGTAAAAGAATAGATGATTCGCCATGCAAAAACTAACCAAAAGACAGCCAGTATAGCTATGTTAATAGCAGATAAAATGTACTTTAAGGCAAAGGGTCTTACTAGAAATGAAGAAGGTCAGCTGAGTGTGGTAAGTCACGCCTGTAATCCCAGCACTTTGGGAGGCTGAGGCCAGTGGATCACTTGAGATCAGGAGTTCGAGACCAGCCTGGCCAACATAGTGAGACCCCCATCTCTACTAAAAATACAAACATTAGCTGGGGGTGGTGGCAGCGCCCTGTAATCCCAGCTACTCAGGAGCTGAGGCAGGAGAATCTCTTGAACCCAGGAGGTGGAGGTTGCAGGGAGCCGAGATCACACCACTGCACTCTAGCCTGGGCAACACAGCGAGACTCCATCTCAAAAAAAACAAAAACGTAAATGAAGGTCACTTTACAGTGGTGCTTAACAGTGATTAACAGTTCAATTCACCAGGAAGATACGTGCATTAAATGCGTCTGGGCTTAGTAGGCCTTTATAACAAGGCCTTAACGTACATAAAGCAAAATTAAAGAAATGGGAAAATCTACAGTTATAATGGGAAATTTTAACACATCTCTCTCAGTAATTGATGGATGATAAATCATACTCAAGTGGGAAGACAATTTTTTTTTTTCCCCCAAGACAGGCTCTTACTCTGTCACCAGGCGGGAGCACAGTGGAGCCATCTCAGCTTACTGCAGCCTCTACCTCCCAGGCTCAAGCAATCTGCCCACCTCAGCCTCTTGAGTAGCTGGAACTATAGGCACACGCCACCACGTCTGGCTGATTTTTATATTTTTTGGCAGAGATGGGGTTTTCCCATGTTGCCCAGGCTAGTCTCGAACTTATGAGTTCAAGGGATCTGCCCACCTCAGTCTTCCAAAGTGCTGGGATTACAGGCATGCACCACCATGCCCGGCTGACAAAATTTTATAACAGATTTCGGTTCTTCTCAGATTGATAAAAATTAAGTGCACTGCCAAACACATCACAATTATTTTATGGAACTTCATGAAGTTATTCACAAGTTTATATGAAACAAAAAAGTTCTGAGAAATACCAAAACATTCCTAAGAACATGAAAAGTGCTTTCTTTACAGATATAAGTAATAAGACAGTGTGCTGTTGGCATAAAGACAAACAAATAGACCAGTGGAATCAAGTAGAGAGCCTATATTCCTTGCATATATGGAAAATAATCTCACATAAAAATGAATTATTGATGGATTAAGGATTTAAATGTGAAAGACAGATTTAGAGCAGTAATAGTGATGATGCAGGAGAGGTGCAGTGGCTCACACCTGTAATCCCAGCACTTTGGGAGGTTGAGGCAGGAGGATCGCTTGCATCCAGCAGTCAAGACCAGCCTGGACAATATAGGACCCCTGTCTGTATCAAAAAAAAAAAAAAAAAAAAAAAAAGTTGGAAATGGTGTTGCATGCCTATAGTCCCAGCTACTTGGTAGGCTCAGGTGGGAGGATCGCTTGAGCCCAAGAGGTCAAAGCTGCAGTGAGCCATGATTGTACCACTGCACTCCAGCCTGGGCAATAGAGCAAGACCCCTTCTCAAAAAAAGAGATGGGGGCTGGCCAGGGATGGTGGCTCACGCAAGTAATCCCAACACTTTGGGAGTCCAAGGTGGGCAGATCACTTGAGGTCATGAGTTCCAGATCAGCCTGGTCAACATGGTGAAACCCTGTCTCTATTTAAAAAAAAATAGGGTTGGAGGGCACGGGGGGGCAAAAGTGACGAACAGTACACAAATAGCCCATAAATAGAAGATACTTACTTCATCTCATCAGCAAAAATCACAGTGGAGTACTATTAGAAACTTATGAGGTAAACAAAAATTACTACCAGTATTAAAATGATGCAGGGTAATGGAAACTCTTATATGGATTATATGAAATAGTTTCATATAAAACTATTATATGAAACTGTGTGGATATGGTATTGATGGGATAGAAATTGGTGTACCCTGAAGTACAATCCAGCAACATTCTGGTGAAGTTAAAGATACGCCAATGTATGATCCAGCTGTTCCATTCCTGTTCTGCTCCCAGTTATATACTCCTGATAACCACCAAACTGGAAGAAATGCTTGTTCATGTACACTGAGAGACATTCCCAAGAATATCTGTAGTGTGCTTATCATAGCAAAAAATTGGAAGCAACCCAAATATCTATCACTAGTAAAATGGATAATTTCCTAGTCCACTCTACAGTCTGTTATTTTTGAGACGGTGTGGATAGTATAAACCAGTTATTATAAAAAGCCCTTGCCAAAAATGGCAATGAAAATGAATTAAGGTATACATGGCAACTTGGATGAATCTCACAAATATAAGGTTTCTCAAAGCTGGTTGCAGAATACATACAGTATGATACCATTTATAAGTGTTTCAAAACCCACACATGCTGTATTGCTAAGAAATACATGCATTTGTAATGAAAATGCATAAAAGCACAGGGAAGACAAGGTAAATTATGAGGGGAGTTATACAAGGGGAGTTTAATGTGTTTGTAATGTTTCATTTTTTAAGCTGGGTATTAGGTATTTCTTATGCCTTTTAAAATATTGCCTAATATTTTAAAAGATTAAATGGATATGGAAATTCTCTATATTTAATAACTTTACTGAAAAAAATTTAAGGCCTTGTTTACTTGTTTTCTGACTGGCAGTAAGTCTGTCATCTAATGAGATCTTAAAATGGAAAGGGGTGACCTAGAAAGGAATAACAGCGTGGTAGTGGGGATGCTATTTTGATTCTTTTCACACAATTGAAGGCCTACAGCCTTTTCCTTATGTTGTTATAAGGAATAAACCGCTCTACAGTTTGTTATTTTTGAAACTGTGTGGATAGTATAAAACCAGTTACTATAAAATGCCTTTTTCAAATTAAGGGGTAATGTTAGTTTCCAACCAAAATGTAACTTCCTTACATCAAAGCATTTTAGAGGGGAATGTATATTCTATTTTTGTGTAGCTGGTATGGAAAATCATTATTCTTAGAAGAATACACATTTGTACAGGTTTTCTCCTTCCATATGGGTTTGTGTATCAGATTTTAGAACTGAATAATGTAATGATGCTGAACTTGTACTCTTAAGGGCTCCCTGGTTTATTTGAATTAATTTTTTTTAAACAAAGGTGTACGCCCCAAGTTGGGACGCCGGCACAGTATGGAAAATATGGAACTTATGAAGTTAACACCAGAAAAGGTGGGTGACAGGTTTTATATTTTAAATTTCATGAACTATTATAAAATGTTTTAGTAACTTTTCATTTAATGAAATAATTTAAATAAGGCTTGCCCTATATAGATATCACTTTAAAAGTTGCCTGTAAAAAAAAATCAGAAAAAGTATAGTGCAAAAAGAATGCGTACAGTATGCTGCCATCTGTTTAAGAAAAATACATGCATATATTTCCTTTGTAGATTCCTAAAACATTTCTGGAATAAGATGTAAGAAACAGGCTAACAGTGATTTCTTCTGGGAAGAGGACTGAGTGGGTTAGGCTAGAAATACTTTATATACCAGTTTGAACTATTTGAATCATTTACCAAGTAAATGTATTACTTTTTTTTTTAATTAGATCAGGAAGATCAAAAGGACAACCTTTTTTTCCCAACTACATAGCAACTTTATTGCCAAGATAAATGAAATTTATGATCAAAAGGAGAGTTGTTCTTCTAGCTGCATTCTTGAAAAGCTTTTTTTTTTTTTTTTAAACAAGTACTTTGTGTTGAAGATACATCTTCCTTAGGCTTTTTCTTGGGGGAGAGGGGTGCATAGTAAAAGGGAAGGGACTTCATAATTAGAAACAGGTTATTGAAGAACACATCAAGACTACTTTCTTCCATTTCCTTTGAACTGAATATTACATTGTCAAAATAGGCTCTCAGCCGGGCGCGGAGGCTCGCGCCTGTAATCCCAGCACTTTGGGAGGCCAAGGTGGGTGGATCATGAGGTCAGGAGATCGAGACCATCCTGGCCAACACGGTGAAACCCTGTCTTTACTAAAAATGCAAACGTTAGCTGGGTGTGGTGGTGCACTCCTGTAGTCCCAGCTACTCGGGAGGCTGAGGCAGAAGAATCGCTTGAACCAGGGAGGCGGAGGTTTCTGTGAGCTGAGATCGCGCCATTGCACTCCAGCCTGGCCACAGAGCGAGACTTGTCTCAAAAAAAAAAAAAAAAAAAATTCTCGTTCTTTTATGTTTTTGTTTTTTTTTTTCGTGATGGAGTCTTGCTGAGACTGGGACTATGGGTGTACATCATCATGCCTGGCTAAGTTTTTTCAGAGACAGAGTCTCGCACTGTGTTGTTTAAACTGGTCTTGAACTCCTGGCCTTTAGCAATCATCCTGCCTCAGCCGCCTGAGTTGCTGGTATTATAGGTGTGAACCACTGTGCCAGCTGTGGTATATTTTTAAAAATACTTTTTATAAAATATCTTCATTACAGCAACTTTAGAAAATTTGAATACAGAAATAAAGATAATCAGTAATCCTGCCTCCTGATGGTAACTACAGTTATTTTGGCATCTATTCATCTGGCATTTTCATATGGATGTTATAGACACTATTTTCTAATATGTGGTAATCTATCAAGAACGTCTTTCCAGCTGGACGCAGTGGCTCATGCCTGTAATCCTAACACTTTGGGAGGCCGAGGCAGGCAGATCACTTGAACCCCGGAGTTTGAGACCAGCCTGGGCAACATGGTGAAACCCTGTCTCTACAATTAAAAAAAAAAAGATAGAAAAATTAGCTAGGCTTGATGTTGCATGCCATGCCTGTAGTCCCAGCTACTTGGGAGGCTGAGGCAGGAGTATCGTTTGCGCCTGGGATGCAGAGGTTGCAATAAGCCATGATTGTGTCACTGGACTCCAGCCTGGGTAACAGAGTGAGACCCTGTCTCTGGAAAAAAAAAAAAAAAGAAAAGAAAAAGGAACATCTTTCCATGCCATTAAATATTCTTCTGCCCTATCATTATAACAATAACATATGCTTTTTCAATAGTGATAGTTTATGTGTGAATAGTCTTCAAAAAACCAAAATCTAATTGTGTTAGAATCATATCCAAGATATTTTTATTCCAGCAATTCACAGTTATTTGGAAACTCTAGTAATTTTTAAAGGACTTTGTGATTTTTCCAAATGTCCAGCTTTTCTTTGTGAGTGGCTCTCAAATATAAATTTGTTAAATCCACAAATTATTTTTTAAAAGCTTTTAAGGCAATTTTTGTCTACTTTCTTCTTTTAGGAACATACTAATAAGTAGCAAAATTAATTTGCTATCTTCTGCCTACCTATGTAGTGGTACTAACAGTGTTATGTAAGAAGCTGACCAGATTTGACCTTGTAATTCTCCAAGAGCCAAGTGATAAAATTCTATCCTTAATTTAAAATATGTTTAAGTGTAATTAGTTCTTTGTATTGGTTTCTTTTCCTCATAATAAAGCTGTCAAATAATTCATTATTTCATTATTCTCAACAAAGTAAAGAAGCATACATAAGGAAAAAGGGAATTGCTTCGCCCTGTATTCTTGTTTTCAGTATTGTTGAGAAGTTCAAATAAATATATAAGGAACATTTTTAATTTTTCTTCTTGGGTTTTGGGTACAGTTTTATGTTCTCACATCAAGGACCATTTTCCTTTTCTCTAAACAATAGACCATGAAATCCACTGTAGTAAATAATTTCCCCTTATAATGTGTATGTGAAAAGGAATCGATGGCTTGGTTCACTTACTAACCACATGTTTTAAAAACAGCAACAAGGCCTGGCGCGGTGGCTCACGCCTGTAATCCCAGCACTTTGGGAGGCCAAGGTGGGTGGATCACAAAGTCAAGAGATCGAGACCATCCTGGCCAACGTGGTGAAACCCCGTCTTTACTAAAAATACAAAAAATTAGCCGGGCGTGGTGGTGGGCACCTGTAGTCCCAGCTACTCGGGAGGCTGAGGCAGGAGAATCACTTGAACCTGGGAGGTGGAGCTTGCAGTGAGCTGAGATTGCACCACTGCACTCCAGCCTGGCAACAGAAAAAGAAGAAAAAAAAAACCAACAAATGTATTTATATGCGTATATATATATATACACATACACACACACACACACACACACTCTATATATATATATAAATGGGTTCTCACTATGTTGTCCAGGCTAGCCTCAAATTCCTGGGCTCAAGCAATCCTCCTGCCTCAGCCTCCTGAGTAGCTGGGATTATAGGTGTGAGCCACCATCCCCAGCTACATGTCTCACTCCCCTGTACGTTTATTTCAGTTTGTGCCCCATGGGTCACTTTTCTGGATTGGTGGAAATGTTCTATGTATTGATTGGAGTAGGGGTTATATGGCTTCCAATCATAGACTTAAAGTCTGTGCATTTGACTGTAATTTTACCTATGAAAAACTGTGTGTAACTAAAATTATTACATAGCATGAACCTTTAGACTTAATTATAAACATTTAAGACTGAATGTTAAAGCTGCAAATGTCAGAGCTATTGTATGTAGTGCATATTTTTCCCCTGTACTCAATAAATGTTATTTTGTTATTTGTAGGTTGTGTATTTACATCAGATCTAGACCTTTATAAATTGGTTTTGCCTATTGAGAATTTAGTACGGTATTAGTAAAAACAGTACTGTTTTATTTTTTAAAAATTACTGCTATGTTTCAAATATTAATTTTTATGTTTAAAAATTCTACATACATCCAAAAATTCCAGTTGTAACATATTTTTAAGTAACTCACGTCTAGAGTAAAACTTTGGCTCCTTCTCTGACCGTTCATACTTTATAAGGTTTTGGCAAACCTTGCTTTCTTATTCATAGGTTCTTTAAAAACCAGCATTTTAATGTTTTGATAATGAGAAATCCACAGTATGCATTTGGTACAAGATCTTGAAAATAGTGCAATATACTAAAAAAGATATTTTTAAAGAGATCTAAAATTCTTCCTCTCTCCCCCAGTAGTAAATAAGTGAGTATGTCAGGTTAATATTATGGGAAACCAGAAGAGAGCTGGGGATTTGGAGGTGTTTTTTCACCTACCTTCCATTTATAATTTTGTAGATACAGAACTGGAACAGTGAAATTCTTGCTAAGCAAAAACCTCTTATTGCCAAACCTTCTGCAAAGCTACTCTTTGTCAACAGACTGAAGGGGAAAAAATACAAAACGAATTCCTCCACTAAAGTTCTCCAAGATGCCAGTAATTCTATTGACCACCGAATTCCAGATTCTCAGAGGGTACGTTTAAGTTTTTGAGTATTGTGTTTTGAGTACCAACATTTGGGTTTTCTTGTATTCATACTGAATTTTTAGTAATTTAAATTAGACATGTAATATAAAATACCTTTGTATTCATATTTCCCTATCTTTTCTATCTTCTTCAAAATTAGAAATGGTAATTACTGTCTTAGTAGATAAGTTGCTCCCTTGTATTGGACAATAATTATTTTTCTTTTTGTTTTTTTTTTCTCGAGATTGAATCTTGCTCTGTCACCCAGACTGGAGTTCAGTGGCGCAATCTCGGCTCACTGCGACCTCTGCCTCCCGGGTTCAAGCGATTCTCCTGCCTCAGCCTCCTAAGTAGCTGGGATTACAGGTGCGCACCACCATGCCCAGCTAATTTTTATATTTTTAGTAGAAACAGGGTTTCACCATGTTAGCCAGGCTGGTGTCGAACTCCTGACCTCAAGTGATTTGCCTGCCTTGGCCTCCCAAAGTGCTGGGATTACAGATGTGAATCACTGCGCTTGGCCAATAATTATTTATTTGAGTCACTGTTGTTTGCAAAAATACTACCAGTTATTTCACTGCATTGTCTCCCAGTAAAACCACCCTCTACTCAGCTCAGAGGGCAGAACAAATTAAATTCAGATGCTCAAGAATTTTTAAATATTAATTTAGAATGAAGAGTGTCTGTTAGCATCTACTTCTATTAATCATATTATTGAAACTGTAATGATAGAATTACAAACTTTTGATGAAAAATGAGCCTGGGCAACATGGTGAAACTGTTTCTACCAAAAAATAAAAAGTTAGCCGGGTATGGTGGTATGTGCCTGTGGTCCCAGAGCCCAGGAGGTGGAGGTTGCAGTAAGCTGAGATCATGCCACTACACTCCAGCCTGGGCAACACAGCAAGACCCTGTCTCAAAAAAAAAAGAGAAAAATGAGCATAGCAAACAGTTTATTTAATTTATTTAGAAATAAAAATATGATGGGTTTACTGATAATCAGTATCAGGGAAATCTCAAATCCAGCTACCCTATAATCTGGTAAAAGTATCAAAGTAAATTACAAAGAAGGTACTTCATATTATCAAATCCATTTATCTGCCAGGCGCAGTGGCTCATGCCTGTAATCCCAGCACTTTGGGAGGCAAAGGTGGGTAGATCTTCTGGATTTAAGAGTTCGAGATCAGCCTAGCCAACATGGTGAAACCCCATCTCTACCAAAAATGCAAAAAATTATCTGCGTGTGGTGGCACACACCTGTGGTCCCAGCTACTCAGAAGACTGGGGTGGGAGGACTGCTTGAGCCTGGGAGGCAGAGGTTGCAGTGAGCTGAGATTGCACCACTGCACTCCAGCCTGGGTGACAGAGTGAGACCCCATCTCAAAAAAAAATTAAAAAATAAAATTGGCTGGGCACGGTGGCTCATACCTGTAATCCCAGCACTTTGGGAGGCCAAGGCAGGCAGGTCACTTGAAGTCAGGAGTTCAAGACCAACCTGGCCAACATGGCAAAACCCCGTCTCTACTAAAAATACAAAAAATAGCTGGGTGTGATGGCACATGCCTGTAATTCCAGCTACTCAGGAGGCTGAGGCAGGAGAATCGCTTGAACCCAGGAGTTGGAGGTTGCAGTGAGCCGAGATCGTGCCACTGCACTCCAGCCTGGGCGACAGAGTGAGACTGTCTTCAAAAGAGTAAAATAAATAAAATCAATTTTTCCAGCAATGAGAGCCTTTGAAAAAAAAGTTAACCTTTTTGTTTTAAGTTAGAGATTTCTTTTGTCAGCATTTCATTTATACTTATATCCTTGTAGTGTCTTTTGTCTCAATTTCTTTCCCCCAAGTCTGTGGTATTGTTATAGAATGCCTCGATTTTTATCAGTGGTTTCTTACATAGCTTTTCTGGGATAGCTATGACTAATAAAATTAAAACTTATGGGGTATATATAAATTCAGGGATATTTTTGTAGATCTAGAGCAGGACTGGAATTCAAGGAAGTCACGCCTTTGTTCAAAGTTTGGGGTCTTAACTAAGTTCACTTAGCTCAACTGAAAATGCCCATACTTTTGGAGCCATATATATTTTTATGTTCAGTCTTTAATTCTAGGCTTTTTGCTCCTAGGAAAAAGTCTTTTGTTGGTAATTAACACATTTGACTGTGGCTTATGTATATATCATTCCCAAACCTCAAATTTAACATGTTAAAAACTTCTCTTAATCACTCCTGTTTTCCTTGTCCCAGTTAAAGGGATACCATTTACTCTGTCCCTAAGCCAGGAACCCCAGTGTCGTGCAAGATTCCCTCTTTCACTAACCACATCAAATCTACTGTGTCCCTCAGATCTGCTCTCACCCTCACCCCTTTTAAAAAATATCTGCTACCCCAGCACTTTGGGAGGCCAAGGCAGGCAGATCACCTGAGGTCGGGAGTTCAAGACCAGCTTGGCCAACATGGTGAAACCCTGACTGTACAAAAAATACAAAAATTAGCCAGGTGTGGTGGCATGCACCTATAGTCCCAGATACTCAGGAGGCTGAGGCAGGAGAATCACTTGAACCTGGGAGGCAGAGGTTGCAGTGAGCCAAGATCATACCACTGCACTTCAGCCTGGATGACAGAGCGAGATTCCGCAAAAAAAAAAAAAAAAAATCTGCTACCATGTCTTAGCCTAGTACTTACTCTCTTACCTAGACTTCAATAGGTACCTGAACTGATCTCCCTGCCTTCATTTATTATCGCTAAACAAAACTGCTTAAAATTGACTATTGCCAGTGCTCATCTTATTTCACATAGGATAAAGTCTACATTTGTTAGTATTGCATACAAAGGCCTCTTCCCTCCTCTATACCTACCCCTACCCTTCAGTTCATCATCAATTGAATACTATTGCATATTAACCAGTATGAAACATCTCTCACCTCCAAATGTCTATTCATTCTTAAGGAGCCAACACAAATACATGCTATGAAATTTTCCCTGTTTCTCCTAAAAATTAGTTCTTCTCTCCTCCTCAGGCCCATAACATTTTTTGTATATGTGCCTCTATTATAATACATCATTATGAAAAAATTAAAATAATTACTTGTATTAAACATTGCATTAATCATTTCAGTTTTGAAGCCTTCCAAATGAAGTATAAATATAGATCTTGCTCTCCTCACAAATATTCATTTATTTGAAGTTTTTGTATTTTTTCAGGGTCTTCAAATCTAAGTATAATAAAAAGACCTTAGAAATCACTATGGTAGGAAAATACCCTTGTTTTCTTTCTTAGACAGCTCTTACAAAGAGGTAAGTGTACTTAAATTCCACTGTAGAATGTTTAGAACTGAATGCAGAGCCTGAAGTACAGGCCTGTATCACCAGTGTTTGCATAATTCAGTATCTGTAGTGGTTCTGTTACGTCTGAGGTATGTTTCTTTAGCTTCAGAAATACAGGAATTAAAAACTAGAAGTGCTTTTTGTTAGTTGGATTAAAATAAGATTTTATTACCAATATTTGCCATCTTGTATTCTTTTTCAAAATGTCAATTCTCATTTTTAATCCTCATCCTTTACCTTTTGCATTTAAATGCATCATGATGTTCACTGATGATCTAAAAATAATACTGGAATATTCAAATGAACTAGACTTCCTCTCAATATTTTAGAAAATCAGTGCAGATGCTATTGGAGATGAAGGGTTCTTTGACTTATTAAGCCGATTTCAAAGCAATAGGATGGATGATCAGAGATGTTGCTTGCAAGAAAAGAACTCCCATACAGCTTCAACAACAACTTCTTCCACTCCCCCCAAAATGATGCTAAAAAGTAAGTCATCTCTGTTTCTCCCCCGATTTTAATAGTTCTCTTTGATATTCTTGTGGTTTATTTCTGAGAATTGAGTTCCCATCATAAGAGATATAATAAATGAGCCTGAATCCAGGTATATCCGAAATGCTGCTATTATACAGTTCAAACAAGGTTTTTTCAGTTCCCTTATGTATATCTGTGTTTTTAGTCCAATGTGCCTTCTACTAACTATATTATACTACCTCCCTAGTTTTCTTTGAAAAATCTGTTGTGGAAAATGTGACTGTGAGCCAGGTGTGGTGGTGCACACCTGTAATCTCAGCTACTTGGGAGGCTGAAGTGGGAGGATCACTTGAGGTCAGGAGTTTGAGGCTATAGTGTGCAATGATCGTGTTTGTGAATAGCCACCGCACTGCAGCCTGGGCAGCATAGTTAAAGCCTATGTCTAAAAAATATATAAAAATAAAATCTGATTTTATTTATTTATTTGAGACGAGATCTTGCTGTTAGCCAAGCTGGAGTGCCAGGCCATGATCATAGTCAGTGCAGCCTTGTGCTTCTGGGCTCAAGTGGTCCTCCTACCTCAGCCTCCCAAGTAACTGGGACTCCAGGTACACACCACCATGCCCGGCTAATTATTTTTATTTTTTGTGGAGATGAGGTCTTGCTATGTTGTCCAGGCTGGTCTCAAGCTCCTGGCCTCAAGTGATCTTCCTGCCTTAGCCTCCCAAAGTGCTGGTATTCCAGGCATGAGCTACCATGCCCAGCCTTAATATAACTTTTAAAAATACAAATGAGGAAGAAAAGTAGTTATACATACTTTATGATTATATATAAAATGTCAATACTTCGTATCTGAATTAAGAAAGAAAAACAAAGACAGACTGAAGAGGAACCTATGGCTAAGGCTGAGGCTAAGGCCTGGCTGAGTTAGAAAGGACTAAAATAGGTTGCTTATGTTTTTCTATTTCAGCTACCAAAAGACTTCTTATACCATAGACCAAGACTTGCCAGCAGCACTTAACTGTTAGTTTACTAAATGATTTGTATCCAGGGCCTAGAATAAAAAACACTGTCCCACACATCCTGGTCTGAGAAATTATGTAAGAAAAACAGTTTATTCACTTTCTGAAATCTGGTCACATATAGTTACATTTTGAGTGAGCGTTAAATAGAGAAATATAGCCAAATCTGAATAACCCCCAAGTGGGTCATTTGAAGTACTCTAGGGTTCATTTTTCCCTCCCGCCAGTAAAAACCACACCCATCTAGCCAAAGCCCATCCGTGTCAGCGCTATAGCAGGAGGGCAGGGCAGGTATTGGGACTGGCAAGGCTGAAAAGATCTAGGTATATATAATAAATGTGCTTAGGGTTTTTTGTTTTTTTGTTTTTTTTAACCTTTCGCTTTCTTCTACTATTCTTAGCACCGTCTGTTCCTGTGGTATCCCCCAACACGGATGAGTTTTTAGATCTTCTTGCCAGCTCACAGAGCCGTCGTCTGGATGACCAGAGGGCTAGTTTCAGTAATTTGCCAGGGCTTCGTCTAACACAAAACAACAGCCAGTCGGTACTTAGCCACCTGATGACTAATGACAACAAAGAGGCTGATGAAGATTTCTTTGACATCCTTGTAAAATGTCAAGTATGTCTGTATGTTTTTTTCATTCTGCATACAGCTCAGATGCCACTGAGAACATTGGCAGTGTTATAATTCTCATTCAGGAAGGGCTTATTTTTTATTAGAGAGTTATTATTGTCCCTCATTCAGTAAAAAATTATTGAACACCGATTATGTTTCAGGTGCTATTCTAGGCATTGAGGACACACTTGATTTTTAAAGGATCTTACATTTTAGGAGAGACAAGTACATGTGTGTGTGTTTGTGTGTGTGTGTGTGTGTGTGTGTATAGAGAGAGAGAGTATGTGTGTGTATGTGTGTTGTATTAGGTAATCATACTTGCTATGAAGAACTTTAAAGGAGGATAAAGGGGTAGTGGATAAGCGAAGGTGTTGGTGGTAGGGGGAGTGTCTGTTTTAGGTAGGGTGGTTAGAGAAGACCTTTCTAGATTGTCATTTGAACAGAGACCTGAATGCAGTGAAGCAGTCAGCCATGTGACTATCTAGAGAAAGAGTATTCCATGCAGAGGCAGCAAGTCCCCTCTTGGATATAAAAGCTTAGCCAGTTCAAGGAATGGCAGATGTGACTGGCATGGGATGGGTAGGGGAAGGGAAGAGTCGCACAAAATGAGGATGGAGAAGTAATCAGGGCCTAGATCATCTAGGCTCTTGGAGGCCATGATAAAGTCTTGTGTTTTAGATGTATTAAGAAAGTACTGGGAGTATCCTCAAAGAGGATCCTGGCTACTGATGGAAGAATGTAGAGTGGCAAGGGTGTTAGTATGAAAACCAGCTAGGAAGATAGTATGGCAATGCAGGCAAAAAATACTGGTGATGTGGACTAGAGTGGTAACAGTGAGTAGTCAGCGTAGGGCTACATTATTAGTTATTATATCAGTTATATATTATGGTTAGTTGGCAGGATGTCTTAATAAATTGGGTAGAGGGTTTCAGGGAAAGAGAATCAAAGATTACTTATACCTTGAATAACTGGGAAATGAATGGTTCTATTTACTGAAATGGAGATGACTAGAGGAGAAGCAAGTTTGGAGACAAAAAGCAAGAGTTCTGTTTTAGACATGTTAAATTTGGTAAACTGTTAGCCAGTTCAAGGAATGGCAGGTGTGACTGGTATAGACAATGAAGTAGAGGTGTTAAATAGGCAATTTGATGTGAAATCTGGAGCCCAAGGGAGATGTAAACTTGGGAGGCATCAGCATATAGCTGGTATTAAAGCCCTGGGAAGAAATTACCTAAAGAATAGGACAGGAAGACTAAGCCCTGAGCATTTCAAAGTCTACTAGTTAGATGGAGGAAGATGAGCTGGCAAAGCAGCAACAGCCAGAGAGTTGGAAGGATACCCCGAGGGTGGGCTGGGGTGGGGTGGGGTGAGGTGTGGTGTGGTGGAAATCAAGTGAAGAGTGTATCTTAAGCAGTGCTCAACTGTGGCAAATGTTGCTAAGAACCTGAGTCAGATGATAACTACTAGATTTGATAACATGGAGATTATAAATAATTTTGAAAGATACTGTTTCAGTGGTATGGTGGGGACAAAGGATTGAGTGGGGTGGGAAAATGGGAAGTGTGAAAGGGGAGATAGTAAATATAGAAAACTTTAATGGGTTAAATGGACCATTAGCTAGAAAAGAAATACAAGGCAAATGTGGTTTTTTCTTTTCTTTTTTGGGGTGATAACATAGTTTACAGGTGGAAACGGTCAAGTAGAGAAGAGTCAGTGATGTAGGTAAGTCTGGGGTAACTGAAGAACACAGTTTTTGTGTAGGTGAGAGAGGGAAAGCAGAGTATGCATTTGGAGATGGGAGCAAGTAGGAATTCTCTCTGGATGCTTTTATTGTCTCACCAAAGAAAGAAGTAGTCATTAGTTAAGACTGGGGTTGGGGAGCCCTACAAATTTGAAGAGAAAGGAAGTGGGAAATAGATGACTTAGAGAAACTGAAACTAGGGGAAAGTATTAAGAATACTGTGCTGTGGAAAGAACCCACCTGAGGTTCACAGTCACTGGAAGTAAAACTGGTTGAATGCAATTGTGTATTTATCCAGTCATAACCAGCTGCTTGAAGCAGAGAGATAAATCAAGACTGATATTTTGCCAGGAGAATGGGATTTAGGGGAGAGAATGGTAGTTGAAGACATGTGCCAGGAAGTGATTTTAATAATGGACTTTAGAATCTAGGCTGTAAGAAGGGAAATAAAGAAATGAAAGGTGTGAAAGTAAAAAGTAGCAGTGGTCCCAGTAGATTCAAGGAATGCTAAAGATACATAACAGGCCGGGCGCGGTGGCTCAAGCCTGTAATCCCAGCACTTTGGGAGGCCGAGACGGGCGGATCACAAGGTCAGGAGATCGAGACCATCCTGGCTAACACGGTGAAACCCCGTCTCTACTAAAAAATACAAAAAAAAACTAGCCGGGCGAGGTGGCGGACGCCTGTAGTCCCAGCTACTCGGGAGGCTGAGGCAGGAGAATGGCGTGAACCCGGGAGGCGGAGCTTGCAGTGAGCTGAGATCCGGCCACTGCACTCCAGTCTGGGCGACACAGGGAGACTCTGTCTCAACAAAAAAAATAAATAAATAAAAATAAAGATACATAACAAACCATCAAGATCTATGAAGCAAAAATTAACAGAATTGAAGGGAGAAATGGACAGTTCTACAAAAATAGTTGCAGAATTCAATATCCTATGCTCATTAATGGATAGGACAACTAGAAGATAAGTGAGGAAAAGGAGGACTTGAATACACAGTAAACCAACTAGATTTAATGTGCACATATAGCACACTTGACCCAACAACAGCAGTGTGCACATTCTTCTGAAGTGCACATGGAACATTTTTCAGGTCAGTCCATATGTTAGGCCACAAATTCTCAACAGATTTAAAAGATAACTATCATATAAAGTACCTTCTCTGACCCCAAAGGATAAAATAAGCAATAACAGAAGGAAAACAGGAAAAACTCACAAATTTGTGGAAATTAAACTCTCTTAAACGACTAATCCATCAAAGAAGAAATCACAATGGAAACTATAAAATAGAGACAAATAAAAATAAACATACAAAAATGTATGGGACATAGCAAAGGCAATGCCAAGGGGGAAATTCATAGCCATAAATGTTTACACTAAAAAAAGACGAAAGATCTCAAGTCAACAACTTCACTTTACAACTTAAGGAACTAGAAAAAGAAGAACAAACAAAACCCTAAACTAGCAGAAGGAAAGAAAGAAAAATAAAGATTATAGCAGAAATAAATAAAATACAGAACAGAAAAAAAATAGAGAAAATCAATGAAGCCAAAACGTTTTGAAAAATAGATTAACAAAATTGACAAACTTTTAGCTAGATAGACTAATTTTAAAAACATTCAAATTACTAGAAACACAAACTTACCAAGAACAAATGATGAAGAAACAGAAAATACACCCATCGTAAGGAGGTTGCATCAGTAATCAAAAACCTCTTGATAAAAGCCCTGGACCTGATATCTTTACTGGTGCATTCTATCAAACATTTAAAGAACTAACACTATGCCTTCTCAAACTGTTCCTTCCAAAAACTGAAAATAACGGAATACTTCATAACTCATTCTATGAGGCCAGTATTGCCAATACCAAAGCCAGACAGACACTACAAGAAAAGTACAGATCAATATCCTTCATGAATCCAGATGCAAAAATCAACAAAATACTACAATCCAAATTCAGCAGCACATCAAAAGGATTTTACAACATGACCAAGTGGGATTTATTCCTAGGATACAAGGATTGATTGTTCAACATGTGAAAATCAATCAATGTAACACATAAACAGAATAAAGGGAAAAAACACATATAGGAAAAAAAAATGACAAAATTCAAAACTCTTTCATGATAAAAACTTAAAAATTAGCAACAGTAGGAAACTACCAGAACATAGTAAAAGCCATATACGAAACATGCACCGCTGACATCATACTCAATGGTGACAGACTGAAAGCTTTCCTCCAAGATCAGGAACAAGATCAGAATGCAGGTTTTGGCCACTTTTATTCTACTAGAAATTCAAGCAATTAGGCAAAAAAGAAAAAAAGGCATTCACATCGAAAAGGACAAAATATCAATAAAATTGACAGAGGTAATCAACAAGTTCAGCAAAATAGCATGATACAAAATCAACACAAAAATCAGTTGTGTGTTTATACACTAACAATGAACAATTGAAAAGAAATATAAAATTCCATTTAAAATAGCATCAAAAAAATAAAGTACTTAGGAATTAATCATTGAGACAAAAGACTTGTATAATGAAAACCACAAAACATTGCTGAAAGAGATGAAAGAAAACAAATGGAACAATATCCCATGTTCATGGATTAGAAGACTTAATGTTAAAATTTTGATACTATCCAAAGTGACCTACAAATTCAATGCAATCCCTGTAAAAATCCAAATGGCTTTTTCCCCCTACAGAAATAGAAAATATAGCCTAAAATTCCTAAAATTCATATGGAACCTCAAGGGACTTCCAAATATCCAAAACAATCTTAAGAATAAAGCTTTAGGACTCACATTTTTTAATTTCAGGTTATTACAAAACTACACTAATCAAAACAGTGCAGTACTGGCATAAAGACAGACATATAGACCAAAGGAACAGAATACAGATCCCAGAAATAAACTTTGCATGTGTGGTCAAATGATACACAACAGGGGTGCCAAG
Organism: Macaca fascicularis; assembly: GCF_037993035.2. Classification (NCBI taxonomy): domain Eukaryota; kingdom Metazoa; phylum Chordata; class Mammalia; order Primates; family Cercopithecidae; genus Macaca; species Macaca fascicularis. The sequence continues at coordinate 125,525,671 of NC_088375.1, read as the reverse complement.
ACCATTCCATGGGGGAAAGGATGGTTTTATCAACAAATGGTTCTGGGTAAACTAGATAGCCACATACAAAAAGAATGAAGTTGGACCCTTACCTAATACTATATACAAAACTCAAAGTGGATCAAAGACCTAAGCATCAGAACTAAAACTATAAAACTAAAGAGGAGCATGTGGTGGCTCACACCTGTAATCCCAGCACTTTGGGAGGCCAAGATGAGAGGATTGCTTGAACCTAAGAGTTCAAGACCAGACTGGGCAGCATAGTGAGATCCCATCTCTATAAAAAAAATTTTTTAATGGCATACACCTATAGTCCCAGCTACGCAGGAGGCTGAGGTGGGAGGATCACTTGAGCCTAGGAGTTCAAGGCTGCAGTGAGCCATGATCATGTCACTGTGCTCTAGCTTAGGCCACAGAGTGAGACCCTGTCTCTAAAGGAAAAAAAAAAAGGAAAGCCTCATGGCATTGGGTTTGGCAGTGATTTCTTGGTTATAAAACCAAAGGAGCAGGGAACAACAACAACAAAATAGACAAAATGGACTTAAAAACTTGTGCCTCAAAGGACATTATCAACAGTAAAAAGGCAACTCAACATAAAATACTTGGAAATCACATATCTAATAAAGGATTAATATCCAGAATATATAGAGAACTCCTAAAACTCAACAAAAACCAACCTGATTCAAGAATGGGCAAAGAACTGCAACAGGCATTTCTATAGAGAGAACAAGAGGCTAGAATATGATCATGGGAGCCAAATGGCTAATGCCGAAGTGAAGGATGAGAACACTCAATCAGAGGAAGTCTAGGAACTGAAGTGCCAAGTGTTGGGTTAATTGGAGGACATTGAAATTATCAATTTATGACAGGAGAAATGAGTGAGCCATGTATGTGTGGAGGCGGCACCGACTTAGGAGGGCAGTAAATAACTGCATCCTCTGAGGGTTGTGGGATTAAATACTCAGGGATCTATGTGCTTATCACAGTCCCTAACAATGTAGTGGGTATTCAAATATCAGCTATCACACTTCTATTCTTATTCTTGAGCTACAATGCCAGAAACTGTGGTGTATACTTGTAAGTACATGTATTTTTTATTTGACAAGTAGCATGTCTAATGTAAGAATCATAATACTCAAACTTGAAAGAAAAATTCAGAGACCAGGTATGGTGGCTCATGCCTGTAATCCCAGCATTTTGGGAGGCCAAGGCGGGCAGATCACTTGAGGTCAAGAGTTCAAGACCAGCCTGGCCAACGTGGTGAAACCCTTGTCTCTACTAAAAATAAAAAAATTAGCCGGGTGTGGTGACACATGCCTTTAGTCCCAGCTACTGGGAGGCTGAGGCAGGAGAATCAGTTGAACCTGAAAGATGGAGGTTGCAGTGAGCCAGGATCACACCACCGTACTCCTGCCTAGATGATGGAGCGAGACTGTGTCTCAAAAAAAAAATCAGTCTGGGCTATTTCTTTTTTTTTTTTGAGACGGAGTCTCGCTCTGTCGCCCGGGCTGGAGTGCAGTGGCCGGATCTCAGCTCACTGCAAGCTCCACCTCCCGGGTTTACGCCATTCTTCTGCCTCAGCCTCCCAAGTAGCTGGGATTACAGGCGCCCGCCACCTCGCCCGGCTAGTTTTTTTTTTGTATTTTTTTAGTAGAGACGGGGTTTCACCGTGTTAGCCAGGATGGTCTCGATCTCCTGACCTCGTGATCCGCCGGCTATTTCTTAACAGATTTAACTGCCTAAGACAGAGGCAGGCAAACTTTTCCTGTTAAGGGCCAGATAGAAAATATTTTAGGCTTTGCAGCCTATATGGTCTCTGTTGCAACTGCCCAACTCTGCCATTTAGTAGGGAAGCAGCCATATAGACAGTATATAAACAGATGTATTGATGGGAAAATGAAAATGACTTCATCTACAGAAGCAGGCATTGGGTTACAGTTTGCTGTCACCTAGCCTAAGACGCGATTTTTTTAAGGTAGTTCCTCATGGGTTTGTACATATTTCTAAAGGTTTGTTAAGTTCCACTGTTGATGCCTGTTAGATTATAACCTTGAACTGTCGTACTTAGATAGAGTTGACCTTGTGTTTTATCTCAGATTTTTTGTGACCAATTATAATTAAAACAGTATGACTTAATATAATGCACTTACTAAACCCATGAAGCAGCTATACCTATATAAGTCATTTTAAAGGAAAAATTGTATGCAGTTTCAGGTTTAAAGATTAATTTATTTCAGAAATCAGGCTGGGAACTAAAGAAAACAATGTAAAAACAAAGATTAATTTCTGAGAAGCCCCAAATAAGTTTACAACTGTGTTTTCTTGGTATGACTGACAGAGATATAACATAGCTTGGTGCTTTCTTTCCCACAGGATGTCTTTTAATCTCTTTCTCATACACTTTTAGGGATCCAGATTAGATGATCAAAGATGTGCTCCACCACCTGCTACCACAAAGGGTCCGACAGTACCAGATGAAGACTTTTTCAGCCTTATTTTACGGTCCCAGGCAAAGAGAATGGATGAACAGAGAGTTCTTTTACAAAGAGATCAAAACAGAGACACTGACTTTGGGCTAAAGGACTTTTTGCAAAGTAATGCTTTGTTGGAGTTTAAAAATTCAGGGAAAAAATCAGCAGACCACTAGTTACTATAGATGTATTTTTTTTTTCCTTTCAGAACACGGTAAGGAAACAATCTATTAATTTTTTCCTTAAAAGGAGAATTTATAGCACTGTAATACAGCTTAAAATATTTTTAGAATAATGTAAATAGTTAACCTTCAGTAGTCTATTAAGGCATTACTACTTCTCTGGACACGCGCATGTTTGAGGGTGGAGGTGTCCTGTAAAGGTGCCTCATCATCTGTGATTACTTGGGATGTGTTCTTTGGCAGCTTGTTAGGTTACTTTACCTAGTGTTTGTAAAGTAGGAAGTTAAGTGAATCATAGATTAGAATTTAATCCTCTTATGGAAATAATTTTTTAAAATCTTGACAATGGCATTTTTTTTTACACATAACCATGGATGTAGTGGGAAACAATGCTGTTTAGTAAAAATAATGTACTTGATCAATGTAAAAAAGCATATAAAATAGTCTTATTAAAAATCTAGTTTTTTTTTCTTCTCCATGAAAATCTATTTTCAATATTTTTTAGGCCAGTCAGTATAAAAGAAACTCTGCTTCTTGGGCTGGGCATGGTGGCTCATGCCTGTAATCCCAGCACTTTGGGAGGCTGAGGCAGGAGGATTGCTTAAGGCTAGGAGTTCAAGACCAACCTGGGCAACATAGTAAGACCCCCGTGTCTGCAAAAAATAAATCAGCAGCCAGGCGCGGTGGCTCATGCCTGTAATCCCAGCATTTGGGAGGCCTACGTGGGTGGATCACTTGAGGTCAGGAGTTTGAGACCTTCGTGGCCAACATGGCAAAACCCCATCTCTACTAAAAATACAAAAATTAGCTGGCCATGGTGGCATGCATGTAGTTTCAGCTACTTGGGAGGCTGAGGCAAGAGAATCGCTTGAACCCCTGGGAGGCTGAGACTGCAGTGAGCCGAGACCAGCCACTGGAGTCCAGCCTGGGTGAAAAAGCAAGACTCTGTCTCAAAAAAAAAAAAAAAAGAAAAAAGATAGCAAGCATGCTGGCACACACCTGTAGTCCCAACTACTTAAGAGGCTGAGCCAGGAGGACCACTTGAGCCCAGGAGGTGGAGGCTGCACTCCAGCCTGGGTGACAGAACAAGACCCTGTCTCTAGAAAACAAGTATCTTTTGTGTGTTTTGGGCTATTTGTTTAAAATATATATATATTTAAAATGGTCTCTTCTGTTCCATAATACTGCTGTAAAACAAACTTTTCTAAGTCCCAATATAAAAAAAACAAAAAGCACCATATGGTTAGGTCAAGAACCTAGGACACATAAATAGAAAACAGATGAAAACTCACAAAAATTAAGTATAAAAGATGTCAGCTAGAACATTAGTTGTCATTAAGCCTTGTCTTCCTTATCCCAGATACTGAAGGCAGTTTACAAGGGGATAACAAAGTAACTGTAGCAAAAGACAAGTATGGGACAGACCAGGGCCTGGAGTAACACTGCATCACAGACTGCAAAAGCCCATGCTTGGAACAAGTTGCCAACTTGTTCCACTCTCCTTGCTTCTGACTTTGCACAGCTGGGATGGGATCTGGGGATGTGGACCCCTATTCTTTCAAAAAGTCATTCAGGTGATTTGAATGGGCAAATAGAAATATTTATCTAAATGGCCAATGTTTTTTAAAGAGAGAGTCATAATCTGGAATTAAAGTGCTCAGCCAAAAAACAAAAAGTACTAAATTAAAACCTGGATTACATTATGTTTTACGTATACTATAAGGTGTGATGTCCTGGATAGCATTTTTAAAACTCAGGTAAGTTTCATGGGGTTCTTATAAGAAAATTCAGTAAGACAGTATACCAAACCACAATGTAAAAAGTTTATTTTGTGTATATAATAGTTCTTACAGCCTGTAAACATTCAACATTATTCCATTTAAACATTGTTTTTAATAGCTGTCTATCTACCCTGTTCTGATTTTCCTAAAAGCTTCACACTATATAGGCTGGGCACGATGGCTCACGCCTGTAATCCCAACACTTTGGGAGGCCGACAAGGGCAGATCACTTGAGGTCAGGAGTTGGAGACCAGCCTGACGAAACCCCGTCTCTACTAAAAATACAAACATTAGCCAGGCATGGTGACGCACACCTGTAATCCCACCTACTTGGGAGGCTGAGGCAGGAGAATCGCTTGAACCTGGGAGGTGGAGGTTGCAGTGAGCCGAGGTTGCGCCACTGCACTCCAGCCTGGGCGACAGAGCAAAACTCTCAAAATTAAATTTTAAAAAAGCTTCACACTATAAACCTTAATTTTAATGACATATTGGCTAGTCAATAAGCCTTATCTCTTTTCTGATAATAAACTGGCCCTGATGTGTTCAATTTGCTTTCATATTTAAGTCTTTCCTGAATTGCTGTCGTCATTCAACAGCAGCTGCACGTTGCCTTGCTAGCTGTCAAAGTAGATTTCATCCCCAAATGGATATCTGTAATGAAAGAATACAGAGGTGAAATTTTATTTAAAATTTTTTTAAAAGAATTTGTTTTTGGATTAAAAGGCATGCAAGCAGCTTTAATTCCATTCACAGTTACAGTCTATCACCTGGGGCATTCACTACTTTTCAGAGTCGGATCACAGTTCAAAAGACAGCTCTCACCTTGGGGTCAGTGTGAACATGTCTTGTCCCCAGAGGACTACTTTATATGCATGGATGTTCACAAATTTATTCTAAACTGCAGGTGTCTGTCAGGATTCATTTGTTATATGCCCTCTGTGTTAAAAATCTTAAAATCCTTTTGCACTTCTTAGAAAAAATAACCTTTCTGATGAAATACTAAAGATGTTTGCAATATTAAACTAGAATATATTAACATGTATAATTTTTTTTGAGACAAGGTCTTGCCCTGTCACCCAGGCTGGAGTACAGTGGCTAGATCATAACTCACTGCCACCTCGCCATCTTCTTCTCTCAGCCCTCCAAGTGGCTGGGACTACAGGTGTGTACCACCATGCCTGGCTAGTTTTATTTTTAGTAGATAGCCTTGAACTCCTGAGCTTAAGCCATCATCCTCCCTCGACCTCCCAAAATGCTGGGATTGTAAGCATAAGCCACTGCGCCTGGCCTAAAATTAAATTGTTACAGGCACATAAGTAACACTTCCTGGATCCAAAAATGTGCATTCTGCATTTCGTATTAAAATGAAAAAGCAAGTGCTTGGGATACAAATATCTGCATGAAAATTTAAAGACTTTATTCCTGACTGGTATCATTTTTAGTAAGCAGTTGAACATAACTTGTAGTGTGAATATGGTTAAAACAAAGGACACCTGATGTCTGTGAAATCTTGTAGTGTGAATATGGTTAAAACAAAGGACACCTGATGTCTGTGAAATCTTATAGTGTGAATATGGTTAAAACGAAGGACACCTCATGTCTGTGAAATCTGCTAAGGACAGGTACAAAATTTATGAACTGCTTTTTAAACAGTTTAAAATGAGGAATGCTTTTGATAATAAGAAAGACTAATGTAAAGTGCTGACTGATGTCCTGTCTGCAGTTAAGGAAGACACCCAACTTTTCTTCCTCATTATGGTATTCTCTGTGTACAGATTTCTAAAAATGCAAACTTCCTATGGACAAGACAATATGATCTGCTATAATATAAATTAAGATATGATAATATGCTAGGATTCTGAGTAACATGAAAAATAGGTCTTATAAAAAGCCCATAGACTTCATTTGGTGGGGGAAAAGAATAATGTCATTTTCAGTCGACTGACTCTGTAAAACAGATTACCAATGTTATCTAAATTGCCCTGGCAGTCTTCAGTTTTCTCTAAGTAAACATAAAGTAAAAGTGACAATAAGGATGCAGGTGTAGTAATAGCTGCAGAAAAGATGAAACTACGAAGCCACAATGACCTGTGGGCAGGCTACATAGAGACAAGCTGAGGTGTCAGTCAGACTGATCCTGGTAACGACACTCCATGGCTGCATGAAGATGCTGGAGGCACCAAGTGGGTGGCCTGAACTCTAGTGGATTCCACTAGGCAACGTAAGTTGGTTAGTGGGTTCCTGTAAGTGCCTATAACAATAAAATTTCTTTTTCCATGTCCCCAATTCAAACTGGTCTCCTTAACTATCCAGAATCAGTGATGCCTGCCATCTGTTCATCTTAAACACTTCCTACTTTATGGGATGTAAATATCAAAGAGAAGATGAAATTAAAAGCTTTTATATACATACATGTGTTTGTTAATTCTAATTGTCAGTAAAAATGTGAATGTTGAAGTTGGCACCTTTGTAGTAATCAGAATACTTGCAGAGAAGAGAAAGAGAGTGAAGAGTATACTTTACAGAGCTCGGAGGAGACTTGAGGCTGTCGTTTGTGCTGGTGTTCCTCTAGCCACAGGGGCTGCTGACTGGATCCTGTCCACATGGTCCAGCCACAGCACTTGTGGGGCTGTATGTGCTGCCTTGGTCTGGGCTGCCCACGGCTTCAGACTTGAGCTGGGCCTTTTCCACTGCAGGTGAACCTTCTGTATTCCCCGATGTGTCTTGGCCAGAGACAGGCTTGGCAGACTGGCTGCTTTCAGTACTGCTTTCTTTCAGTGTGCCTTCCCCCAGGATTCCACCTATCTCCTTGGGCTTTGTATCCAAAACAGGTGATTTCTGCTATAAAGTACAAAATTACATTTTAACTGTTTGATGTAATGTGAAGTCTCAGTAATCAAACATATCTAAAAAGTTCCCACCCTAATCTGTTGTAGCAAGCTCCAAACTCTTTCAAATCCAGGGTCCAGTGCTAAGTTATAATTATGTAAATGTTATTATACCTCACCAAACTCCACTGTACTCCCATGGAGGAGTGGGAACACTTAGGGCCTACTGGGTGGTCTAGTGGCCCAGCTTAGAAGGCGTCAAGAGAATTGGTCATCAGTATTGTTAACATCTCTAGCCTGGTGAGAATAATTCATTTGACAAATATTTATTGAGCATATATTAAGTTCTAGGTGTTAGAGATACAGCAGGAACAAAATACATAAAACTGTTCTCACTGGAACTTATATTTAGGTTAGAAGAAAATCACACAAGTATGATATATATGTTGAATTAAAGAGGCTATGTAAAAAAAGCAGAGAAGATATGACTGCTGAATGTGGGGTGGGCTGGTAGGGTCAAATTATAGTTTAAATCAGGGTGGTCTGAAAATGTGATATGTCATCCAGCCAAACTTAAAGTTTTGTAAGTGAAGGAGAAATAAAATCCTTTACAGACAAGCAAATGCTGAGAGATTTTGTCACCACCAGGCCTGCCTTACAAGAGCTCCTGAAGGAAGCGCTAAACATGGAAAGGAACAATCAGTACCAGCCACTGCAAAAACATGCCAAAATGTAAAGACCATCAATGCTACGAAGAAACTGCATCCACTAACAAGCAAAATAACCAGCTAACATCATAATGACAGGATCAAGTTCACACATAACAATATTAACCTTAAATGTAAATGGGCTAAATGCTCCAATTAAAAGACACAGACTGGCAAATTGGATAAAAAGTCGAGACCCATCTCACGTGCAGAGGCACACAAAGGCTGAAAATAAAGGGATGGAGGAAGATCTACCAAGCAAATGGAAAACAAAAAAAGGCAGAGGTTGCAATCCTAGTCTCTGATAAAACAGATTTTAAACCAACAAAGATGAGGAGAGACAAGGCCATTACATAATGATAAAGGGATCAATTCAACAAGAAGAGCTAACTATCCTAAATATATATGCACCCAATACAAGAGCATCCAGATTCATAAAGCAAGTCCTTAGAGACTTACAAAGAGACTTAGACTCCCACATAATAATAATGGGAGACTTTAACACGCCACTGTCAACATTAGACAGATCAACGAGAGACAGAAAGTTAACAAGGATATCCAGAAATTGAACTCAGCTCTGCACCAAGTGGACCTAATAGACATCTACAGAACTCTCCACCTCAAATCAACAGAATATACATTCTTCTCAGCACCACATCACACTTATTCCAAAACTGACCACATAGTTGGAAGAAAAGCACTCCTCAGGCCGGGCGCGGTGGCTCAAGCCTGTAATCCCAGCACTTTGGGAGGCCGAGACGGGCGGATCACGAGGTCAGGAGATCGAGACCATCCTGGGTAACACAGTGAAACCCCGTCTCTACTAAAAATACAAAAACTTAGCCGGGCGAGGTGGCAGGCGCCTGTAGTCCCAGCTACTCGGGAGGCTGAGGCAGGAGAATGGCGTGAACCCGGGAGGCGGAGCTTGCAGTGAGCTGAGATCCGGCCACTGCACTCCAGCCTGGGTGACAGAGCCAGACTCCGTCTCAAAAAAAAAAAAAAAAAAAAAAAAAAAAGAAAAGCACTCCTCAGCAAATGTAAAAGAACAGAAATTAAAACAAACTGTCTCTCAGACCACAGTGCAATCAAACTAGAACTCAGTATTAAGAAACTCACTCAACTACATGGAAACTGAACAACCTGCCCCTGCATGACTACTGGGTACATAACGAAATAAAGGCAGAATAAAGATGTTCTTTGAAACCAATGAGAATAAAGATACAACATACCAGAATCTCTGGGACACTTAAAGCAGTGTGTAGAGGGAAATTTATAGCACTAAATGCCCACAAGAGAAAGCAGGAAAGATCTAAAATTGACACTCTAACATCACAATTAAAAGAACTAGAGAAGCAAGAGCAAACACATTCAAAAGCTAGCAGAAGGCAAGAAATAACTAAGATCAGAGCAGAACTGAAGGAGATAGAGACACAAAAAACCCTCCAAAAAAATCAATGAATCCAGGAGCTGGTTTTTTGAAAAGATCAACAAAATTGATAGACCGCTAGCAAGACTAATAAAGAAGAAAAAGAGAAAAATCAAATCGACGCAATTAAAAATGATAAAGGGGATATCACCACCGACCCCACAGAAATACAAACTACCATCAGAGAATACTATAAACATCTCTACGCAAATACCTTAGAAAACCTAGAAGAAATGGATAAATTCCTGGACACATACACTCTCCCAAGACTAAACCAGGAAGAAGCTGAATCCCTGAGTAGACCAATAATGGGCTCTGAAATTGAGGTAATAATAGCCTACCAACCAAAAAAAGTCCAGGACCAGACGGATTCACAGCAGAATTCTACCAGAGGTACAAGGAGGAGCTGGTACCATTCCTTCTGAAACGATTCCAATCAATAGAAAAAGAGGGAATCCTCCCTACCTCATTTTATGAGGCCAGCATCATCCTGATACCAAAGCCTGGTAGATACACAACAAAAAAAGAAAATTTTAGACCAGTATCCCTGATGAACAACGATGCAAAAATCCTCAATAAAATACTGGCAAACCAAATCCAGCAGCACATCAAAAAGCTTATCCACCATGATCAAGCAGACTTCATCCCTGTGATGCAAGGCTGGTTCAACATACACAAATCAATAAATGTAATCCAGCATACAAACAGAACCAAAGACAAAAACCACATGATTATCTCAATAGATGCAGAAGAGGCCTTTGACAAAATTCAACAGCCCTTCATGCTAAAAACTCTCAGTAAATTCGATATTGATGGAACGTATCTCAGAATAATAAGAGCTATTTATGACAAACCCACAGCCAATATCATACTGAATGGGCAAAAACTGGAAGCATTCCCTTTGAAAACTGGCACAAGACAGGGATGCCCTCTCTCACCACTCCTATTCAACATAGTGTTGGAAGTGCTGGCCAGGGCAATCAGGCAGGAGAAAGAAATAAAGTGTATTTAATTAGGAAAAGAGGAAGTCAAATTGTCCCTGTTTGCAGATGACATGATTGTGTATTTAGAAAACCCCATTGTCTCAGTCCAAAATCTCCTTAAGCTGATAAGCAACTTCAGCAAAGTCTCAGGATACAAAATCAAGGTGCAAAAATCACAAGCATTCTTATACACCAATAACAGAGATCCAAATCATGAGTGAACTCCTATTCACAATTGCTTCAAATAGAATAAAATACCTAGGAATCCAACTTACAAGGGATGTGAAGGACCACTACAAATCACTGCTCAATGAAATAAGAGGACACAAACAAATGGAAGGACATTCCATGCTCATGGATAGGAAGAATCAATATTGTGAAAATGGTCATACTGCCCAAGGGAATTTACAGATTCAATGCCATCCCCATTAAGCCACCAATGACTTTCTTCACAGAATTGGAAAAAAACTACTTTAAAGTTCATATGGAACCAAAAAAGAGCCCACATTGCCAAGACAATCCTAAGCCAAAAGAACAAAGCTGGAGGCCTCATGCTACCTGACTTCAAACTATACTACAAGGCTACAGTAACCAAAACAGCATGGTACTGGTACCAAAACAGAGATACAGACCAATGGAACAGAACAGAGCCCTCAGAAATGATGCCACACATCTACAACCATCTGATCTTTGACAAACCTGACAAAAACAAGAAATGGGGAAAGGATTCCCTATTTAATAAATGGTACTGGGAAAACTGGCTAGCCATATGTAGAAAGCTGAAACTGGATCCCTTCCTTACACCTTATACAAAAATTAATTCAAGATGGATTAGAGACTTAAATGTTAGACCTAAAACCATAAAATCTCTAGAAGAAAACCTAGGCAATACCATTGAGGACTTAGGCATGGGCAAGGACTTCATGACTAAAACACCAAAAGCAATGGCAACAAAAGCCAAAATTGACAACTGGAATTTAATTAAACTACAGAGCTTCTGCACAGCAGAAGAAACTACCATCAGAGTGAACAGGCAGCCTACAGAATGGGAGAAAAATTTTGCAATCTACTCATCTGAGAAGGGCCAATATACAGAACCTACAAAGAACTCAAACAAATTTAGAAGAAAAAAACCCCATCAAAAAGTGGGCAAAGGATATGAACAGACACTTCTCAAAAGAAGACATTTATGCAACCAACACACACATGAAAAAATGCTCATCATCACTGGCCATCAGAGAAATGCAAATCAAAACCACAATGAGATACCATCTCACACCAGTTAGAATGGCGATCATTAAAAAGGCAGGAAACAACAGGTGCTGGAGAAGATGTGGAGAAACAGGAACACTTTTACACTGTTGGTGGGACTGTAAACTACTTCAACCATTGTGGAAGACTGTGGTGATTCCTCAAGGATCTAGAACTAGAAATACGATTTGACCCAGCCATCCCATTACTGGGTATATACCCAAAGGATTATAAATCATGCTGCTATAAAGACACATGCACACGTATGTTTACTGCGGCACTATTCACAATAGCAAAGACTTGGAACCAACCCAAATGTTCATCAATGCCGACTGGATTAAGAAAATGTGGCACATATACACCATGGACTACTATGCAGCCATAAAAAAGGATGAGTTCATGTCCTTTGTAGGGACATGGATGCAGCTGGGAACCATCATTCTCAGCCAACTATCGCAAAAACAGAAAACCAAACACCGCATGTTCTCACTCATAGGTGGGAATTGAACCATGAGATCACTTGTACACAGGAAGGGGAACATCACACAGTGGGGCCTGTCATGGGGTAGGGGAGAAGGGAGGGATAGCATTAGGAGATATACCTAATGTAAATGATGAGTTAATGGGTGCAGCACACCAACATGGCTCATGTATACATATGAACACACCTGCACGTTGTGCACATTTACCCTAGAACTTAAAGCATAATAAAAAATAATTAAAAAAAAAAAAAAAAAAAAAGCATGATATGGCTAGGCATGGTGGTATATGCCTGTAATCCCATAACTTTGGGAGGCCAAGGTGAGAAGACTGCTTGAGGCCAGGAGTTTGAGACCAGCCTGGGTAACAGCAAGACCCCATCGCTACAAAAAATAAAAAATATTAGCCAGGCATGGTGGTATATGCCTATAGTCCTAGTTACTAGGAAGGCTGAGGCAAAAGAATCGCTTGAGCCCAGGATTTTGAGGCTGCAATGAGCTAAGATCACTGAATTCCAGCCTTGACCACAGAGTGAGACCTTGTCTCCAAAAATAATAAAAATGAGTAAAGGCCTGAAGACAGTAACCATATGATATATGAATGAATACTGTAGAGCAAATGAACAGGAGGTACAAAGGCTCTCAGTTCAAGGAACAGTCAGGAGCCCTTGTGGCTGAAGTAGAGTGAGCATGGAGGAAGAAGAGGTGACCAGAGAGGTAGTGGATGTGGGGGAAGGGGAGACCAAGGAGGCTTCTAGGCCATTGTGATAACTGGCTTTCCCCTCAAGTGAGACAGGAAGTCACTGGAAGACTTCTGAGATAGGTGACAGGTAATTATTAACTATAAAAGCTGGAAGAAGCATCTTAAGGTCTTGTTTTTATGTTTGTTTTGGTTTTTTTTTTTTTTTTTTTTTTTGAGACGGTGTCTTACTCTGTCACCCAGGCTGGAGTGCAATGGTATGATCTCGGCTCACTGCAACCTCTACCCCCTGGAATCAAGCAATTCTCCTGCCTCAGCCTCCCAAGTAGCTGGGATTACAGGTGCGCACCACATAATGCCTGGCTAATTTTTTTGTATTTTTAGTACAGATGGGGTTTTGCCATGTTGGCCAGGCTAGTCTTGAACTGCAGACCTCAAGTGATCTGCCTGCCTTGGCCTCCCAAAGTGCTGGGATTACAGGCGTGAGCCACTGCACCTGGTCCATCTTAAGGTTTTCTAGATACATGTAGATGTGTTTATTTTTGTACGAACTCTATGGGAAGGGATTCTATAATTTCCCAGATTCTATTATGTTCATAACTATTTCAAAGGTTTAACAGTTGCAACTTAAACATTTCAAATGACAATACAAATTCCTCCCTCAAACAGAAATGGAAATGTCCCTTTAAAAGACTGATAATGGTGAAACACTTCTCACCATTCTACAGGTAAAAAGTATAGTCTAGCCAGCCAATGACACCGAAGATTTGGGGAAGCAATGTTTTTGATCCCTGGCCCCAGCCCACTCTTCCATCCAGCTAATCCTTTAGGGCCCTACAGTGCCTTCCCTAGAGCTCTGGGCCTTCAGTGATGCCTCCTCTCTGATCTCTTCAAAGATAGAAATTTCTGTCATGCTCACATGCTGGCTTCCTATGAAGGTTCGTATGAATTACCATCTGTTCTAACAAACTACTGTTAAATTGTATTTTACATAAAAGTTAAATCTAATTTTATTTCTTCTGAGGAAGCTGAACTAACTTTTGACCAGAAAGGGGAGAGACAGAGTGACTGTATCACTCATTATATAATTAAGGGTGAAGGGTAAGAGTAAAAACAATCAGAACTCTTCCAGAAGCATTTAGAACCAGTAACGAAGGGACAGCAAAATAAAAGAGTTGCTGACTTACACCGGGTACCACCGTGGGATGCTCTCGTGCCTCTGCGTCTGGTACATCAAATGCCCGGAGCACTTCAGGGCTCTTGTTGCCAGTCTGAAATCTCAAGTTAACATCTCTCTCTCTCAAAATCTCTCTTCTACCCTCATATGTTTTAGCATAAGGGCCTTGCTCAATGGGGCCAGTTTGGCCCCTATAATAGAACTCTGCATCACCTGCCCCACCATCAGGTCTGTAATCAATTTCCTCCTGCCGTCTCCTATCCCGTGGCCGAAGTGCCTGGGGAGGTTCTCTCTCAGGACCGCCTACATGTCTCAGCACATGAACTGATTTGCCAGCACCATAGCAGAAACTCTGTAAGGAAAAGAAATACATTTTCCTAAGGACTTAATGGCTAACCTACAAAAAAGTTATGAGGCATTTTATTCAGAGTGCTAACAAAATTATGTAATTTAACTTACTTGTGGCATTTATAGACATAAACATGTTAATTTGACTTTTTTTCATTAGAGACCTCTTCTTTAGATTAATACAAGGCCAAAGTGGCCCATAAAGCTTAATAAATCACTGACTATTCAGTAGATATTTTAATCAGCTAGACACATTTTGATCGAACTATAACAATGGCAGGCTGAAGCCTAGGTATTTAAATTAGCAGGTTCTAGTCTGATAATTATTCATGTTTCTAGCTTCATGCCCATCATACAAGGTAAATGCTGAAAATATTTAAAGTTGTATATCATTATGTAAACAATCTCCTGTACCTTTACTTTTTACAAATACAAACTAGCTTAAGTTACAGCTAAAATTCAACAGGTTTTGATTCACATTCCATGGGAAAAAGTAGGCAGCAGTTCCTGACAGTGTGGCTCAGGGACCCCTGCGGGGAAACCTGAGACTTTCAGGGGATCTATGAGATCAAAACTTTTCATAATACAAAGACATTATTATTTCTTTTTCACTGTCCCCTCCTGAGTGTGCAATGGAACATTCCAGATGCTAGAGTGACAGCCTCACTCGGACTCAGGAGATGCCTGCCTGCGTGTACAGTACTCGTATGTTTTAAATTTGTTTTAACTCCTAATATGTAAATATCAATAAATATAATCACCTTCAGTAAGAGCTGTTTGTGGGCTTCAATTTTTAAGACTGCAAAGAGGTCCTGAGAACAGAAACTTTGAAAATTTCTATACTAGTTTTTCAAACACTATTATTTGAAGACAGAAGCAGCCAAAGTCAAAGAGCATAACTTTCCTTAGGGAGCACATGAAACAAAAACAGATGGTGAAGACTCTGCTGATAATTTCAGTTTCAGAGACTACACTACGACTATAGAACTAATGTCACCTAACAAAAAAAAATACCCGCCAACCACATAATCCTGTAATCACAAGCCAAAACACAAAACCAAAAAAGAAACGATTTCAAAGTGAATAGAGATGGTGAATGTTGTATCCTTAGGGCAGAGAATTTCCCTTGGCACATCTAAGTTTTTGGTTTTATGCAACAACCGCTTTACTTGGGTAATAGCTAAAAAATCGATTAAAAAAAAAAAAAACACTGAACAGACCATGGATGAATGACGAGTAATATTTCTTCTTAATGTCTGCTCCTGGATCCCCAAACTCCTTCTCAGCATACCCACGTACTTCCACATCCCTTTCTGGTTCTGTGTCAAACTCAATGCTCTTCCCTTCTCACTGCTGCAAAAACTCAGACTACAAATAAGAAGGCCCCCTTTCTCAAGGAGACAGTAATCAACTTCCTATTTCCTGTGTATTAATTCACCAAGGTTAAAGGACAAATTTAAAAAGAGGGTATTATTCTAAATCACTGCTACATATGCAATCAAACTAGAGAACTACTTTCTTGATTAGAAAAATATACAAGTGGACGCCCACTGCCATGGCGACTCTGCTGCGCCCTGTCCTGCGCCGGCTCCGCGGGCTCCGCAGGCTTCCCGGCCTCCTGTGGCTTGCAGCAGAAATGCCTCTCCGGGTCAGGAGCGACGGCGCCGGCGCCGGCCCGCTGTACTCGCACCACATCCCCACCTCCCCGCTGCAGAAAGCGCTGCTGGCCGCCGGCTCCGCGGCAATGGCGCTCTATGACCCCTGCCGCCACGACATGGTCGCAGTTCTAGGGGAGACCACAGGACACCGCACCCTGAAGGTCCTCAGGGACCAGATGAGGAGGGATCCAGAGGGTGCCCAGATCCTGCAGGAGTGTCCCCGGATTTCGACGTCCACCCTCAGAGCCTGCCAGAAGGCTCCCTGGGTCGCGAGTATCTCCGTTTCCTGGATGTGAATAGGGTCTCCCCAGACACCCGAGCACCCACCCGCTTCGTGGATGAGGAGCAGCTAGCGTATGTGATTCAGCGATACCGGGAGGTGCACGACATGCTTCACACCCTGCTGGGGATGCCCACCAACATCCTGGGGGAGATGGTGGTGAAATGGTTTGAGGCTGTCCAGACTGGCCTGCCCATGTGCATCCTGGGTGCTCTCTTTGGACCGATCCAACTCAGTACTCAGAGCCTGCAAGTGCTGGTCTCGGAGTTGATCCCATGGGCCGTTCAGAACGGGCGCACAGCCCCATGTGTCTTCAACCTGTACTATGAGCGGCGCTGGGAGCAGTCCCTGAGGGCTCTACGGGAGGAGCTGGGCATTGCGGCACCACCCGTGCATATCCAGGGCTTGGCCTGAGTTCCTGGGCCAGCGGGGCCTGGCCTACTTCCCCCATCTACTGCTTCCCTTGGGGGCAGAGGGCTCCCTTGACTACCTTTGTTCCTCTTCTTTGAACACCGACCCTTGGACAACATTTATCACAATTTGTTATAGCCACTGCTGAGTGGCCTTGAGGACGAACCCCACAGGGAGCAAGCAGTACAGAGGCACTCCCAGGGGGACCAGCAGCTGTCCAAGGAGAACCATGCGTGAACAGTATCAGTCGTCTGGGCTCATGCTGGGATGTTGCAGCACTCCTGTTGCGACTCCTTCCAACCAGCCAGGTTTGCTGGAGGCCAGGCTGGGTGTCCTCACAGGAGTGAGTGCTACACCCAATTCCAAAAGCCCGAGAAGAGAGAAGCGGAGGGGGAGGCGAGTGTGTGAATAAAGGCTCCCATCAGGTCAAAAAAAAAAAAAAAGAAAAATATACAAGTAAGTATAATATATCTGTATCATTTAGAGGGGGGGAGGGGAGGAAAAAAAATCTGTATCACTTAAAAATCACCTTCTCATTAAGCATGACTTAGCCTGATTTACAATATCAGAGAAGCCCAGTAAGTTCAGCATTGCTTTTCTGTAAATCTTGCTAAATATTGACAGTGCTAATACTAACCAGTATTAATATATTAACACTAAGATTTAACATAAATCTTGCTAAATACTGACAGTGCTTTTATATATATATATATATATATACACACACACACACACACACACACACACACTTTTTTTTTTTTTTTTTGAGACAGAGTCTCACACTGTCACCCAGGCTGGAAGGCAGTGGTGCAATCTCCACTCACTGCAAGCTCCACCTCCCGGGTTCACGCCATTCTCCTGCCTTAGGCCTCCCAAGTAGCTGGGACTACAGACGCCCCCCACCACGCCCGACTAATTTTTTGTATTTTTTTAGTAGAGACGGGGTTTCACCGTGTTAGCCAGGATGGTCTCGATCTCCTGACCTTGTGATCCGCCTGCCTCGGACTCCCAAAGTGCTGGTATTACAGGCGTGAGCCACTGGGCCCGGCCTGACAGTGCTAATACATTAATACTAACCAGGATGGCTAATGCCATAATTATCAGCACTGGAAGATGAAGCAGCGCTGGAATTTCCTTCATGAGTGCTTTAATGAATTCCCCAGTTCCTTTTCCAATGTGCTTCAATGGCTCCGTTACAAATGTGGTGAATGTAACTGCAAGTGCCTAAAACAAGAGAGAAAAGCAACTTAATTTTCTCCTCACAGGGCTAAGGTACAGAATGAATCAAAATTCATTGTGCACTGAGGCTGAAAGTATGTTACATAAATTAAAATGCTGTTGTGCCATTTTTAATGTGAAAAATCACTGTGCAGTAGTATTTTTTGTTGGACAAAGGCTTATTTGCAAAATGACTCAAACACTAAATTTCTTTAAAATACAAGGGATTTCTGACTTACTTTAAGGAATTTTTACAAAATATATGCGATACCTTTGTTGGTGGGACCAACCAAATAGGGTTGACTAGTAAGAGCTCATAGTATTTTTGGCATGGGTCATCCTTATAGGTCCATGAACTTCTAAACCATTCTGTTTAGAGAAACAGACAAAACACTGATCATTTCTTTTAATGTTGCATTTCATTCCCAAACAAGACACTACTTTGGTTTTGACCCTCTGACCACCCACCAATCAGTTTTAAATTATCTTGTTTTAAGTAGACTCCCTGTAATGCTGATTTTTTAATTTTTCATCTTACGTCCAAAATCATGTTTTAAAAATCCATTCAAATTATACATGTTTTATGCAGATAAAAAAATTGTATTTTATAAAAATGTCTAAAAGGTAAACACTTTAAAAGCAATGCTTCACAAACACAAATGAGAACAGGTAAAATGGGAAGTCAAAATAAGACTGGTGGATTGTATCAAAGTCAATATCCTGACTCTGATATTGTACTATTAAAGCTGTGCAAGATGTTACCATTGGAGGAAAATGGGGAAAGGGTACACCGGCCCTCTCTGTAGTGTTTCTTACTATGTAAATCCACAATTACCTCAGTAAATTATTTATTTAAAAAGTCAGTTCTGGCTGGGCGCGGTGGCTCAAGCCTGTAATCCCAACACTTTGGGAGGCCGAGACGGGCGGATCACGAGGGCAGGAGATCGAGACCATCCTGGCTAACATGGTGAAACCCTGTCTCTACTTAAAAACACAAAAAACTAGCCGGGCGAGGTGGCGGGCGCCTGTAGTCCCAGCTACTCGGGAGGCTGAGGCAGGAGAATGGTGTAAACCCGGGAGGCGGAGCTTGCAGTGAGCTAAGATCCGGCCACTGCACTCCAGCCTGGGTGACAGAGCCAGACTCCATCTCAAAAAAAAAAAAAAGTCAGTTCTTTATGGAGTTTACAAAATAAAGTAGAATATTAGTTCTAATTTTTCCAAATCAGGCTTATATACATTGGCAAACTAGCCCGAGCTAGAGGACACATTTCACAGTCCACTGAAGCCATGAATTGGTTTAGTTCCCACAACTTTTTTTTTTTTTTTTTTTTTTTTTTTGAGACGGAGTCTCGCTTTGTCGCCCAGGCTGGAGTGCAGTGGCCGGATCTCAGCTCACTGCAAGCTCCGCCTCCCGGGTTTACGCCATTCTCCTGCCTCAGTCTCCCGAGTAGCTGGGACTACAGGCGCCCACCACCTCGCCCGGCTAGTTTTTTGTATTTTTAGTAGAGACGGGGTTTCACCATATTAGCCAGGATGGTCTCAATCTCCTGACCTCGTGATCCGCCCGTCTCGGCCTCCCAAAGTGCTGGGATTACAGGCTTGAGCCACCGCGCCCGGCCTCCCACAACTTTTTAAGAAACATTTATTTTGGAACCCATCTGCAGAATTCTGTATCAGTCATGGACTTGCATTTATAAAATGCCTTAGAACACTATTAAACCATCCCCATTGCTAGATATACACAACCAAAGGTAGTGAACATTCATGAGAATGTTTATAAAATGTGAAAGAATTAAAAAACTAATCTTTCCCAGAGTTAAAAAAAAAGTAAAGCTATAACATAAAATTTCACAAGTCAATAAAGGCCATTAAATTTAAGATGGATATTAATTCATATATACACTCATTCACTTGATTCACTTGTTTAATAAACTTCTATTGAGAATATGCCAGACACTGTGCAAAGGACGAGATGAACAAAAGCGAGCATAGGATCCTTCACACAGTCTTATGAAGGAAGACAGATAATATCAGAGCCAACATATATACAACTTCTATTCCTTCCCTGTGACTTTAGATGAGCATACAAAGTCACTGGTTTTAAACCTCAAATGCTTCTTGCATGTTCTTCTGATATTAAAGATTCAGTCATGGAAAGCCTCCTCTGTTATTTTATCATTCTCTTTGTTCTATGTTCTCTCATTCTCAGAATTTCTATCAAAATAAGGACAAGTGCACAAACACCTTACCCCAGATACTTCCAGTCCAGTCCATCTTCTCGGCACACACATTGTTTAATGGCTCCATCTTGGCGACTTCAGCCTGATGCTGTGCAAAAGCTAGCTGACCAAAACCAAAAGGGAACCAGGAGAGGCCGTTACCATGAAGGTTAGGCCTACACATCCAAAAGACCTTCATTCAAAGAGTGTCTTTACCATGCATCCAAACCAGACTGTTATAAAAGTTTTAATTTAAAAAATTCATATTATTACTATTTTTTCTCTTTTTTTCCTGAGACGGAGTCTTGCTCTGTGGCCCAGGCTGGTGTGCAGTGGCACAATCTCTACTCACTGCAACCACTACCTCCCAGGTTCAAGCAATTCTCCTGCCTCAGCTTCCCGAGTAGCTGGGATTAAAGGTGCCCGCCACCATGCCCAGCTAATTTTTGTGTTTTTAGTAGAGATGGGGTTTCATCATGTTAGCCAGACTGGTCTCGAACTCCTGACCTCAAGTGATCCGCCCACCTCAGCCTCCCAAAGTGATTATAGGAAATTATATTATATTATAGGAGGGATTATAGGAAAACATATTATTTTTAAAGAGTAGCTATTTCCAGTTCATGGAAAAGTACAGCCTTAATGCAACAAGTAAGCATAAAGTACTAACTACAATTGCCTTCTCTGTAAGTAGTTATAATGAAAAAGGAAAACTTTACTAAAAATAATGTTTTTAGTTCAGCCGGGCACGATGGCAAGGGCCTGGAGTCCCAGATACTCAGGAGGCTGAAGTAGGAGAATCGCTTGAACCCAGGAGGTAGAGGTTGCACTGAGCCGAGATTTCGCTACCGCACTCCAGCCTGGGGGACAGAGTGAGACGGTCTCAAAAACAACAACAACAACTAGTTCTAGCCATACAAATTAAATGACTACTTCTCATTTTCTTTTACAGTTGATGATATCCTATTTTGCACTGGATAATTTCCAGCACAATGACCAATATACAATCATTGAGGTGACAATACTCAACAAACTTTCCTTCCACATAGAATCTGTGTTTAATTTGTAAATAATTAGTTCTAGATACTATAATACTTACTTAGGGCAAAAGGTTAAAGAAATGTCATAATGCTTTAACCAGATGAAGTCACTGAAGTCACTGGCTACTTGACTTACTCTGCTAGACAGATCTAAAATTTTCTTTCAATGATTATGCTATGTTGATGGGAACAGTAGTGGTCCTTTCAAATTTCTATATACAGTATGATCCCAACTTTGAAAGATAATTAAAATCTAGAAAAAACTAGAAAGAAATACCTCAAACTACTGACAGATTTTCTCTAGGTGATAAAATTATAGGTGATTTTTAAAATTAATTTCTTTTTATCTGTCTTTTCTACATTCTCTGCCATGAACATAACACTCAAAAAATAAGCTAATTTTTAAAAGATAGTATTCTGGTATCATTTCTAGCAAAGAATAGAATGACATACCCTAAATTACCCACATGAGAATTTTTTAATGTATCCATTTAGCTTTATTCTTTTTTTTCCTTCCTTTTTTCGAGAAGGACCTCACTCTGTGGCCGAGGCTGGAGTGCAGGGGCACGATCTTGGCTCACTGCAACCTCCCAGGTTCAAGCAATTCTCCTGCCTCAGCCTGCTGAGTAGCTGGGACTACAGGCACATGCAATCAGGCCTGGCTAATTTTTGTATTTTTAGAAGGATGGGGTTTCACCATGTTGGCCAGGCTAGTCTTGAACTCCTGACCAAGTGATGTGCCCACCTCAGCCTCCCAAAGTGCTGGGATTACAGGCATTAGCCACCATGCCCAACCCACCTAGCTTTATTCTGACTTACATGCCCAAATGTTAACAGTAACTGGGTTATGAAAATTAGGACTGAACTTTTTTACCCACTAACTGGTCAAGGAATCAAAAAACAGTCAGCTAAGAATTGTCCGTTTAATTCCTCCCCAGCGTGGACCACCTCTAGTCACTGCCTCCAACCTACATCCAAGGCAAGATTGCTTTCAACAGATTAGTCTTCTTTCACTGTGAATAAATGTGTTAAAATTGTAAAACCCTTCATCCATGTAATACCTTATATAAATACATCCAATTCCATCCCAGACTGAACAGAAAGCTGATGATTAAAACACGTCTCAACTGAGTGTACCAGCGTACATATGTCCACAGCTCGGTAGCCACTAAAACCACGATGCAGAGCAGACAAAGAAGTACCTTAAAACAGAGAGAAGCAGAAATCAGCCACCAAAAACACTCAGGGCAGCTAAAAAGAACTGGACTCAAATGCACAAAATCATTTCTACAATTTCGCGGCTTGTTCATCAATAAGGCATGAGTGACTTAGTACAGGTTCTTAACATAATTATGGTGGAGTTTGGAAAGTATTTTAAAAAGGAAACTTAATGACGTTGCCCTTGCCCTCATCCCATCTTACCATTAACACATTATATGGATCCACTCCAAAGGAATCTTCAAATCGCCACTTCCATGTTTCAAAATCATGAAACTTAAAATTAATTAAAATATCACTTAGTGCATCATCCAAGGCACCTGGTTTCCAGTCTTCTCCACTGAGAAACTTCTGTATTTCTAACAACGTTTCTCTTTTAAGGATAATCTCGGCATCATAATGCATATCGCCTTTGTTTTCATCAGGCTAAATTAAATTTACCAAAAAACAAACAATAGAAAGAGAATTTTATTACTACTTGGTGAACCATTTTAAGACAAAAGCCAATTTGGAACTAAATATTAGTTTGCAGTATTTCATATGTATAATAGCCTGGGCGAGGTGGCTCACACCTATAATCCTAGTGCTTTGACAGGCCAAGGTGGGAGGAAAGCTTGAAGCCAGGACTTCAAGACCAGCCTGGGCAACAAAGCAAGACCCCATCTCTACAAAAAATTCTAACAATTAGCTGTGTGCAGTGGTGTGCACCTGGCTCCCGCCTACTAGGGAGGCTGAGGTAGAAGAATTGTCTGTGCCCCGGATTCAAGGCTACAGTAAGCTATGAGCACACCACTGCACTCCAGCCTGGGAGACAGAGTAAGATCCTGTCTCTTAAAAACAATAATAATAATATCCACCTGTCTTCACAGGCTAACATGAAAACCAAAGATAATACACGTGAAAAACATTCAAAAATTCTAGAACTCTGTGCAAAAAAAAGATACTGTAAATTTCACTAAAATACAGTTGATTCTTGCTATTCACAGTAGTTATTGTCTATAAAGTCACCTCAAACACCGATTAGCAAGTACTGAACCATTACTCCTATAATAAATATACAGTTTGGTTCATGCAAACCTCTGTCATAACATTTTTATCAATTGATCAATACATAACCTTGTTTTATGTGTGTTTCTGTACATTCCTGTTTAAGGACACCTTATTGAATATACATATAGTTCATTCATTAACATTGAATACATGGACAACTGTCGTATACCTTACGCTTGACTCTAATACACACCTCTCTAATACACACCTTTTCTCTGTAAGTACATCATGGCCTTCTTGCACTTAGAAACACTAGACCTCAGTTCAGCACTACATCAGAGGGCTGTTTTAAACAACGAAATCATGCTGTTTAATGATTGGTCTCAAAATAAATAAAAATAAAAATAATCACCACTCTCCCCTCAAAAAAGCATGAAAAAATATACCACTAAATAGATCCCCCCAAAAAAAACACTTGTTTGCAGTATGAGAGCTGAAACAAGACAACAGTTTTGGTTGCCTTGTTCCATCTCAGCTGGGAATGCATGCAACAGGCAACCCAAATTTTTTGCCACTCTTCACAGTGTCCCAGAGTAACCACAAAACACCTCGATTATTGACTTTGGGGTTACACAGACTTAATGAGGTCGATTCATAAATACAGAACCTGTGAAGAATGAGGATCAACTGTGCATTTTTATTTTATGATTCACTGCATGACTTTTCATTTGCTGAACAGTTTTCAGATAGCCTAAAATCTGTATTAGTACAAACAAGAAAAATAAGGATTTCAAAGAGCAACAAAATAATGGACTTCCATAAAATATATATTTATAACTACCTTTGTAAGTGTGAGTTCAGCTTAGCAAAATCACTGTAAACAAATTTTGCATTAATTAGCAAGTTGATACAAATAAAATTCCTTTTTCTTTTACAAACAGTAAATACACGGCGGGGCATGGTGGCTCATGCCTGTAATCCCAGTATTTTGGGAGGCCAAGGCAGGCAGATCACTTGAGGTCAGGAGTTTGAGACCAGCCTGGCCAACATGGTGAAATACTGTCTCTAGTACAAATACAAAAATATTAGCCAGACGTGGTGGCATGCACCTGTAATCCCAGCTACTCGGGAGGCTGAGGCAGGAAAATAGCTTGAACCCAGGAGGCAGAGGGTGCAGTAAGCCGAGAGCCTGGGTGACAGAGTGAGACTCCATCTCAAAAAATACATATATAAAAAAGTAAATATGAAAAGAAAAGAAACAAATGTGACATTATCACAAATCATCAGTAAGCATTTTTAAAAGCCATCATTAATATTAACATGTTTTAAAAATCAGAAACTAGGCCAGGCGCAGTGGCTCATGCCTGTAATCCCAGCACTTTGGAAGGCCGAGGCAGGCAGATCACGAGGTCAGGAGATGGAGACCATCCTGGCTAACATGGTGAAACCCCCTCTCTACTAAAAAAAACACAAAAAATTAGCCAGGCATGGTGGCGGGCGCCTGTAATCCCAGCTACTTGGGAGGCTGAGGCAGGAGAATGGCATGAACCCAGGAGGTGGAGCTTGCAGTGAGCCAAGATTGTGCCACTGCACTCCAGCCTGGGCAACAGAGCAAGACTCCGTCTCAAAAAAAAAAAAAAAAAAAAATCAGAAACTAAGTATTTTCAAGCATTTCCATCCTGGGTATTTTTGTTTCCATCTGTTTCCTTATCCAGGTTCTGTTCCACCCTGTACACAGCTGTAAGACTCAAATTATAGAGTGTACATTTGAGAACACATCTGCTTCTACAATTCCAGAATAAGGCAGCATTGTTATTCATCTAACACTCCCTTTTCTTTTGGTCACTTCTTACTGTACCAGGAAGATGGAGTATATGGCAAGTTTTGCCAGCCTACACTGTGCTGGTGCAAGGGCCTTTCATTTTCGGGGCTCTGCCTGTGACCACTTCTGGTAGGTGGGGCTAACGGCCAGATCAAGACCAAAGGCTGGTCTCTGACTCTCTCAATCAATTCTGGTGGCACACACAATAGGGAAAAAAGTCTGAGCTTTTAATGAGCTTTCTAAATGTTATAAGTTATTAAATTACACGTTTTCTTGATGTTTTCACTTTGGTAAGTGAATTAAAACTAAATTAATGCATTAAGTCTGGGAAGTTTTCACTTCCCAAAGTGAAAACAGTGACTTCTTAAAAATAGAAATTTTGGCTGGGTGCAGTGGCTCACATCTGTAATCCCAGCACTTTGGGAGGTCAAGGCAAGCGGATCACCTGAGGTCAGGAGTTCGAGACCAGCCTGGCCAACATGGCAAAACCCCATCTCTACTAAAAATACAAAAATTAGCCAGGCATGGTGGCAGGTGCCTGTAATCCAGCTAGTCAGGAGGCTGAGTCAGGGAGAATTGTTTGAACCTGGGAGGCAGAGGTTGCAGTGAGCCAAGATTGCACCACAGCACTCCAGCCTGGACAACAGAGCGAGACTCTGTCTCAAAAAAAAAAAGGAAATTTTAACAACAATTATGAACAATATGTCTATAAAGCAGCACTCACCACAGTAAGCAACAAGGAGAAAAACTACATAAAATACATTTTTCTTTTTCTCAGCATATACTGAGAGAAAACCAGGAGTAGGGTCAGGACAGAATTATCACCCCACCTCCTCACCTCTATTAACTGGTGGAGCAGAGCACAGAGCTGAGTAAGTAAATCCATACAAACTAAAGGAGAAAGAGCGGTCTGCACTGCTCATCTTCCACCAGACCACTGCAAAGCAATACAGTAGTGCCTTCAATCCTGTATGAATAGCTTCTGGTTAAAGAGTCAGTCAGGTGG
Source organism: Macaca fascicularis (assembly GCF_037993035.2). Taxonomy (NCBI): domain Eukaryota; kingdom Metazoa; phylum Chordata; class Mammalia; order Primates; family Cercopithecidae; genus Macaca; species Macaca fascicularis. The sequence continues at coordinate 125,499,479 of NC_088375.1, read as the reverse complement.
GCTCTGTTAAAAAGCATCATGATGCTTTCACTTCTTTATATTATTTGAAATTAATGAATAAAAATATCCACTACTCTGATTAGTATCACACCATCAGATACTCACAAGTCCAAGCTTTCCAGCTTCAATTAAAATCTTATTTAAGTATCTCCTAAAAACAGGATTGCTTTGACTTTCATAGTCTTCCCTCTTTTTCTTTTCGCACTCATCAATCTGTAACCATAAAATCATTCAACATTAGTTAGAGTCAAAGTATAATGTAAGGGTTAAGTTTCTAGCCTAGTGCTGCCATTGGAATCAAGGTAAGGAGCTAGTTGTTTTGATCAAGCTTGCATTTATCAGCTATAATACATTACAGGGCAGAGCTGGCCTGCCTCCCCATGTTCTCTTTGCAAAGGGCAAGTAGGCAACAAACATGGAGCCCAGATCCAGTACTTAGCTCTAACCTGGCAGTTTTTCTGCTGACTTTCAACAACTTTAAAGCTAAAGATCATGAGTCCAGGAGGCAGAGATCCACAAGCAGAGCATCTGGACCAATCTGCCTCTTTCTAATTCCAAAGCAACAATTTAACAAGAGAAAGGAGGAAGGAAGGGCAGGAGGGAAGAGCAGAATAAATACACAGAGAGAGACAAAGGGACAGAGAAACAGAGACAAGATGAAGCCAGAATATGAAATGAAAGACACAACAGAATATTTCTTCACTGTGCATATGACTTTTGGCCTTTCATTAATGTTCCATCAGCAATTAATCATTCCATGCTGTATGGAATGCTCAGGAAGGCAGGAACGGCAGCTTCTCCAGGGTACCATCCACATGGTAAACCTTCAGCGCACAATTCTACACCGGAGCAGACTTCCTACGAACTTAGCTCTGCCACCACCAACCCAGAAGGCAAGTCGCTGAGGGTAGTGGATATTTTTCAAACATTAAAATAACATGGTGATTATCAACTTGTATTTTTTAACCGAGTGTGGACCACGAGTTCAGCACTGAAATGCACGTCAGTGGATAAACGCGACAATAACTGAGCAGCACACCGACTTAAAATAAGAAGCGCACAGAGCAGAGGAGGACACAGAAGGACGCAGCAGTTTCCTTTGCTCTCAGGCAAGGTTTGTAAAACCAGTTTATTTTCTAAACCTTAAAGAAACAACTTAGAAAAAAAAAAAGAAAGGATTCGAGACTCCATTTTACCAATCATGTTTCTTATAACGTTTAAACCAGTCACAAATAATGGAATAAAAAAATTCTGTAAAAAGGTATTTCTGCATTTTTGCTATGCAACCAAACTTTTGTGTAGCTCACTATACAGTAATAATACACAAAGTGAAGCAATTTTTTTTCCTTTTCTTTTTCTTGTGGCTTCCTCAAATCATGGGAGCGAAGCAAATTTTATCCAAGCGCATTTTCTCAAGCACTCAGGTGAGACAATATTCGCATTGAATAAGAATCACAAGCAAGTGGGTATAGACCTTATTGGGCTCTATCTGGATCTCAATGAACAAACTCTCCCAGTCTCTCAAGCTGGGACTCATTCACTCTTTAGCAATTCCCTATCCCTTAACACCCGCCCCGCTTCCCTAAGCCACCAACATTTGCCTACTCTACCTCATAAAAGTTTAATACCTGCCTCTTATCTTCAACCCATCACTGCCTCATTTCAGACCTTCAGCATTTCTGGAGTTCTGTAGCCTCCACTGATCTCACTGACACCCCCCCGCCCCCGTCTCCATTCCAGGGCTTACCTCCTTACCTCCACACTGCTACCAGTTCGCCCTGCCTACGCAGCCAATTGAAGGTGGCTCCCACACCAAATAACGACTCCATTCACATCCCTTGACTTATTTATTTTTGTGTAAACTCTTCTTTAGCTACATTTTTTTAAAGAGGATTGGATAAGTGAAGGAATGAATACTATTACATGCTAAATTATAATAATCCTTCTTAAGAGTAACTCTTATGCTTATAAGCTGGTAATAGACACATTTCTTCATTTGCTACATTTGAGAGTTTACTATGCCTCAGCACTGTGATAGGTGATAGAGAATTAAGATGAATGAAACGTATTCCTTGCACCAAGAAGTCTGTAGTCTGGTAAAGAAATACTTACAACACAGAGATGTCAATGTTATTACAGGAAAATACAAGGTACTATTAGAAAAACCAAAGCTACAATAACAATGAGAAACCAAGGTCAGAGTATCCAAAGAAAAATTTGACCTATAAAAATCATATGGTACACGGAAACACTAGAAACACAAATGTATCAGCAGAGAGCGATTTAACATAATATAAAAATATAAAATTTATGAATGAAAAAAACTAACCTTATAAGTTAAAGAATCAAGTTTGTGATAACATTCTGATATTTCATCAGCATATGACAAGTCAGGACTGACATCCTTTTCCCCTGAAATACCATATTTTGCCTAAAACAGAGTATAGAAACATTTTATTTCTTTATAGTTTAGTTACAAAAATAGCCTTTGGTTAATGAAGACTAAGATTCTGACTTCATCATTTCATGACTCTGCATGTTATATTCTTAAATTATACTGAACCACAAAAACAGTTTCAAATGTACACACTAAGAACTAAAATCATATTATTTTGCTACTTCAAGGGCTTTACATTCAAATTCAATACTAGGTAGGTTTGAAATAATTTTAGATTAACAGTGTCAGGAAAATATTCTGCATAATTGCTAATCATGGATCCATGACCCTCATAGCTCTGTGAAAAACAACAGAGCTAGACTATTTCCATCATGGGACTGAGAAGGTCTTACACACACATGCACATATTTTTTTTTTTAATACCTGCGATTTTCTCATTGTTCCTGAAGCAGCGTCATAGTTAAGCATGTCTGTGGGGTCAATCCAGTCATCATCATGAGCATAACCAGCTACTAGCAACAGACATTCACAAAGGAGCCAAGAACACAGCATCCTGTATAAGGCAAAAACAATTTTCAATATATATAACGAAATAGAATTATTTTTTAAATAAATTGGGTTTTGGGTTTTATTATTATTATTTTAGAGACAGGGTCTTGCTCCGTTGCCCAGGCTGGAGTGCAGTGATACAATCACAGCTAACTGCATCCTCCAACTCCCGGGCTCAACGGATCCTCCTGGCTAGCTGGGACTACAGGTGTGTGCCACCACGCCTGGCTAATTTTTTTTTTAATTTTTAGTAGAAACAGGGTCTGTGTTATCCAGGCTGGTCTCAAACCCCTGGCCTCAAGTGATCCTCCCACCCTGCTAGGATTATAGGCAGGAGCCATTGTACCCAGCCAGATTGTTTTGTAATGAAAATACTTCCTTCTAGAGCTAAGATAACACTTTCTGAATAGTAACTAAGGAAGAAGGTACATTAATAATAAATTGGTATTCATATATAAAAAACATGCATGTATGCATAATATGCTCATTGAGATAAGAAAACACGCATTTTTCCACATGGCCCAGCAATTCCATTCCTAGGTATATACTCAAGAGAAATGAAAATGTATGTCCACACAAAAACTTGTACATGAATGTTTATAGCCACATTTTTCATAACAGCCAAAACGTTTGGGAAAAACCCAAATTTCCATCAACAGGGCCAGGTGTGGTGGCTCACGCCTGTAATCCCAGCACTTTGGGCGGGTGGATTGCTTGAGCTAAGGAGCTCAAGACCAGGCTAGGCAACAACAAAAAAAAAAAACAGAAAATTAGCCAGGTGTGGTAGTGCAGCCTGTGGTCCCAGCCTCTTGGCAGGCTGAGGTGGGTGGATCACTTGAGCCTGGGAGGCGGAGGTTGCAGTGAGCCAAGATCACACCACTGTACCCCAACCTGGGTGACAGAGTGGGACCCCGTCACAGAAACAACAACAACAACAAACAAATTTCCATCAACTGATAAATAAATGAAACGTGATACAGCCATGCAACAGATTATTCAGCCATAAAAAGGGATGAAGTACTGACACCATGCTACAACATAGATGAACCTTGAAAATGTTACGTTATATGAAAGAAACCAGATATGAAAGACCACACATTATATAAGTACATATATATGAAATGTCCAGAATAGGCAAAGCTATTAAGACAGAAAGTAGATTAACAGGTGGTTAAGCCTGAAGGTTTGGGAGTATAATAGCTACAGGGTTTCCTTTTGAGGTGATGAAAAATGTTCTAAAATTGTGATAATGGTTGCAAATACATGCAAGTATACCCAAAACCATGGAATTGTATGCTTTTTTTTTTTTTTCCAGGCTGGAGTGAAGAGGCACAATCCCAGCTTACTGCAGCCTCGCCCTCCCAGACTCAAGTGATCTGCCCACCTCAGCCTCCTGAGTAGCTGGGACTACAAGCCTGCACCACCACACCTGGCTAATTTTTTTTTAATTAATTAACTTTTTTGTAGAGATAAGGTCTCAGTATATTGCCCAGGCTGGTCTCAAACCCCTGGGGTCAAGCTATCCTTCCACCTCAGCCTCCCAAAGTGCTGAGATTACAGGCATGAGCCACTGCGCCTGGTGGAACTGGACACTTTAAATGGTGGATTATATAGTATGATTTATAGCTCAATAAAGTCAATTTAAAAACAGGTATTTTAATGAACCTCCTTGTGTTTTTGGAGTTTTGTTTTGTTTTGTTTTGTTTTTTTGAGATGGAGTTTCGCTCTTCTTGCCCAGGCTGGAGTGCAATGGCGCAATCTTGGCTCATTGCAACTTCCGCCTCCCAGGTTCAAGCGATTCTCCTGCCTCAGCCTCCTGAGTAGCTGGAATTACAGGCATGCACCACCATGCCCAGCTAATTTTGAATTTTTAGTAGAGATGGGGTTTCTCCATGTTGGTCAGACGAGTCTCAAACTCCCAACCTCAGGTGATCCACATGCCTTGGCCTCCCAAAGCGCTAGGATTACAGGCGTGAGCCACCACACCTGACTCCCTCTGTGTTTTTTTTCATTTTAACAAATGATAAATAAGAAAAGTGGGAAATTGCCAGGTACGGTGCCTCACGCCTGTAATTCCAGCACTGTGGGAGGCCAGGGTGGGTGGATCACTTGAGGCCAGGAGTTCGAGAGCAGCCTGGCCAACATGGTGAAACCCCGTCTCTATTAAAAATACAAAAACTTAGCCGGGCATGGTGATGTGTACCTGTAATCCCAGCTACTTGGGAGGCTGAGGTGGGAGAATCGCTTAAACCTAGGAGGCAGAGGTTGCAGTGAGCTGAGATCACACCACTGCACTCCAGCCTGGGTGACAGAGTGAGACTCCACCTTAAAAAAAAAAAAAGAGAGAGAAGTGAGAAATTACAATTCAAATGAAGTGACTAAACTTCAAAACCATTCAGAGAAAATAACCTGCCTTACCTAAGCCCCTGCATAAACAGTCAAATAATTTAAACATTAGTAACTCTTCTATATAGCTATTTAATTAAAATTAAATAAAATTAAAAATTCAGTTCCTCATTCCCCCTAGCTACATTTCAAGCACTCAATAGCCACGTATAGGTAGTCGCTACCATATTGGACAGGGTGGATACAGAACATTTGACCACTTTTATCATCGAAGAAAGTTCTGTTGGATGGCCTATCTCATACCCACCACATGTAAGAATCAGGCAAGAGAACCCCAAGATGACAAAGCCCTGGGCCCTGTCCATAAACAGCTTACAGTCTAGTTGTACAATAAAAATAACTCCAGGCTAAATTAAATACTCCTGTTCCCCATGTGCCTTGTATATTCTTCTGGCATTGGAAGCAATGAAGTTAGCCATTTATCGGTCTGTCTCTTCCATTAGCTCAATGGCTCTCAACCTTGGCTCCATATTAGAATCACCCAAGGAGCTTCTAAAACTCCCAATGTTTTGGCCATATCCCAAAACAATTAAATCAGAATCTCTGGGATTAGGACCCAGGCACTGGAATTTTTTTAAGCCCCTCCAAGTGATTCTTATGTGTAGCCAAGATAGAAAACCACTGTTAAAGAGTGAACTTCTCTAGGGAAAGGTAATATCTTACTTAACTCTGAAGTCACCTTCCCACTCACATCTCCACCTTGTCCCTCCATCTCCCCAGCCTCAACACCCAGCCCAGTGGTTGGTACGTGAAAGACATTCAGTAAACGTTTGTTAAGCAGCAAATGCAAATAAAGCCATAGCAAGGACTCAAGGATTTTAGAGGTTCAAAGGATAAAGAAAGCACATCTGGCCAGGCACAGTGGCTCATGCCTGTGATCCCAGCACTTTGGGAGGCCAAAGCGGATGGATCACCTGAGATGGGGAGTTTGAGACCAGCCTGATCAACAATGGAGAAGCCCCATCTCTACTAAAAATACAAAATTAGCTGGGAGTGGTGGTGCATGACTGTAATCCCAGCTATTTGGGAGGCTGAGGCAGGAGAATCGCTTGAACCCGGGAGGCGGAAGTTGCGGTGAGCCAAGATCGCGCCATTGCACTCCAGCCTGGGTAACAACAGCAAAACTCCGTCTCAAAAAAAAAAAAAAAAAAGAATGCACATCAACTGGAGAAAGTGGAAAGACTGCAGCACAGGAATGAGAATCTGAAGTAGGGGTAACATGTTAAGTGCTCAAGATGGGGCAGGCAGAGACAGAGGGCAAAGTGTATGCTTCAGCAATTGCAATTGGGAGGATGGATACAGTGAGAGGTAGAGGTGGGTGGGTGGTGATGACACTGCTGAGGAAAAAAGCTTATGACTAACTTCACCTGCTGTAATTCTCACGAGGGATGGGAGCCAAAGCTGGGAGCAGTAGATCACGCCTATAATCCCAGGACTTTGGGAAGCTGAGGTGGGCAGATCACTTGAGGTCAGGAGTTTGAGACCAACTTGGCCAACATGGTGAAACCCCATCTCTGCTAAAAATACAAAAATTAGCGGGGCATGGTAGCAGGCACCTATAATCTCAGCTACTCAGAGGCAGGTGAATCGCTTGAGCCTGGAAGGCAGAGGTTGAAGTGACCGGAGATCACGCCACTGCACTCCAGCCTGGGTGACAGAGCAAGACTCCACCTCAAGAAAGAGAGGGATGTGAGCCACACTGCAGGAAGATAAAACTAGCACTAGGCCAGGCGCGGTGTCTCACGCCTGTAATCCCAGCACTTTGGGAGGCCAAGCAGGTGAATCACGAGGTCAGGAGTTCCAGACTAGCCTGGCCAACATGGTGAAACCCTGCCGCTACTAAAACTACCAAAAAAAAAAAAAAAATTAGCCAGGTATGGTGGCATGCACCTGTAAATCCCAGCTACTTGGGAGGCTGAGGCAGGAGAATCGCTTGAACCTGGTTGGGGGACAGAGGTTGCAGTGAGCCGAGATTGTGCCACTTCACTCCAGCCTGGGCAAAAGCATAAAACTCGGTCTCTAAAAAAAAAAACAAAAAATAAAAAATAAAAAACTAGCACTAAGTGCGAGGAGGAGGAAAACCTGGATTCATTATCCAACAAAGTGGCTGAAGCAGAAGAAAGATGTGGTACTCGGCCTAAAAGAGTGGTGGCAACAAAACCAGGAAGGACACACGTGGCACACTCTGAAGATCAATTCTACAGACCTCAGCCTACCAGCAACAAAAACAGTGATGTTAATTTTAAATAGAAATTCAGAATGAGAATATGGCTGTGGAAGGAGTTCAGCATTAACTTGTTCAACATTTACCAAATACCTACTGTACACTGGGCACTGTGTGTGTGTGTGTCGGAGGTTTGCTCTTGTCACCCAGGCTGGAGTGCAATGGCGCGATCTCCTGGGCTGGGCTATGTGTGTGTGTGTGTGTGAGACAGAGTTGCGCTCGTCACCCAGGCTGGAGGGCAATGGTGTGATCTTAACTCACTGCAACTTCTGCCTCCTGGGTTCAAACGATTCTCCTGCCCCAGCCTCCCAAGTAGCTGGGATTACAGGCATGCGCCACCATACCCGGCTAATTTTTTGTATTTTTAGTAGAGAAGGGATTTCTCCATGTTAGTCAGGGATTTCTCCATGTTGGTCTCGAACTCCCGACCTCAGGTGATCAGCCCGCCTCGGCCTCCCAAAGTGCTGTGGTTACAGGCGTGAGCCACCACGCTGGGCACTGTCTTAAGTGACAGGGACCCCAGGAATCTACACAGACAAGGTCTTCTTCAGGAAGCTTACATTCTAGGGGGGGAGGACAGCAAGTTGGCAAAAAACAAAACAAAAACATGTAACTCGAGATAGTGATAAATCCTAAGAAAATAAAGCAAGACAGTGTTACATATGGATTAGACGATGCTGCGTATTTCAGGGTAGGCCCCTAAAATCCAAGACGGCCACAAATGCTTTGTCACTCTCCCCACGGAGAGATGTCGAGTGTATTTCCCCCTCTCCTGAATCTGGGCTGGCCCTGTGACTACTGAACCAAAATCCTTTGGTGGAAGTGGGGCTGCAATGGTTCCGGGCCTAGCCTTCAAGAGGGTCACCTGCTTCTACTTCGCTTTGGAACATGTGATGGTTAACTTTAAGTGTCAACTTGACTGGACTAAGGAATACCTAGAGAACTGCAAAGCATTCCTTCCGATGTGTCTGAGGGGGTTTCCAGGGAAGACTGGTTTGTGAGTCAGTTGACTGAGTGTGGAAGATCCACCCTCTGTAGGGGCGAGCACCACTCAGTCATCTGGGAACCCTAATAAAACAAAAAAGAGAAAAGGCAATTTCTTTTCTCTCCTGGAGCAGGGACACTCTTCTTCTCCTGTCACTGGACATCAGAACTCCAGGCTCTCCAAGCCTTTAGACTCCAGAACTTACACCAGCAGCCCCTAGGTTCTCAGGCCTTCAGCCTCAGACTGAAAATTACACCATCAGCTTCCCTGGTTCTGAGGCTTTCAAACCTGGACTGAGCCAGGCTACTGGCGTTCCAGGGTCTCCAGCTTGTAGACAGCCTATCATGGTACTTCCTGGCACCCATAATCATATGAACTAATTCCGCTAATAAATTCCCTCTCATCCATCCATCCACCCACCCTCATTGGTTCTGTCTCTCTGGAGAATCCTAAGACAGAACATATGTTCGTGGGAACACGCCCCTCTTGGAATCCAGCTGCCACCTTGTAAGAAGGCCAGTCACACGAAGAGGCTGGGTGCAGGGGCACACTGAGCTCCCAGCCTGCAGCTAATATCAATGGCAGTCATGTGGCTGAGCCATCTTGGTGGTTCCAGTCCAGCCTCTGGTGACTGACTTAATGATGCAGCCAACGTCATGCAGAATAAAAGAACTATCCAGCTGAGCCCAATCACACCCCATAAAACCACAAAATCACCAGTGGTAATAAAAGTGTTGTTTAAAGCCTTTACACTTGACCAGGCACGGTGGCTCACACCTGTAATCCCAGCACTTTGGGAGGCTGAGGCGGGCGGATCACAAGGTCAGGAGATCGAGACCATCCTAGCTAACACAGTGAAACCCCGTCTCTACTAAAAATACAAAAATTCAGCTGGGCATAGTGGCACGCACCTGTAGTCCCAGCTACTTGGGAGGCTGAGGCAGGAGAATTGCTTGAACCTGGGAGGTGGAAGTTGCAGTGAACCAAGATCGCACCACCGTACTCCAGCCTGGGTGACAGAGCAAGACTCTGTCTCAAAAAGAAAAAAAAAAAAAAAAAGCCACTACACTTTAGAGTGGTTTGTTACACGTAAGTAGGTAACTACAAGAACATTTAAGGAGAAAAATAAGATAATCTTAGGAAGATTTGAAGAACATCCAGAGAGAAGACACAGCAAGTATACAGGCCCTGAGTGGGGAAGAAGCTGAAGCAGTCAAGGAACAGAAAGGAGGCCAGAACAGCTGGGTCTTGGGGATGAGCTGGGAGGCAGGGAGGTGGGGAGGGAGGGAGTGGTAGACCACAGTAAAGAGTGTGGTTTTTACTCTACGTGTAACAGGAAGCCACCTGAGGCTTTTAAATAGAGGCATGATAGAATCTGGTTTACATTCTAAAAGAAATTACTGTGGCTATTATGTAGAGATTAGAATGGAAAATTATCAGGAGGTTAGGAGGATCTGTAGTCATCCAGTTGAGAGATGAAGGTGACATGAGCTAAGATAGCAGCAAAGGTGATGAAAAATGGTCAGATTTTTAAAATCTGTAGGTAGACCCTACTACATTTGGCAAAGTGACCAGCTAATAGGTCACTAGGCATATTTCTTCTTCCTTCTGGACAAATGATGACTGTATGTCTCAGCCTCTCTTTGTAGAGTATGGCCGCATAATAGTAAAGTTCTAGCCAATGCAACAGGTAGAAGGGATACGCACCACATCCAGGTCTGGCCCATGAAAACCTCCCAGCTGCCTTCTTCCAACCTGGGAATGTCCAGGACACTGAGCCCTGGAGGAGGGCAGCCAAACTATGCAGGTGCCTGGGCCCACCTAGAAGGCCACCCACTAAGTGGGAATATAGCTTTTCACTTTCATGTGAGCAAAAATCAACTTCCTTTATGGCATATCCTGAGATATATGGGTTTATTTCTTATAACATCTCTTGCTACTCTAATACAGAAATACACTATAGAAATTGCTGAAAATTTGGATGTAGGTAAGGACAAGTGAAGATTTGGTACAATTTCTAGGTTTGTGGCCAGGCCAACTGGGAGAAAAGACTGAGGAAGACAGCAAGTTCTGAAAGACCAAGAGTTTTGTTTGGATATAGTAAATCTGAAGTGTCCACTGATGTCCAAGTAGAGATTGTAAATATGCAGGATGAAGCTAAGGAGAGCAGTGGGACTGCATTTGAGAGCCCTCAGGATGTAGACGGGGTTTAAAAGAGATGGACTGGGTAAGATCACCAGAAGATCTATTATGAGGACAAAAGACTGAGTCCAGGGCAAGCCAACATTCGGGGATCAGAAAGAAGAGGAGGAACTAGCAAGAGATACTTCTAATGAGTGCTATGAGGCAGGAAGAAAACCAAGAGAGGCTGGAATTCCAGAAGCCAAGTGAAGAAAGGAGGAGAGAAGAGACAAATAAGTTGAATGCTGCTAAGAGGTCAGGCGATCAGAAGGCAGCAAACTGACCCCTGGATTTGGCACAGCAGCTTTAACAGAGAAAGCCTAGCGGGAACGGTTAAAGGAATCATTCAGGTGGAGGTTTCGGATCAAAGTGACACAGTAACTCTACAGTGGTACCCCCATCTACGGTTTTGCTTTCTGAGGTTTCAGTTACCCACAGTCAACTGCAGTCTGAAAATATTAAATGGAAAATTCCAGAAGTAAACAGTTTCTAAGTTTTCAATTATGCGCAGCTCCGGATAGTGTGAGGAACTCTCTTGCTGTCCTATTCCATCCCACCTGGGACGATGTCCACAATGTAGGTGTCACACTCCAGTCATTTAATATCCATCTGGGTTATCAGATCGACTGCTGTGGTATCTCAGTGTGTGTATTCAAGGAATCTTTACTTAATAATGGTCCTAAAGCACAGGAGTGACAATGCTGGCAATTCAGATATATCAAAGAAAAGCCATAAAGTGCTTCCTTTAAGTGAAAAAGTGAAAGTTCTCAACTTAATAAAGAAAAAAAAGGGCTGGGCGCAGTGGCTCATGCCTGTAATCCCAGCACTTTGGGAGGCTGAGGCCAGCAGATCACTTGAGCCCAGGAGTTCGAGACCAGTGTGGCAAACACAGCCTGTCTCTACTAAAAATACAAAAATTAGCCAGGCATGGTGGTAGGCACCTGTAGTCCCGGCTACTTGGGAGGCTGAGGCAGGAGAATTGCTTAAACCCAGGAGGCAGAGGTTGCAATGAGCCAAGATTACACCACTGCACTCCAGCCAGGACAACAGAGCAAGACTCCATCTCAAAAAATAAATAAATAGGCCAAGCGCAGTGGCTCATACCTATAATCCCAGCACTTTGGGAGGCCGAGGTGGGCGGATCACCTGAGATTAGGAGTTCAAGACCAGCCTGACCAACGTGAAGAAACCCTGTCTCTAAAAAAAAATACAAAATTAGCCTAGCGTGGTGGCACATGCCTGTAATCCCAGTTACTCAGGAGGCTGAGGCAGGAAAATCACTTGAATCCAGGAGGCAGAGGTTGTGGTGGGCTGAGATCGCGCCATTGCACTCCAGCCTGGGCAACAAGAGTGAAACACCGTCTTAAAATAAATAAATAAATAAAAATATGCAAATTAGCCGGGTATGGTGGCACACACCTGTAATGCCAGCTACTTGACAGGCTGAGACAGGAAAATCGCTTGAACCTGGGAGACAGAGATTGCAGTGAGCTGAGAACGCACCACTGTACTCCAGCCTGGGTGACAGAGTGAGACTCCGTCTCAAAAGAAAAAAAAAAAAAAATTAAAGAAAAAAGAAAGAAAGAAAAAAACTCATATGATGAGGTTGCTAAGATCTATGTTAAGAACAAAACTTGTATCCATGAAATTGTACAGGAGGAGAAAGAAATTCATGCTAGTTTTGCTGTCGTACCTCAAAGTGAAAAAATTCCAGCCACAGTACATAACTGTTATTATTGTGTATTGTTATACTTTTTCTATCTTGTTAGTTATTGCTGTTAATCTCTTACTGTGCCTAACTAATAAATTAAACTTTAGCAGAGGTATAGATGTATAGGAAATAACACAGAATATATATAAGGTTCAGTACTCTCTGAAGTTTCAGGCATCTACTGGGGTCTTAGAATGTATCCCCCAAGAGTAAAGGGGGGACTCTGTACTCCAACACACTTCCCCAACTCCTACTTCTGGCCAACATGGAGTAACAGGGACCAGATTTACCCTCCTGCCTGAACAATCAAAGCTCTTCACAAAATATATAGAACAATAGTTTCTGGCCGGTTGTCGCGACTCATGCCTGTAATTCCAGCACTTTGGGAAGTCAAGGCAGGAGGATCACTTGAGCTCAGGAGTTTGACACCAGCCTGGGCAACTTAGGGAGATTCCATCTCTACAAAACTTAAAATTTAGCTGGGTGTGGTGGCGCACATCTATATTCCCAGCTACTTGGAGAGGCTGAGGTGAGAGGATCACTTGAGCTAGGGAGGTTGAAGCTGCAATGAGCCGTGATCATGCCACTGTTCTCCAAGACGGGTGACAGAGCAAGACCTTGACTCAATTAAAAAGAAAAAAAAAACCCACTAAAATCGCTGTTATGCTCTGGAGATACTTAGAAATACTGAATAACTGTATACTGTATTGGAAAAAATTAAGAGTTCAGCTAAGGAAGAAAGCCATGGAAGAAGCAAATACCAGAGAGGAGAGTGAAGGCTAATAAGGGCAATAGAGGGCAAGCCAAAAAAATGCAATGGGCAAAAACCAAAGAGGGGCTTAATTTCAAGAAAGAGGTATCAAGCATATTCAATACTTCAGAGAAGTGGAGAGGAATAAAGTCTGGAAAAAAGCCATTAGATTGGTTAATTAGTTGGCCATTTATGACCTTTCAGAGAATGACAGTGAGAAGCCTAATTCTCTAAGTGGTTAAGAAGTAGGTGACAAAGGGAGTGTGTAAACTGGAGACAGGCTCCAAGATGGGAGTGCATGAAATCAAGGTTACAGGAAGGGTTCTTCATAGGCAATGAGGTTATGCACTCCATAAATAGAAATGAATGAAGAGGGATGAAGACAAAATTTCAAAAGCAAAAAGAGAAGTTGACAGATTTCATATTATAATATGATATCAAGTGGACAGAGAAATTACTGAGAGTAATTTGCATTTCTAACACTGTATGTGAGGAGGTTAAGATGGGGGAAATGGAGAGTTGAAGCGGAAAAAAAGTACTTACTACAGGAGGCATTATACAAAGGGAAGTGAATGAAAAGCCTGTCAAGCAGTTGAGAGCTTTTTTTTCTTTTTTATAGAGACAGGGTCTCACTATGTTGCCCAGGCTGGTCCCGAACCCCTGAACTCAAAAGATCCCCCCGCCCCCCGCCTTGTCTTCCCAAAGTGCTGGGATTACAGGTGAGCCACCGTGCCAGCCAGGCAGCTGAGTTTTGACTGTGACATCCACAAAGTCATACTATTGGCAACTATGTTACTTTCTCCAATAATAACCAGCAGTTCCATAGATTTCTCCAGGGATAGAGATTAGCAATGTAGAAATGATGGAAGACCGGAGGGTAAGACAGAATAGAAGAATCAGCTAGAAATTCAAGCCCTCCTGCCAGATCCCCATGGTCACTGATCGAAGGCTAGAACTCCTTGAGAAATCCTAAAACGAATCTCACATTTCCTCCAAACAAAGCTGCATCTAAACCTGCTGGAGAGCTTGTTTAAAAAAAAAAAAAAAGGATTCTGATTCAGTAAATCTGAGGTAGGTCTGAGATTCTCCACTTCTAACAAGCTCCTGGTGATGCCGCAGACCACACTCTTGAGTAGCAAAGTGTTAATCAAAAGTAACCATCCTAGCTGGCTTCGTTTAATGGTAGCACCTATGTCATTCTAGTACTTGTCAGGGGATACTTCTCTCTCTCTCCCGCAGTCCCTACTAGTTTTACCATTTCTCTCCTGTCTCAGGCTTCGGTACTAATAATTTTTAAATTATAATATATATAATAGTAGCTAAAGGCCGGGCACGGTGGGTCACGCCTGTAATCCCAGCACCTTGGGAGGCCAAGGCGGGAGGATCACCTGAAGTTGGGAGTTGCAGCCCAGCCTGACCAACATGGAGAAACCCCGTCTCTACTAAAAACAAAAGTAGCAGGGCGTGGTGGCGCATGCCGGTAATCCCAGCTACTCGGGAGGCTGGGGCAGGAGAATCGCTTGAACCCGGGGAGTGCAGGTTACGGTGAGCCGAGATGACGCCACTGCACTCCAGCCTGGGCAACAAGAGCAAAACTCCGTCTTAAAAGGAGCTAATATTTTGTTACTATGTGCCAAACACTGTTACATTAATTTAATCCTCACAAAACTACTGGAAGTAGTACTCTTATCCTCACTTATCTTCATTTTACAGATCACACAAAGTAACCTGCCCAAGACCACTAGGCTAGTAAGTGGTAGAACCCAGACTGGCTCCACCTAAACTGCCTCTCCAGGGCAAAAGTACTAACAGGCTCTCAGGGGCTTCTCTGAGAGGATAGGGTCTTAGAGTGGAGAAGACCTGTTAGAACGAATAGTTATATATTTTACTATATAAAATATATATAGTAAATTATAGTCGCTTCTAGACTGGAGAATTACCAGGAAACACAGATCTCCGTGCAGACGGCCAGCCATTGAGTACAAATGGTTTCAACGAATGCACATGAGTAATGGGAAAGGCAAGACTAACTTGGATTAGTAGAGTCAAATCCTGTATTAGGCTAGAAGTACCAGGGCATACGTCGGAAGGTTGCAACTTAGTTCGTGTGATTCTGTAGTTTCTTGGAACCACGGCTCTCAAACTTGTCAATCTGCATTTTTAACAATTTCCCAGATGACGATAAAGCTAGTCTGGGAAGAACACTTCACAATCACTATCATAAAGAAAACCTAGGCCGGGCGCGGTGGCTCAAGCCTGTAATCCCAGCACTTTGGGAGGCCGAGACGGGTGGATCACGAGGTCAGGAGATCGAGACCATCCTGGCGAACACCGTGAAACCCCGTCTCTACTAAAAAATACAAAAAACTAGCCGGGCGAGGTGGCGGGCGCCTGTAGTCCCAGCTACTCGGGAGGCTGAGGCAGGAGAATGGCGTAAACCTGGGAGGCGGAGCTTGCAGTGAGCTGAGATCCGGCCACTGCACTCCAGCCCGGGCTACAGAGCGAGACTCTGTCTCAAAAAAAAAAAAAAAAAAAAAAAAAAAAAAAGAAAACCTGAATTGTTTTTCACCACCTAGTTATAAACCTACAGCTTATGGTGTCTCTAACTTTTTACACTCAAATCAGATTTGAAGTCAAGCGCGATGGCTCATGCCTGTAATCCCAGCACTTTGGGAGGCCAAGATGGGAAGATCCCTTGACCCCAGGAGTTAGAGACAAGCCTGGGCAACACAACGAGACCCCTTCTCTACAAATAAAATTTACAAATTAGCCGGGCGTGGTGGCGCGCACCTGTGGTCCCAGCTACTCATGCGGCTGAGGCAGGAGAATCGCTGGAACCCGGGGGGCTGAGGTTGCAATGAGCGGAGAGAGCGCCACTGCACTCCAGCCTGGGTGACACAGCAAGACTCCGTCTCAAAAAAAAAAAAAAATCGATTTGGAGGTTGTTTTGTGTCCTTTTTTGTTGTTGTTAACTGTGTTAATTCACAAATTTGAAGTTTTAGAAAATTAACTACAACTAAATCTGAGCTATTCTGTTGACAGTATTTATTCAAATTATGCTTAAAGTTTTCAGAGATAACCAAAGCCAACATAATTCACCCTGCGCCCGGGTCTCGCTTTGCACTCGCTGTGCCTTCTCCGTAGGCCGCTCTCTGGGCCCAGCACCTCCCCGGAATGCGCACAACCACGGCGGACAGGCAGCCGCCGGCGCGGGAGCCGAGGGAGGAGCCCGAGGCACCCACAGGCCGGAGCCGACGCTGCGCAGCGAGCACGGTTCCCGCCCCGGGTCGCGCCTGCGACCTCCCCAGCGTCCGCGCCGCGAGTCCGCGGTACCCGCCGGGGCGTAACGCCCCGCCCCACCCGCCGCACAACACACCCAACTGCACGGACTCACGTCCGGGATCCCCTGCCTGCCTCCCGAGGAAGACACCTGCCCAGGCCGGCCGCAGAAGACGTCGCACAGCTTGCCGCAGCCCAGTGTTTCAGCGTGCTTCCTGCGCCTCCTCATCGATTTGCTCGGCTGGCGGCTGCGTGTCCCTCCCCCGTTGCGAGCCGCTGATTGACCTTGTTGATTGGGCGGGGCTAGTAGCGGGACCGGCCTCAGCGCGCGGCTGACTTTGGCCACGGATTTTCTTTTCATCTGCGGAACTCTTTCTGCGAAGGAAATCTCGCCTGGAACTCAAATATATAGAACGGATAGAAAACATATTTTCTTACTATTAATGTATGTGATAAGTTTGAATGTGTAACATTCGCCATGAAACGCAAGCATGATTTTTTTTTTTTGAGGCAGAGTCTCACTGTGTTGCCCAGGCTGGAGTGCAGTGGCGCGATGTCGGCTCACTGCAACCTCCGCCTCCCGAGTTCAAGCAATTCTCCTGTCTCAGCCTCCGGAGCAGCTGGGACTACAAGCGCGCACCCCCACACCCAGCTAATTTGTCTTTTTAGCAGAGACGGGGTTTCACCGTGTTGGCCAGGCTGTTCTCGATCTCCTGACCTCAGGTGATCCGCACGCCTCGGCCTCCCAAAGTGCTGGGATTACAGGCATAAGCCACCGCTCCTGGCCACAAGCATTTTTTAAAGGGAGAATCACGGATGACAACTGTAGTTCTACTCAGGGCAGGACAAGGGAAAAGTGCACACTGTAGGGCAGTTGGAAATAGTGAAGTTTCGTTTTTGTCTTTAACTGCTGGCCTTGCAATCTCGAGAAACTGTAAAGATGGTAAAACTGTAAGATGGTAAATTTTACCATCTTAACCATTTTTAAAGGTACAATTCAGTGGCATTAGATACATTCACATTGTTGTGCGACCATTACCACCATCCGTCTCCAGCACTCATCTTGCAAAACTGAAACTCTGTACCCAGTAAATGGTAACTCCTCATTCTTCCCCTCCCTTCTTCCCAGCAACTGCCATTCTTTCTGTCTCTATGAATTTGACTACTCTAGGTATTTCATATAAAGATTCATACAGCATTTGTCTTTTTGTAACTGATTTCACTTAGCATAATGTCCTCAAGGTTCATCCATGTGTCAGAATTTCTTTCAAGGCTGAATAATATTCCATTTTATATATATGGCAGTTCATTCAGTCATCTGTTAATGGATAACAGGTTGTTTCCACTTTTGTCTACCGTGAAATAATACTATAAACGTGGATATACAAATATCTGTTTTTTAACCCTTTTGGGTATATACACAGATGTTCAAATATCTGTTGCTTTCAACTCCTGAGCAATATATACAGAAGTGGAATTGCTGGATTATGTAGTAATTCTATTTTTAATTTTTTGAGGAACTGCCATACTCTTGTTTGTTTTGTTTTTGTTTTTGTTTTTGTTTTTGTTTTTGAGATGGAGTTTCACTCTTGTTGCCCAGGCTGGAGTGCAGTGGTGCGATCTCGGCTCACCACAACCTCTGCCTCCTGAGTTCGAGCGATTCTCCTGCTTCAGTCGCCTGAGTGGCTGGGACTACAGGCGTGCACCACCATGCCCGGCTAATTTTTGTGTTTTTAGTAGAGATGGGGTTTCCCTATGTTGACCAGGCTGGTCTCGAACTCCTGACCTCGTGATCCGCCCGCCTCGACCTCCCAAAGTGCTGGGATTACAGGCATGAGCCACTGTGCCGAGCGGAACTGCCATTCTCTTTTCCATAGTGGCTGCATCATTTTACATTCCCACCAAGAGTGCACAAAAGTTCCAATTTCCCTACATCTCTGCTGACATCTTTTTATTTTTGTATAGTAGCCATCTTAATAGGTGTGAGGTATCTCGTTGTGGTCTTGATTTGCCTTTTGCTAATGACCAGTGATGTTGAGCATCTTTTCATGTGCTTATCAGCCATGCCATTTGTATATCTTCGTTGGAGAAATGTCTATTCAAGTCCTTTACCCGTTTATTTTGTTAAGAGACAGGGTCTCACTTTGTCACCGAGGCTGAAGTGCAGTGTCATGATCATGGCCCACTGCAGCCTTGAACTCCTGGCTTTGCTCATTTTTTTAGTGGGTTTTTGTTGTGTTTTAGTTCCCTGTATATTCTGGATATTAACCACCTTATCAGATAGGATTTGCAAATATCTTCTCCCACTTTTTCTTTTCTTTTCATTTTTTTTAGAGACAGGGTCTCCCTGTATTGCCCAGGCCGGTGTCAAACTCCTGGGCTCAAGTGATCCTCTTGCCACAGCCTTCCAAAGGGTTGGGATTACAGGCATGAGCCACCACACCCAGCCCCGTCTTCTCCCTGTTAGTGGGTTGCCTTTTCACTCTGTTGTGTCCTTTGACTTCTTACTGTAAAACAAAAATAAAATTCTAAGCCCCCCAACCGACTAAATAGACCCATCCTGTCAGCCAAGGGCATTCTAAAGTAAACCTGAGGCCGGGTGTAGTGGCTCATGCCTGTAATCTCAGCCCTTTGGGAGGCCAAGGCAGGTGAATCACTTAAGATCAGGAGTTCAAGACCCAGCCTGGCCAACATGGTGAAACCCTGTCTCTAGTAAAATCACAAAAATTAGCCAGGCATAGTGGTGGGCCTCTGTAATGCCAACTACTTGGGAGGCTGAGGTAGGAGAATCACTTGGACCTGGGAGGTGGGTGTTACAGTGAGCCAAGATCATGCCATTGCATTCCAGCCTGGGTGACAGAGCGAGACTCCGTCTCAGGAGAAACAAACAAACAAACAGAGACCTTAACACTGATACACTTTGTAGCAATAAGATACCAATGTGACAGCAAGTCCATCCCCCTACCCCCACCTCTGTGTTGTCCCATCTTTCTGGACTGAACCAATGTACATTTAACATGTATTGATTGATGTCTTATGCTCCCTAAAATGTGCATAAAACCATGCTGTGGCCCAAACACCTTGGGCACATCTTCTCAGGATCTCCTGAGGCTGTGTCATGGGCCATGGTCACTCACATTTGGCTCAGAATAAATCTCTTCAAATATTTTAGAGTTTGACTCTGTCGACATTACAATTTTGAAAAAATAAACATTTTAAAAATAAAATTTGGGGGCAGGTGTGGTGTCTCATGCCTGTAATGCTAGCTTTTTGGGTGGCCAAGGTGGGAGGATTGTTAAGAGGCCAGGAGTTTGAGACCAGCCTAGGTAACATAGTGAGACCCCCATCTCTATAAAAAATTAGCCCCACATTGTGGCATGTGCCTGTAGTCCTAGCTACTTGGGAGGCTGAGTGAGGCAGGAGGATCATTTGAGCCCAGGAGTTCTAGGCTCTAGTGAGCAAGACTTTGTCAATACAACACGATGCAATAAATTTAAAAATTAAACATTTTAAAAATAGAAATAATCTCTCAACTTGATGAGGCAAACACACACAAATAAAATTGGAGCAGACCTCTCAAAGTCCTCCCTGGGAATAATTAAGAACCTCTACACTACCCATCCACCCCAACTCCCCTTCCTTGCACTCCCAAATGAGATGGACCCTGAGAGTATAGATACTTCAGTCCTCTCATTTTCTCTTTTATGTGAACCTCAAAGAACCTAGTCACCCCCATGCAGAAGACATGTGGAGACAGACAAAAAATGACATATGTGACCAACTATTTATTGAAGCAAATATAACAATTTCTGGTGCTTATTATTTTGAGAGGGAGTCTTGCTGTGTCACCCAGGCTGGAGTGCAGTGGCACAATCTTGACTCACTGCAACCTCCACCTCCCACATTCAAGCAAGCGATTCTCCTGCCTCAGCCTCTTGAGTAGCTGAGATTACAGGCACACGCCCCCACACCCGGCTAATTTATTTTATTTTTATTTTTATTTTTTTTTTAGAGACGGGGTTGCACCATTGTCAACAAAAAGAGTCAAACTCTAAAATATTTTAAGAGATTTATTCTAAGCCAAATATGAGTGACCATGGCCCGTGATACAGCCCTCAGGGGGTCCTGAGAACACCTGCCCAAGGTACAGATTAGTTTTATGTATTTTAGGAAGGCATGAGACATTAATCAAATACATTTAACAAATACATTGGTTTGACTTAGAAAGCTGGGAGAACTCAAAGCCGGGGGCTTGCAGGCTATAGGTAAATTTAAACATTTTCTGGTTGACAATTGGTTGAGTTTATCTGAAGACCTGGGATCAAAGGAAATGTTCAGGTTAAGATAAAGGATTGTGGAGACGGAGTTTTATTGTGCAGAGGAAGCGCTCAGATAAAAGACTTCAGAGAAAGCAGGTTGTGAAATGTTTCTTACGGGAATTAAAAAGGTGCCTGGTTCTAAGTTGAATACCTCCTGGATCTGGAAAGAAAGGAAGGAAAACAAAGGGGAAAAGGGATTCTTTATAGGATGTGCATTTTTCCCACCAAAGACTTTACAGGGCAATTTCCAGGTATGGCAAGAAAATGTATTTTGGGGTAAAACATTTTGATTTTCCTGTTATGCCAGAGTCAGAGTGGAAAGTAAGTCACAATATACAGGATTAAATAAAACCCATCTGATGAGAATTCATGCTTTGTAAGGCACAACTCCCCAGACCCCTTAGATAGGAATTTAGGCAAGATTTAAAAAAAAAAAAAATCGGAGCTTAGTCCTCACCATGTTGGCCAGGCTGGTCTCGAACTCCTGACCTCAAGTGATCCACCCACCTCAGCCTCCCAAAGTCTTGTGATTACAGGCATGAGCCACCACACCCAGCCGTGGTGCTTATTATCTAATGTACTGCAGTAAAAGAAATGAATTCCATACCTAATGTCCAGGAGAATCTTTTCTCCCTGAGAGTGATGAAGGTGGAATACACAATTTTATGAATATTTTTAACCAGGAACTTGAACTGGTCTCCGAGAAATAGCTTATTTTCCTAGTTTTAAACTTAACACAACTTATCTAATATCTAAAATGTGTGAAATTCAACATGAAAGTAAACTAAAGAAGAGACTGGGCCGGGGATGGTGGCTTATGCCTATAATCCCAGCACTTTTGAGAGGCTGAGGTGGGTGGATCACCTGAGCTCAGGAGTTCGAGACCAGCCTGGCTAACATGGTGAAACTCTGTCTCTACTAAAAATACAAAAATTAGCCAGGCGTGGTGGCCAGCACCTGTAATCCCAGCTACTAGGGAGTCTGAGGCAGGACAATCGCTTGAACCTGGGAGGCGGAGGTTGCAGTGAGCCAATGTCATGCCATTGCACTCCAGCCTGGGGACAAGAGCTAGAGACTTCATGTCAAAAATTTAAAAAGAAGAGATTGTGGCCTACTTTTAGCAGAATTCCCTTCTGCATGCCTGAAAGGTAGAAAATTTGTGTACCTATTGAATGCCCACAAGCTAGCTGTATTTTATTTCTTCCTAAGTTGAAATTGCAAAATTGTAACTGAATGAAAGAGATCTGATCTCCCCAACTCCATCTTGCTTCCAAGCTGTCATTGTTCATTCCTGGTCGTAGGCCAAACTAACTTTGGTGGCTCAGGCCTATAATCCCAGCACTTTGGGAGGCCAAGGTGAGCAGATCCCTTGAGGTCAGGAGTTCAAGACCAGCCTGGCCAACATGGCGAAACCCCGTCTCTACTAAAAATACAAAAATTAGCTGGGTGTGGTGGTGCGCACCTGTAATCCCAGCTACTTGGGAGGCTGAGGAGGAGAATCACTGGAGATAGAGGTTGCAGTGAGCCAAGATCACACCACTGCCACTGCACTCCAGTCTGGGTGACAGAGCGAGACTCTGTCTCAAAAAAAAAAAAAAAAAAAAAAAAAAAAGTGATAGCTCTTTCCCAAAACAAACCCCCTTCTTGCCTGGGGACTAGACTGCCTCCTTTGTAGGAATAACAAATTAGCCACAAGATTAGACATTACAGTTTAGGAGTCATACAGCTGGAGGCTACAAGATTCTGACCCTCCCCACATTGCTCCTGGGGATAACATCATTACTGTAAAACCTAAGATCAGAGATTGAGATACTTCCCAGACCCTGCACTTGATGGATCAGCTGGCACCAGTTATATCGATAAACTGGCTCATCTCATCTTGTGGCCCCCACCCAGGAACTGACTCAAGAAGACAACTTTGACTCCCTATGATTTCATCTACAACCCAACCCATCAGCACTCCCAATTCATTAGGAGTGAACCCCATCCACCAAATTATGCTTAAAAACTCTGATCCCAGAATGCTCAGGGAGAGTGATTTGAGTGATAATAAAACTCCAGTCTTCTGCACAGCTGGCTCTGCATGAATAACTCTTTCTCTATTGCAATTCCCATGTCTTGAATAAATTGGCTTTATCTAGACAGAGGGCACAGTGAACCTGTTGGGTGATTACCTAATTTGACATATTCATACTCTTGAGTTTGAATTTATACATATTGTTAGGCTTTTATTAGTCAACTTTCACAATATATTAAGGATAGAAAGTTCTCTAAATCTTGGATAAAAGAGATAGAAGACACACAAAAGTTATACAGGCCAGGCACAATGCCTCATGCTCGTAATCCCAACACTTCAGGAGGTTGACTCGGGAGAATCACTTGAGGCCAAAAGTTCAAGACCAACCTGGACAAAGCAAGACCCCATTTCTAGAAAAATTATTTTTTTGTTAAGTTATACAGTTGCCAAGGATTAAAAAGCAAATTAGTAGAAGAACTTTAGAAAGAATCTAAGAAACTGATTACAGGCTTCATCCATTGGACCTCACTTTCTCCCAGTAAACTGAAAAAATAACATTCTTTTGAAAGCCAAAGACTCTGAGGAACAGAAACAGTTTTAGGTGTCAAGAGGTCTTTATTGAAATAATAGCACAGTTACACTTCTAATACCCTTTCCACTTGTATACAACAGATGAAAAATGCTTGCTACATACAGTGCACAGACAGTTCAATAATGAGAACCAATACAACTGCATTTGAAATAAATAAAATAGCCTATTTAAATAATTTAAAGTAAAATTACTGTACAATATGAAAATAAAGATACATAAATGTTAGAATCTACAAAGCTGTAGAAATAAAATCATTATTCTGCATTACACAAAACAGTGCAAGAAAAAAATCCAAATAAGCTTTTGGAGTGCAAAGTTTAAATCTTCCATTTTAAATTATCATGCAGACATAGCATTTCAAGCCATGCTATGGTCTATGGCAAGGATTTTAATTTTTAAGGAGAAAACTGCTAGCCAGTAAATTTACTGCCCCATCAAGTGTTGCATCACATAACTGCTGCTGCTCTGCTTCTATGGTTCAGTTTGGAAGGGAGGTATCCTGTTGCATTCAAAAAACTGAAGTTAACAAGTTTCTGAAGCAAACACATTTACCTTTTAGCCTGAAACAAAATTATATGACAAAATAATCATATCCCTGGGTTTAAGAAAAAAGAAAGGGCCTATACCACATAGTGAAGAAGCAGTTTTTCATTCATCTTTAAACTCCATAATGATCCTTAAGTGAAAGCAACCATGTAACTTTTGAGTGACATATATTATGGAATTCTGACCTCTAGAAGACAAGTGATAACACAATATGGGATCATGAGAAGAGCAAAAGTAATTCTGAACACCTGGGAAGTTTAATCTGGGAGGAACTTGGTTGCATTACATTTAATAATATAGTTGAAGTATAATTCCATTGCAATGTGCATATAAAACTGTTATTTAGGCAAAGACCAAGGAATGCATTTAATACTAAACTGTAAACACACTGTCCACCTTGACTTGGAGTGCACACCAACAACGGAAGAGCTCTTCTGCAGACTTTGGCAATGAGACTACATATAGCAGGTCACAGCAGCACGAGCTCACATGGAAGACTGAAAGCACTGCGGAATAACACCACCCAACACCTCCTATCAGTGGGATACATGGTAATAAGGGGCCTCTTCGTGCTAAACCACTTTCCTGGACACTACGTTCTTCAGATTTGTAATTTTCACAACTCAGTAGTCTTAAGTCTCTGTGCTTTTGCTGCATAGACTTACACCATGGGGTGTGCTCTATCCGTTGTAAGTCCAGAGGGTGACAGTTCTATCTGCAGAGGATGACAGGAAGGAAAGATCCTGGGTGTGCCATCTGCACTGAATCACTTTGTCCTTGTGCTCCCCCACCACCATGATAGGAAGCTGCTTGGTGAGGTCCCCTAAATTAGAAAAGAGATGTTGATTTACAATGCAAAATAAGAATAGGTACAGATTTTATAGACTTACTGTTACTTTAAGACATTACAGCATAAAAAATCTTAAACTACATTAATATAATACACTGAAAGGTTTACACAGGGATAAATTACTAACTACCTAATTATGCTATTAGTATTTGGTAACATACCCACACAGCAACATTTGACAAGTTGCTCTCTCTCTTTGAAATTCTCTCAACTTGATTTCTCCCTGATTTCAGTGCCACTCCCATCTTTTGCTAGTTTCCCTTTTCTTCTTGACTTAAAGCTTGGTGAATCCCAGGAGTCAACCCTCAGATTTCTTCTGTTCTCTCTGTACCTAACTTCCTACAAAATTTCATCTAGCAACATGGCCATTTATATATTTACAATTCATACATATTTTATCTCCAATCTTGAGTTCTCACTTAAGCTCCAGACTAGTATCCAAATAGTCATTCAGCATCTCACTTGATTGCCTGATAGTCATCCTAAGTTAAACTTGTCTAAAACCAAACTCGGTTTTCTTGCCTAAACCTGTTCCTCCCCTCGCCTATCTCCCTTATCTCAATGGCACCATCTGGTTGCTCATGACAAAAACCTAGGAATCATCACTGAATCCTCTTCCCCTCACTCCCTAAATCGAATCCAAATAAAATATATCTCAAATTTAGTCATTTCTTACTACCTCCACCTCCACCACCCTAGTCCAAGCCACCATCATCTCACCTGAACTATTCCAACAGCCTCCTCACTGACATTTATATTTCTACTCTTGCCCCCCTTACAATCTACTCTCTACAGAACTCCAAATTCTCTAAAAATATAATTCAGCTCCTATCACTCCCATTTAAAATCTTCCAAAGGCTTCAAATTATACTTTTAAAATGCTTATAGCCCACCAACTATAATAAATGTACCACTCTGGAGGGGGATACTGATAATGGGGGGGGGGGCAGGCTATGCATGTGTGAGTCAGGAGTATATGGGAAATCTCTGTATCTCTCAATTTTGCTGTTAACCTATAAATGCTATTCAAAATAAAGCCCTTTAAAAATGTCTATAAAACCCTGCCATTTATTCTTCTGTGTCTCTCTCTCTTAGTTCACTAAGTTCCGGCCACATTGGCTTCTTGTAGTGTCATGAACGTGCTAAGCTGGTTCCTACTTCAGCATCTTTATACTTGCTATGCTCTTCTCCTAGGGTCCTGGCCTGGCTTGTTCCTCCTCATCATTCTGGTCTCTGTGCAAATGGCATTTCCCTGGAGAGACCTACTCCAATGATCCTATTTAAAATAGCCCTCCCCCTGCAGTGAGCCGAGATGCACCGCTGCACTCCAGCCTGGGCGACAGAACAAGACTCCATCTCAAAATAAATAGATAGATAGATAGATAGATAGATAGATAGATAGATAGATAGATAGATAGACAGACAGACAGACAGACAGACAGACAGACAGACAGCCTTTCCCTATTCACCCTAGTCACTATCTCCCTACCATGCTAATTTTTTTAAACAGCACTAATACCTAAAATTACATTGTTTATTGGTTTACTTTTCATTGAACTCAATATAAGCTCCATCAGGGAGGGAATTAACTGTCTTATTCTCATCTGTCAGTCCCTAATTGATACACAATATTTGCTTGATGAATGTTTAAAAATAAAACTAGATACTAAGACCTAATTACAAAGATTGTATGCTAATTATTTAATGTAGAAGCTAATAAGAGTACATAAATCTATCATTTATCTCAGAATGAGTCACTATAAATAAATGTTGATTTTAAAAAATATCTTAAGTGGAGGTGGGAGGATCACTTGAGGCCTGGAGTTCAAGACCAGCCTGGGCAATATGGCAAGATCCCATCTTTACAAAAAAATTTTTAAAATTTGCCATCCATGGTGGTGCACAGATGTAGTTCCAGCTACTTGGAGGCTGAGGCAGAAGGATCGCTTGAACCCAGGAGGTCAAGGGTATAGTGAGCAGTAATCATGCCACTGCATTCCAGCCTGGGTGAAAGAGTGAGACCCTGCCTCAAAAAAGAAATCAAAAACTAACAATAAGGTTGGGCATGGTGGCTCACACCTATAATCCCAGCTCTCTGGGAGGCCAATGCAGGCAGATTGCTTGAGTTCAGAAGTTCGAGACCAGCCTGCACAACATGGCAAAACTTTATCTCTATGAAAGATACAAATATTAGCCAAGTGTGGTGGCATGCACCTGTAGTCCTAGCTACTTGCAGGGCTGAGGCGGGAGGATCGCTTGAGCAGGGGAGATAGAGGCTACAGTGAGCTAAGATCATGCCACTGAACCCCAGCCTGGGCGACAGAGCGAGACCCTGTCTCAAAAACAAAAACAGGCTCGGTGCGGTGGCTCACGCCCGTAATCCCAGCACTTTGGGAGACGAAGGCGGGTGGATCACTTGAGCCCAGGAGTTCGAGTCCAGCCTGGACAACATAGTGAGCCCCTGCCTCTATAAAAACAAAACCAAAACCTAACAATAAGACTATTCACTGCTTATTTAATAATTTGCTATTATATATCTTAATACAGTCTCAGAATCTGCTCAATACCATAAAATGATTGAAAATATTATATAATTATAATTGATTATATAATTAATTATATAATCAATTGAATTAGAATTGATTATATAATCAGTGGTTGTGGTTGATTATATAATCAACCACATTACACTAACAAAAAAAAACAAAGGTCCAAAATAGAACGGGAAAGATTAAAAACAGAGAAGTCGATTTCAATCACCTTGTAGGTCTGTCACCTTTATTTTCATATCATAAGAGCCTGTTAGCAAGTAGTGAGCTCCCGGGGAGAATCGAACAGAGCGAACATCACTGGAATGAGGGTGATAACTTTGTACCATTCTTCCTCCTCTTATGTCATACAACATGCAGCTAGAATCTTCTTGACCTGTGGCTAAGAGACGACCACTGGGATCTACAGCTACAGATGCCACTGCACTGCCTGTAGTGGGAGGAATGAAAGTTTAAATATGGAAAATCAATATACCCAAATGGCAACACAGCTAATTATGTTCACTGAGCCATATACTAACGATTTAATGTAGTTTATCAATACTGTTCAGCTATGAAAAAATCCAAATTAACAGTTAACCAATGAACACTTGTGTCCTTTTAAGGCCCAAGGCCTAAACAAGATTTTGTAAGAAACGAGAAAGTCCATTTTTTGTCATTTGAGAGAACTGTGTGGAACAGCATCACCTATAGTGCAATAGATGAGCCATGCTACAGAAACCACTTTTCTCAATCCAGTGTTTTCACTACTGAGTAAGTGTCTAGAAATGCTCCTATACCCAGCTAAGAGTCTAGCTAAAGAGACAAGAAATTCAGTAACAAAATGCATTTTATTTTAGGACAACAGTATAGGAAATGTACTAAAGCAACACATGATTACTGCCAGTAGGAACTGTGAACAGAAAATAAGCTCTTGGGGGCATATATTCAGGGCAACTTGAATCCACGTCTCCCAGAAATAAAATAAATAAATAGGCTGGGCACCGTGGCTCACACCTGTAATCCAGCACTTTGGGAGGCCGAGGTGGGCGGATCACAAGGTCAGGAGATCGAGACCAGCCTGACCAACATGGTGAAACCCCATCTCTACTAAAAATACAAAAATTAGCCAGGCGTAGTGGCGTGTGCCTGTAATCCCAGCTACTCAGGATGCTGAGGCAGGAGAATCGCTTCAACCTGGGAGGCGGAGGTTGCAGTGAGCTGAGATCGTGCCACTGCACTCCAGCGTGGGCAACAGAGTGAGACTCCATCTCAAAAAAAGTAGACAAATTTTTTTGAGACACAGTGAGACCCTGTCTCAAAAATATAAATAAATAAATAAATAAATAAATAAATAAGAAGTTTGAGTAACACTGCTCTAGACCAAAGTGGTCTAGGAAGACTTCACAAAAAAATGAGACACAAGTTAGATCTTGAAAAACAAACAGTATAAATAAGAGTATGTATGTATGTATACACAGGCAAACACATACATTTATATGTAATAAAGAATAATCTTTTCTTGAAATATATTGAAAGAGAAGAGGGCTATTATGATCAGCAAGAATTACATGAGAAAAAGTTTAGAGGAAAAGTATAAAACAGTTACAGGAAGGTGGACCAGTTTGGCTGGAGTTAAAAGTTTAGCTTTTAACAAAAGTTAACATGAAAGGCAGCTTGAAACTGAAATGCAAAAGGTGGGTTAGGGCCAGGCCATCAAGCGCCTAAATCTCAAACTGCAGAGTTCTGAACTTGTCTCCGTAGACAGTAAAGCATCACTGTAGGTTTCTAAGCAAGAGAATTACATGATTCGAGCAGTACTTTGGGTAGAGTAATCTAAGTGAAAATGTGTATCAAATTAAAGTGGAAAGATTATAGAACAAAAGAGGCCACTGGAAGACAAGAAAGATTTCAGGAACAAAAACTGAATAAACAGTCAACAGTCTAGGAAATTAACTGCCTGAGTGGGGCAGTTAATTAAAATAAAGCACAAATGAGTCCCAGATTTCAAATCTAGTTGCATGAGGAAATAAAAGAACCATTATCAAAACTAGGAAAATGAAAAACAACAACAACAACAACAACAGTAGGGAAGGTGGGAAGAATAACTGATTTAGAGGAGAAATACAAAGAGTTTAGTTTTACACGTACAAAATTCATAGTGTCAACAAAAATCTTCATTCATTTACTCAAAAAAGTTATTAAATCACTACTCCCTTAGGCCAGGCACTATGGTAGGTGCTAAACCTCTTCTGAAAATAAAAGAGGTATCATTGCTGCCTTGATGAAACTTAAAATCTATTGGAGGAGGGAAGCACTAAACAAGTAAACGAGTACATAATTTTAAATAGTGATAAGAGTTCAGTAATAGAAAATAATGGTGAGGTCCCAATTAGGTAAGTCAAAGAAGGCCTCTCTGGCCAGGTGGCATTGAAGTTAAGACCTAAAGACAAGAATGACCTAACCATGAGAAGACAAGAGGAGGAACATTTCCAACTAAGGAAACAGCGCATGGCTTTACTGGACATGGACCTTGGCATGTTCCAGGAATTGGAAAGAAAAAAAGTAAGTGATCTGAGATGAGACTAGAAGGGTAAAAATGCCAAGTCAAGCAGGGTCTTACAGGTCGTGATAACAAGTGTGCACTTTAAGATTTAAAGCCACTGAAGGTGTGAGGTGACCAGGTTTATTTTTTCAAAAGTGTACTCTGACTGCTATGTGGATCACAGACTAAAGGGAGCACAAGTGAAAGTGTACAGTAAGGAAGCTAGTGCAGTGGTTCAGTTGAGATGCTGGTGGTTTATCCTATTTATCCTAGAGTGGTAGAAATAGAGGAAAATACGTAACTGGGTTTTTGTTTGTTTTTTTTTTTGTAGACAGAGTCTCACTCTGTCGCCCAAGCTGTAGTGCAGTGGCATGATCTCGGCTCACTGCAACCTCCACCTCCCAGGTTCAAGCGATTCTCCTGCCTCAGCCTCTGGAGTAACTGGGATTACAGGTGCCCACCACCACGCCCAGCTAATTTTTTTGTATTTTTAGTAGAGGCAGGGTTTTACCATGTTGGCCAGACTGGTCTTGAGCTCCTGACCTCAGGAAATCCGCCCACCTCGGCCTTCCAAAGTGCTGAGATTACAGGCATGAGCAATCACACCCGGCCAGGTGCAACTCCTGGGACATTTAACTTTTAGATCATGTAGCTGAGGCATAAAGTTGTTATATACCATGTTTGGTATAAGTTTGTCTTACTGTTTCTCTACTAAGAACTCTTTTTAAGGACAGGCGCGGTGGCTCATGCCTGTAATTCCAGCACTTTGGGTGGCCGAGGCAGGCGGATCACGAGGTCAGGAGATTGAGACCATCCTGGCTAACATGGTGAAACCCCGTCTCTACTAAAAAAAAAAACAAAAAAATTAGCCAGGCGTGGTAGCAGGAGCCTGTAGTCCCAGCTACTCAGGAGGCTGAGGCAGGAGAATGGCATGAACACAGGAGGCGGAGCTTGCTGTGAGCTGAGATCGTGCCACTGCACTCCAGCCTGGGCAACCTGGGCGACAGAGTGAGACTCCGTCTCAAAAGAAAAAGAAAAAAAAAAAAAGAATTTTATGAGCCTAGCACACAGAATAGGTTTCAGCTAGAGATAAAAATGTAAGTCCTTCAGCATATGCGTTACACTTAAAGCCGGGGAAATGGGTGCAATCATCTAGAGAAAGAAAAGAGACTAAAGTCCTGAGCCCTACGGAATGCCAGAATTTAGAAGTTGAGCAAAGAGGCCGGGCGCGGTGGCTCAAGCCTGTAATCCCAGCACTTTGGGAGGCCGAGACGGGCGGATCACGAGGTCGGGAGATCGAGACCATCCTGGCTAACATGGTGAAACCCCGTCTCTACTAAAAAATACAAAAAACTAGCCGGGCGAGGTGGCGGGCGCCTGTAGTCCCAGCTACTGGGGAGGCTGAGGCAGGAGAATGGCGGGAACCCGGGAGGCGGAGCTTGCAGTGAGCTGAGATCCGGCCACTGCACTCCAGCCTGGGCGGCAGAGCGAGACTCCGTCTCAAAAAAAAAAAAAAAAAAAAAGAAGTTGAGCAAAGAGAAAGAGCCAGCAAAGGAATAATTACCCAGAAAGGTAAGAAGAATAGCAGAAAGCCCAAAAGAAAAGTGGAAGAAGTCAACTGTGTTGCATGACACTGAGAGTTGAAGCAAAAGTAGGATATAAAAGTGATTTGACAACCGGAAGTTTATTGGTGATCTTGAAAAAGACAGCATTTGTTATAATGGTTGCAGCAGGAACCAGATTAGAATAAGTTAAAGACTGAGGGTAAGGAAATGGCTAACAGTATATATAGGCAAGACTTGTGAGATATCTTGAGTAAAAAAATAAGCAAAAATTGAGGGTAAGAGCTGGAAGGGATATAAGGAGGTCAAGAGATGAATTTTTGGCTTGCCAATTCTATAAAATGTTTGCATGTGCATGATAGAGAAGCAGAGGAGGAGAGATACCGTAAGAGGAAGACATTAATGTTATCAGAGAGAGGAGACAACCAAAAACTAGAAGTCTCTGAAATGGAGAAAAAGGGCCTGAAAATAATGTAGAAAGCTAGAGTTTAAAAATAAATTAGTGGTAAGTGTATAGAAATTACACAAATAAACTAACAAAAAAACACAATTATTAACCCCAAGGAAAATATACACAGGAAAAAAAATAAGCTATGAATGGCATCACCCTGGTTAAAACAATGTAAACAATGACTAACTGAGCTAACCAAAACTGATATATCAAAAAGATGCGGAGGGGCTAGGCAGGGTGGTGTGTGCCTGTGGTTCCAGCCACTCAGGAAGCTAAGGCGGGAGGATGGCTTGAACCTGGAAGTCAAAACTGCAGTGAGCCATGAATGCAACACTGCATTCCAGACTGGGTGACAGAACAAAACCCTGTCTCAGAACAAAACAAAAAACAAACAAAAAAAAGATGCAGAGAGAGGAAAAATATATGTGAATGTGGGATGATGGGAGTTGGAAAGGCACATGAAAAAGTTAAATCTTCATCTTCTATGGTAGGAAGTCAATAAATAATCCTAAAGAAAAGAAAATAAATTAAATAAATATGAATATGTCCCTTATTCACATACAAATTCTTCCTCTCTCCACATCTTTTCAATATAGTTATATCAGTTTTGGTTAGATCAGTAGTCATTGTTTACATTATTTTAACCAGGGCAATGCTGTTTTTCTTAATAAGCCTTATTGAATTGCTTGATTTCTTAAACCAGGGGTCCCTAAGCCCCACGCCACTGACTGATAGCAGTCTATGGCCTGTTAGGCACCAGGCCGCACAGCAAGAGGTGAGCGACAAGTGAGCGAGCATTACCACCTGAGCTCCGCCTCCTGTCACATCAGTGGTGGCATCAGATGCTCACAGGAGTGGGAACCCTATTGTGAACTGCGCATGTAAGGTATCTAGGTTGCGTGCACCTTATGAGAATCTAATGCCTGATGATCTGAGGTGGAACAGTTTCATCCCTAAACCATCCCTACCCCTTCCCACCCCACCCATGGAAAAATTGTCTTTCACAAAACTGATTCCTGGTGGGTGCCAAAAAGGTTGGGGACTGCTGCCTTAAACTATGTCATATATTAATTTTGAAAATGATACAAACTAAATTTTAACAAATCAATGATCACGGACTCAAATGTGCTGTAAAACATCATATCTGGTTTGAATCAAAGTGAAGAAAAAGGTCCATGAAACTCAAAAGAATAAACAAGGCATTAAAAAAAAAAATACCAAAAATTTAGAATACAAGGCAGACCTTTTCACTTGGAATACTACCATAGAATTCTCTTCTAATTCTGCTATTAAAAACTACAAAGGACCAGGCATGGTGGCTCACACCTGTAATCTCAGCACTTTGGGGGGCCAAGGCAGGTGGATCACCTGAGGTCAGGAGTCTGAGACCAGCCTGGCCAATATGGTGAAACCCCATCTCTACTAAAAATACCAAAATTAGCTGGGTGTGGTGCTGGGCGCCTGTAGTCCCAGCTACTCATGAGGCTGAGACGGGAATCGCTTGAACCTGTGAGGCACAGGTTGCAGTGAGCCAAGATTGTGCCACTGCACTCCAGCCTGGGTGACAGAAAGAGACCCTGTCTCAACAACAACAAAAACTACAAAGGTGGAAAAGGTACTTTAGAATAAAATAAGGATAATAGCAGAACACTGTGTCACTCTTAGATACCATGCTTAAAAGGTAGTACAATGCGGCCAGGTGAGGTGGCTCACACCTGTAATCCCAGCACTTTGGGAGGCCGAGGTGGGCAGATCATGAGGTCAGGAGATCGAGACCATCCTGACTAACACGGTGAAACCCCATCTCTACTAAAAAATACAAAAAATTAGCTGGGCATGGTGGCGGGCGCCTGTAGTCCCAGCTACTCGGGAGGCTGAGGCAGGAGAATGGCATGAACCTGGGAGGCGGAGCTTGCAGTGAGCTGAGATCGCACCACTGCACTCCAGCCTGGGCGACAGTGTGAGACTCCATCTCAAAAAAAACAAAAAGGTGGTACAATGCAAAGAACAGTACATGGAACAATCTAAGACATACTGTTAAGTTCAGAAAGAGAAATTTGTAGTGCATGCTACCATTTCTCTGTGTATGTGTGTGTGTATGCATTTGTGTTTACAGGAGAAGGGAGATTAGGATACATACAAACTTTCTGGTTATATATTTATAGAATATTTCTGGAAGAATAAATAAGAAATTGGTCCTTTAGTGAAAGAGAGACCAAGAAATAGGAATGGAAAGAAAATAGTACATTCCATTGTTCAATTTCACTTTTTGCCATGTGCATGCATTTTAAAAAATGTTTCTAGACGTCTGAGTTATAAAATGGCCCTGCTAACAGACAATCTGGGACATTATATTTAATCTTCCTGGGCCTTGGTTCCCTAAGCTGAATATTATTTTTACAAATAAGGTAACAAATGAAAGTATTTTGAAAGAACTGAAAGTAACTAATAAAATATCAAGTATTTATTTCATTATTTTTTCTATTTTTTATATTGCAGGGGAGAGGAAGTTGGCTACTGCAATTTACAAAGTTTTTTTCCTCATATAAATTCATTTAAATTAAAGAAAAACCTACCAGTTCCATGAAATGTTGTGCCAACAACACGAACACAACTTGGTACTCGAAGATCCCAAAATCTAACAGTCTTATCTTGGGAACCAGATGCAATCATCCAGCCACTCCAGGTATAAAGTGCTAAAATATGCCCTATAAAAGATCATATACTCAATTATTAATGTGGGAGAGTGTCTTTCCATAACATATTCAAAGCTAAGCACTCTAGACTTGGGCAAGGTCGCTCATGCCTATAATCCCAGCTACTCAGGAGGCTGAGGCAGGAGGACTGCTGGAGCCCAGGAGTTCGAGGCTGCAGTGAGCTATGATCATGCCACTGCATTCCAGCCTGGGCAACAGTGCAACACCCTGTCTCTAAAAAAAAAAGAAAAAGCTAAGTACTCCTTATTTACAGGGCAAGTGGAGGTCTGGTTAATCAAATGTACTATGTGATAGAGATTTTTCACATTTATCAAATAGACTGACAATTTTAAAAATAAAATAAAATTCAGTAAAATGCACAACATCAAAACCATACTAGGCCAGGCATGGTGGCTCATGCCTGTAATCCCAGCACTTTGGGAGGCTGAGACAGGATGATGGCTTGAGCCCAGGAGTTCAAGACCAGCCTGGGCAACACAGTGAGACCTTGTATCTACAAAAAAATTTTTAAATTAGCCAGGCGTGGTAGCACATGCCTACAGTCCCAGCTACTCAGGAGCCTGGGTAGGAGCATCACTTGAGCTCAGGAGGTTGAGGCTGCAGTGAGCTGCAATTGTGCCACTGCACTCTGTCTGGGCAATAAGAGCAAGACCCAGTCTCTTAGAAAAGCAAATGCAGAGAGGAAAAAACACAGATTGAACAAAAAGAAAAGCAGCACTTGAAATTGATATTACATACCAGTATGTCCACTCAAAGCATGGAGGCCCTGTCCTCTTTGACAATCTGTTGTATAAATGTTACAATCCCCTGCTCCAGCACTTATTAAAATAGCTCCTCCGCTTTCTGGGCCTTCCATAAATGCCAAGTCTCTAATTGTTCCATCATGCATACTAAATTCCAGATCTGGTCCTGAAACAGTAATAAGAATTAAAAAAAAAAAATGCTGCTCAACTTACTGTGGTAACTTGAGATTGCTAAACTACCTCAAAACTGGTCAAGAATAATGGTTCAGAAATATGGTTTGTATTTTCATTTAGGGATTGGTATTATAAGCAGTTTCACTTCACTGAGCAAAGAATTTTATCAAAATAGCTATTACCATAGGGTTATCTTGTCTCTTATCTCAAAGAAAAAGAAAGAGAAGACAGGTGATGTCTAGAAAACATCTGGTAGCTATTTAAAGGTTATTTTTCTAATAATTTTATAAAACTCAAACACCACCTAGACACCTGTAAGAATTTACTAAGAAAGAGTAATACCTCATGAATGTAACTAAACAATTAGAATTACTAAAAAATTCTTAAGATTATATTCTTGGATTTCATTAAAGACAATACAGAAATACAACATGGAGGAAACATAACGTATACACTGGTAAGCTAGCTACTGCTTACATACTTGGGCCCTACCTGTTGCGTTACAAGTCTCCGCATTGAAGGGCAGCACTTTGACGTATTTGTCATTTGATCCTGTTGCTAATAACTGCCCACAAGGACTCCAGGCCACACAGTAAATGGATCCTTTATGATGTTTATTCCTTTTAAAACGTACCACTGGCTGCTTAGGAGTCTCATGTGCACTGAAAAGAAAAATTACAGAAAGATATCTCAATTTCTTGCTTGCTACAATCAATTATTATGAGGTTCCACATTATAGTTGTTCCTGAAGGAGCAAAAAGCATGTCAGACAACAGCTTATTAATAATTTTCAAAATCATAGAAGAAACAAATTAGAAGCATACTTAAAACCCAAAAAGTAGGCCGGGCGCGGTGGCTCAAGCCTGTAATCCCAGCACTTTGGGAGGCCGAGACGGGCGGATCACGAGGCCAGGAGATCGAGACTATCCTGGCTAACACAGTGAAACCCCGTCTCTACTAAAAAATACAAAAAACTAGCCGGGCGCGGTGGCAGGCGCCTGTAGTCCCAACTACTCGGGAGGCTGAGGCAGGAGAATGGCGTGAACCCGGGAGGCAGAGCTTGCAGTGAGCTGAGATCCGGCCACTGCACTCCAGCCTGGGCGGCAGAGCGAGACTCCGTCTCAAAAAAAAAAAAAAAAAAAAAAAAAAACCCAAAAAGTAAAATTATAAACCAAATCATACTAAACTAACTCTCATTTCAGATGACAAAGGAAACAGAATATACGACTTTAAAAAAAAACTCTCCATTTCTCATATTCTGTATAGATTTTAAACTCAGAAACAAAAAAAAATTAAAAAGCTAACAACGCTTCCAAATTTTTTTAAAAATGCAATAAGCATGTAATAAACATATAATAAGCACATAATAAACATGTAATAAACATATAATATGAGCAATGTGCAAAAGAGTTCTGTCCAGAGTTTAAAATCTGGTACAGGTAGATATTGTCATGACTACCTATATACAGTAAGGCAAGTATAAGTTGTTATATAGTCCAGTATAAAGCACTAGGCCTTAAAGGATAGGGTGAATTTTTACAGAAAAAGAAGGCAGAACCACCACTTTAGTGACAATAAAATATAGCAGGGAAAGTACTGGCTGAGTATGCAGCAATGCAAAGAGTCTGTGGGGCTAGCGGTGAAAAGCACGAGGCATTTAGTAGAGTGAGCAGGAGGGATGTGGTGGGTGAGGCGCTGCAGGCTCAGCTGTGGAGGGTTCTAAATGCCACGCTCCTCAAGAGTTTGTCCTTTAATGACAGTCAAACATTGGCTTAATGGGGTAACAGCATTTTATCTACACTTTGAAACACAGACTAATATGAAACTAAAGATTTCTAAATCAGGTATAACGATAAAATCAAGTCTATGTAAGAAAATGTACATGTTTCTGGAGATTCATCCTGAAGGATGAAAGGGTTAAATGACATAATATCTAAGATTTATTTTTAATACTTTAGCAAATAAAAAAGATGAAGGGAGCAATGTTACAAAAATCTTAACTATTGAATTTCAGCATACTAGTCTCTCTACTTTTGTGTCTTTGAAAATGTTCATAATTAAGAAATTTTTTAAAAACAAACAAGAAGACCGACAAATCTCTAATACCTAAGAAGCATTTAATATTGATCTAGGCAGGGCACGGTGGCTCATGCCTGTAATCCCAGCACTTCGGGAAACCGAGGAGGGCGGATCACGAGGTCAGGAGATCGAGACCATCCTGACCCCGTCGCTACTAGAAATACAAAAATTAGCTGGGCATGGTGGCACGTGCCTGTAGTCCCAGCTACTCAGGAGGCTAAGGCAGAAGAATCACTTGAACCAGGGAAGTGGAGGTTACAGTGAGCCGAGATCGTGCCAATGCACTCCAGCCTGTGATAGACAGAGTGAGACTCTGTCTCAAAACAAAAACAAAAAACCAAAAAACTGATCTAGAGAACAGACCAGATAAAAAGATTTTCTTTTCAGCTGCACAACCAATTTATCACCAAGTACCACTGATTCCTTCTTTAAATAGATTATACCTCTCAAACCCACCCACTTTGCCCCACCGCCACTGCCACCACATTAGCCATCAAATACAAACAGCTTCCTCCCTTTCTCCCAGCATCTCCTCTTATTGCCATCCAATCACAGGCAGAGGGATCATCTCAAAATACATTTACACTTGATCTGCTACTTTCAGTGGTAAGTACTTTCACTGCACTCAGCATGAAATCTAAAATGGCTAGAAAGCTCTGCTTAATTTAGTTCATGTCTATCTCTGCAGCCTTATCAAACTCAAGCTCATAATTTTCCAACCAATCTGAATTTATTTCAGTTCCTAAAAAAAGCCAAGCTCTTTCTCACCTCATGTTCCCTCTATATTATTCTCTTCTCCCTTCTCTTTACATAGCTAGGTTCTACTCATCCTTAGATCTCAATTTTAGTGCCTCTGCCTCAAAGAAGTCTTTCTCTGACTTGCCAGTCTGCACCCTACCCCATTCCCATTTTATTCTCTCACAGCACCTTGTAATCCTTCTTCATAACATCTACCAAAATGTGTATTTGTGTTCATTTGCATGACATAATGCAAATGAATGCATCTTCCCCACTAAACCAGAAGTTCCATGAAGCCAATAAACATGTTTGCTTTACACACAACTATAGTACCTAACACACAGGAACCCAAAATATGTATTTGCTAAATAAATGTATTTCTTTTCTTTTTTTTTTTTTTTTTGAGATGGAGCGCCCGCCACCTCGCCCGGCTAGTTTTTTGTATTTTTTAGTAGAGACGGGGTTTCACCATGTTAGCCAGGATGGTCTCAATCTCCTGACCTCATGATCTGCCTGTCTCGGCCTCCCAAAGTGCTGAGATTACAGGCTTGAGCCACTGCCCCCGGCCTTATTTTCAAATCAGTTTCTTCACAGCCTATGACACATCTGTGTTTGTGTAAGAAATACAAAAGATGAGAAACAGTTACCTTAAGTTCAAGTTAACCCTAAACATACAAGTCTTTGGTTCTACCTCCATAATTATTGCTATTTCTCACTCCCTTATAGAGAATTTTGCCATTCTTTCTTAAATATTTCTACTTAAATAATGCAGTGAGCACCAGTAAATTATAATACTATCAATTAACCTAGGCCTTATTATATTCCCTTTCCCAATCATTAAATGCTATCAACAGTCCAAAAGCCTAAATTATTGGTTTCAGACATAGAGATAGCAAAAAAATACAAACAAATGAAAAATCCCACCCCTCTGTTTCTCAAACTAGGGTTATAATTAAAAAGTCTTAAGAGGTGTAAAACAGTAAGAGTTGTATGTAAATTACATGCATAATTTATAAATAGGTGTGTATGAATAGGAAAAAACACAGTATATTTAGGGTTCAGTACCAGCCAAGGTTTCAAGAATCCACTGGGGTTCTTAAAATGTATCCCTTGCAAATAAGGGGGGATTACTATATAAAGAATTTTCAGATAAAAAACAAAATACAAAAGCCATGGAAATAAAGAAATCTAAAGCAATAAATGAGCAATGTTGTAATCAAAAACATTTTATGAAAAAATTATAAAGTTAATCAATGACTTAAGTATATTTCCTAAGCACTGAAAGTAAAAACAGTTATTTTGTAACAGAAAATAAAGTTTAATCAAAGGAAAGAAAGATTTGAAACACTACTGAATGGCAATTCTGGAAAAGGAACCTGTAAGGCTAAATTAAAAACTAAGGTAAGAATGGCAGCACAAGTCATTGATCCTTACCTTGGATCAATTACGTCTGGATAGGCACATACTCTCAGAGTTTTTGAATTAGAACCAACAGCATATAAACCTCCAGCTGGATGAAAAGCCACTGCTCTAACAGCTTGTGTGTCTTCTAGGATATTAATACAAACAAACTGCTTTTTTGATTTGTCATCCTATGGAAAGAATGAATATTAAAGTCACCTATTAAAAAAATGAATTTGAAAGAATTCATCTTTCTCCCATTTTAAATTCATTTGAACTGTATTATTCTTGTTGGATCATGTTAGGTTTACTACCAATAACCATATATTATTTTCTCTATGTTTT
The DNA here is from genome assembly GCF_037993035.2 of Macaca fascicularis. Taxonomy (NCBI): domain Eukaryota; kingdom Metazoa; phylum Chordata; class Mammalia; order Primates; family Cercopithecidae; genus Macaca; species Macaca fascicularis. The sequence continues at coordinate 125,459,388 of NC_088375.1, read as the reverse complement.
TCTTACTTTATTAAATCTTAGTAACATCCTTTAAGAGGCAAACACACACACGAGTAGGCTACAGTGAAGAATCCTATTTTGGAGACTTAAGAAGCCACTAAGATACTTCCAGGTATTATCTTCAGTGATGCTTCTTATCTTTATTCTGGGACACCAGGTAATATTAAGCACCTACAGCTACCACAAATGCAGCAAATCTTTGAATCCTTTTAATAATGCACCATCAGACGAAACACTATTTGCAAAGTCACCCATGTTTCTCCAAGCTTCATTACAGCCCCATAGATCCTTAGCCCTCCTGCAGCCAGCTTCTCCTGGATGGTTTCTAATGGTGTTTCTTCTATCTTCCATTGTTTATAATCTGGAAATTCCATTTTATTATGTTCATGTTCACGTCCATGTCCATGGGCCATGTCTACATTCTTTAGATGATTCTTTTAAAATGCAGTATTACTGCTTTCCTTTTTTAAAAAGTTTTACTTTTTTTAATTAAAAAAAAAATACAGATGGAGTTTCTCCATGTTGCCCAGGCTGGTCTTGAACTTTTGGGCTCAAGCAATTCGCCCACCATGGCCTCTCAAAGTGCTGAGATTACAGGTGTGAGCCACTGCACCTAGCCAATTGTTCGTTTTGTTTTGTTTCGGTTTTTTTGAGATGGAGTCTTGCTCTGTTGCCTAGGCTGGAGTGCAGTGGCATGATCTTGGCTCATTGCAACCTCCGCCTCCCAGGTTCAAGTGATTCTCCTGCCTCAGCCTCCTGAGCAGCTGTGATTACAGGTGCCCACCACCACGCTAGACTAATTTTTGAATTTTTAGTAGAGACAGGGTTTCACTGTGTTGGCCAGTATGGTCTCGAACTCCTGACCTGAAGTGATCTGCTTGTCTCAGTCTCCCAAAGTGCTGGGATTACAGGCATGAGCCACTGCACCTGGTTCCAGCCAATTGTATTTAAATACATATGATTACATGAAGTTTTTCTGATAGCAGTCTCCATATATTAAGTAGCAAATTCAAATTCCCTAATTTTTCTATTTTTCATTACTCATTGCTAAACTAAGCTCAGTTCATAAACACTCAAGTTTTTCTTCAATTATTAAGACAAAATATAGTAATAAATATGGGCCAGGCACAGTGGCTCATGTCTATAATCCCAGTACTTTGTGAGGTCGAGTTGGGCAGATCGCTTGAGCCCAGGAGTTTGAAACCAGGCTGTGCAACATGGCAAAACCCCATCTCTATAAAAATGAAAAAAAAAAAAAAAAAATTAGCCGGGTGTGGTGGTGTGCATCTGTAGTCTCAGCTACTTGGGAAGTTGAAGTGGGAGAATCGATTGAGTCTGGGAGGTTGAGGCTACAGTAAGCCTGGGCAACACCTGTCAGGGAGGGGAGCGGGGAGTGGGGAGAAGGGAGGTAGAAGGTAGGGAGGGCTGGGGCACGAAGAAGGAAGGAAAGAATAAGTATGCATTCCTATATTAAGTTCTCTTTAACTATTAAGAGAAAAAAAGCCCACTAGAAGTTCTAACAAAAATAATAGAGTATCATTTGTGTTTCCAAATGAAGGAAGTACAAAGGATTATTAATCTGCTTAAGAAAAAATGTTTACCATTATCTCTAGCAATGAATATTTCAGTATTTCAAGCTGAAGTTATAAAATATCCCTTTAACAGCCTGGGCAACATGATGAAAACCCATCTCTACCAAAAAAAAAGAAAAAAAATACAAAAATTAGCTGGGTGTGGTGGCACATGCCTGTAGTCACAGCTACTCAGAGCGCTGAGGTGGGAGGATCACTTGAGCCTCGGAGGTCAAGGCTGCAGTAAGCTGAGATCGCACCACTGCACTCCAGCCTAGGCAACAGAGCAAGATTGTGTCTCAAATTAAATAAATAAACAAACAAACATCCCTATAAAATAAATGGAAAAATAATGGAAACATTTGAAAGTTTCATTTCTACTTTTTTTTTTTTTTTGAGATGGATTCTCACTCTATTGTTCAGGCTGGAGTGCGGTGGCACGATCTTGGTTCACCACAACCTCCACCTCCCAAGTTCAAGTGATTCTCCTGCCTCAGCCTCCCAAGTAGCTGATGTTACAGGCATGCACCACCACACTCGGCTAATTTTTGTATTCTTAGTAGTGATGGGGTTTCACCATGTTGGCCAGACTGGTCTCGAACCCCTGAACTCAAGTGATCCGCCCACCTCAGCCACCCAAAGTGCTGGGATTACAGGTGTGAGCCACCGCGCCCAGCCTCATTTTTACTTTAAACTGTCAACTCATCCATCCAGATCTATCTTCTGAAGAGAGAAGCTGAAGCAGTTCTGTATAAAAGCTTTGGTGACTCCTACTACTGACGTCATTTGAAACCACCGTGTTACCCCGACCAGGACTGACTGGACATGGTGAAGGAACCTCTACACTAGGTATGGTCAATAGACTCAACCAAACCCTGTCTTTTGAGAAGTATGAATGTCAAGTACACAGACAAAGGAAAATCACTTCAGCTCTGGATGTATTCTGAGAGGTCTAGGACTCATAATGACTACAGCAATGAAAAGACTATGCCTCTCTCTACCTAAGCCTTTATTCATGCAATACAACCTAATGTGTTATACTATGTATGTCCTATGTAAGTGAATTGAATGTATTATTCGTATGAATTTGGCTAGAAATGTTGCATTTTCCAATAATCCATACAAAGGGAATGTGACTGCAAAATTATATAATAGCATGGGGTAGATAAGAGAAAAAGGGAGGAAAGATGACTAATTAACTAAATGGCCTATAGCACATCAATAATTACTAAACATTGCTTTATAGCAGAAGCCACACACATTGATTTTATTTGCTGTCCTTCAGTGTTTTAAATTGACACAGAGTTTTGCTCTTGTTGCCTGGGAGGGAGTGAAATGGTGCAATCTCAGCTCATTGCAACCTCTGCCTTCCGGGTTCCAGTGATTCTCCTGCCTTAGCCCCCCAAGTAGCTGGGATTACAGGCACCCCCCATCACGCTCAGTTAATTTTTTGTATTTTTAGAAGAGATGAGGTTTCGCCATGTTGGCCAGGCTGGTCTCAAACTCCTGACCTCAGGTGATCCACCTGCCTCGACCTCCCAAAGTGTTGGGATTACAGGAGTGAGTCACTGCATCGAACCTTAAAATTTTTTTAATTTGTTGTCATTTAAAAAACTAGGATATTTCACATAAAAATCTAGATTTCTAGCTTTTCTTGAAAATCAGGTCAGGTGCAGTGTCTCACACCTGTAATCCCAGCATTTTGGGAGGCTGAGGTGGGAGGATTGCTTGAGCCCAGGAATTCGAGACCAGCCTGGGCAATGTAGTCAGACCATGTCTCTATTAATAGATATATATACATATATTTTTTGGAGACAGAGTCTTGCTCTGTCCCCCAGGCTGGAGAGCAAAGGCACGATCTTGGCTCACTGCAACCTCTGCCTCCTGGGTTAAAGCAATTCTAGTGCCTCAGCCTCCGGAGTGGCTGGCATTACAGGTGTGAGCCACTATGCCCGGCTACTTTTTGTATTTTTACTAGAGACGGGGTTTTGCCATGTTGGCCACATTGGTCTCCAGCTCCCGACCTCAGATGATCTGCCTGCCTCAGCCTCCCAAAGTGCTGGGATTACAGGTGTGAGCCACCATGCCTGGCCTAATATTTTTTTTAAAAATCAAAGGAACTGGAAACACTGGACTTGCATATTTCTTTTGCAAGGGACAAATGTTCCTTTATGCCTATCTATTTCATCCCTAAAAGCATCTCAAATTAACACCTTTGTTTATGGGGTTAAAATCTGAACTAGGAAAAGTAAGATAGAGTGAAGCTATATACTAGTTAGGAAAGGATGCTTGGTTCCAAAGCAAAAAAAATAGGTGTACTGATGAGAAGCCCAAAGAGATACCAATAATGAAATTAACCATAGGGTTCAGAGAATAACACAGAGCCTCAATTCATGTCCCAAGGCCGCTACTGGGCCATTAATATGAACACTCCCACATGTCCAACTGTGCTTTCTAAGGCTCCCTCTTCAGTTACACCACTGAGAGCTCAACTGCCCTGAGCCTTGAAATAAATACCAATATTAGCAGTAATAACTACTTTTTTAAAAGTTTTTTTTTTTTTTTTAAAGACACGAGGTCTCACTCTGTTGCCCAGGTTGGAGTGGTGCAGCGGCTATCCACAGGTGCGATCTAGTACTCTACAGTCTCAAACTTCCGGGCTCAAGACATTCTCCTGCCTCAGCCTCCTAGGTACTGTACACCACGTCTGACTAAAACCGTTCTTTCTTTGAATTGAGAATTCCTTAGCAAAATTTACAAGTGCATATGAAAACAAAAAAACTTCCTTCCCCAAAGTATTACCTCTTCCCCTTTTGACCTTGATAGACTCCCTGAAGAATCTCCAAGAGGTGGCTTAATGACCGAATGTTCTGATGAGCTGTGGGAGTAGAAATTCAAGTAAAGTTTACTCCATGTATCAAAATAGAAACTAAATTAATTTACCCTTTCAAACACTAATTTTTCTTTTTAGCAAACAATCCTAGCTGACTCCAAAGTTACTCTCGGGAGACATTTATTAAAATAGCCTCTGGATTCAGTAGCACCAATGGGAGTTGTAAGGAGGAGATGAAAAGCCATTCTGGGCCAGGCGCGGTGGCTCAAGCCTGTAATCCCAGCACTTTGGGAGGCTGAGGCGGGTGGATCACGAGGTCAGGAGATCGAGACTATCCTGGCTAACATGGTGAAACCCCGTCTCTACTAAAAATACAAAAAACTAGCCGGGCGTGGTGGCGGCGCCTATAGTCCCAGCTACTTGGGAGGCTGAGGCGGGAGAATGGCGTGAACCCGGGAGGCGGAGCTTGCAGTGAGCCGAGATCACGCCTCTGCACTCCAGCCTGGGCAACACAGCGAGACTCCGTCTCAAAAAAAAAAAAAAAAAAAAAAGAAAAGCCATTCTGGAAAGAAAATTAAGTCAAAGTCCACATATTTTATAGTGAGATGTCAAGTACCCTTCTCTTGCTTAGTTCCAGAATCCTGTTTGCTATGCTTAAATCCAACCCCAGACAGGACGCTGGAGAATGCTCCAGGGAAATTATCTGGCCCAAGAGAAAAAAATATCAGAAACTCACAGTTAAGGGTCCCTTAGTAAAACTATGTTTCCACTTAATCACTTTTTATGAGGCCAACAGGCAGACAGATCCACCCACATATGTAGCCCTTCCTTCTAATCAGCTTTTTAATTTTTTATTTAATATTATAAAATATAATAGAGACGGGGTCTCGCTATGTTGCCCAGGCTGGTCTCGAACTCCTGGGCTCAAGCAATCCTCCCCCCTCAACCTCCCAGATTGCTGGGATTACAGGTGTAAGCCACCATACCCGGCCAGTTTTTGTTTTAATGCCTCACTGTTTACAGCCAGCCAAAGCTTTCTAGATACCTGAAGAAAGCCTAGATAAAAGGTATAGACTAAAATGAACAGAAAAATGAACTTGGGAGAAGAGAAGCAATTTAGGGAACAAAAGCTACAAAAATATAATTTAAATCCTTAGATAGAAGAGGAAATAATGGATTAATAAGGAAACAAGAGCAATATCTATTTTTTAAAAAGGAAAAGAAATTAGATAATAAGAAAGACCTCTTAGAAAATTAAAATATGATGGTAGAAAAAAGTAAATCCATAGAAAACGGAAGTGAGGAAATTGCTAAATAATAATTTTTTAATTTCCTAGAACTTAAGTTTCCAACTTAAAAGGGCCCATGAAATACCCAGAAGAATGAAGAAAAATAGAATCATTCTGAGGTCTATTTTCTATATCATCATGAAGTTTCAGACTATCAGGGAAGCGAAGAACCTGAAAAATTCCAGAGTAGAAGGAGCAATAGGCCTCACCCAAAGAATGAGGAATCAACCAGCCTCACCAACACGGTGAACATGGTGAAACCCAATCTCTACGAAAAATACAAAAATTAGTTGGGTGTGGTGGCGTGTACCTGCAGTACCAGCTGCTAGGGTAGCAGAGACACAAGAATTACTTGAACCCAGGAGGTGGGGGTTGCAGTGAGCCAAGACTGCACCACTGCACTCCAGTCTGGGAGCCAGAGCAAGACCCTGTCTCAAAAAAGAAAAAAGAAAAAAAGACAATGAGGAATCAAAATAGCATCGGACTTTTTACTCAGAACACTAAAATTGGAAGACCATGTAGCAATGCCATTGAAATACTGAGGAATGATTTTCATCCTAGAATTCTATACCCAGCAATACTAACAAAAACGGTGAAAAAGCAAACACATTTTTAGACATGCAAAGTCTCAGAAACTTCACCTCTAATGTATCCCTTTTCAGGTAACTGTGAGATGTTAAAAACAGGGAACTTAATAAAGAGATGAGGTAAAGGAAACCCCAAGAGAACAGTAAGGAAAGTCCCAAGATTCTATCTAAGTGATCAAAAAAGCAATAAATATAAAGTGAAACAGGAGTGATCCTGGAGGGACATCTCCCAAGGAGAAAAAATGGAATAGAGAAATTTCTGATACTTTTTACAATTAATGAGAGAAGTTTTATGATCTTATAATTCTGTCAAAGCACTTACAGATAGTTTAGTGATAAATATTAAGAAAACTAATCATGTACAGACACATGTACAACAACTTGATGCAATTATTGTCTCCAGGAAAAACAAGAAGCTATACGAAAAAGAAATATAATCATATGGCACTACATGACTCAGTTGTAAATAACATTTACAAGGTCATAGTAATGTTAACACTGATACTGATTTAAACAAAAATTGATATATACTGAAGATAAGGGATAGACCAATTGAGGGTGCCATGCATGAAGAGTATGGTAGGGAATCAACACATAGCAAAAACAGTAATAGAGGCTGGGTGTGGTGGCTCATGCCAGTAATTCCAGCACTTTGGAAGGCTGAAGTGAGCGAATCATGAGGTCAGGAGTTCGAGACCAGCCTGGCCAACATGGTGAAACCCTGTCTCCACCAAAAATACAAAACACTAGCTGGGCATGGTGGCACATGCCTGTAATCCCAGCTACTCAGGAGACTGAGGCCGGAGAATTGCCACTGCATTCCAGCCTGGGCAACAAGAGCAAAACTCCATCTCAAAAAAGCAAAACAGTAATAGAAGTATATTATTGAGAAATGCGGATATAGCAAAAGGCTGGGTGTGGTGGTTCGCTCCTGTAATCCCAGGATTTTGGCAGGCTGAGGTAGGAGGATCACTTAAACCCAGGAGTTCAAGACCAGCCTAGGCAACATAGTGAGAGCCCATCTTTAAAAAAAAAAAAAAAAAAAAAAAACTGTATTATATGTATCAGAAAAAATAGCCAAATGGGTTGAAAATGGCAGCCAATAAGAAATAAAACCATGGACAAAGATGGGTTCTATTTTAAGCCTTGAAGTACTATTTGTCTTTTGAAATCATGTATGTATATTACATGGACAAAAACAAAAATTAAATTTTAAAATTTGAGTTCTTGTTTCGAAAGTACTCAAAACAACTATTATGAAAACTGTAATAAAAAGCAAATATTAAAAAAATAAAAATTTAGAAAAGCAAAAATTGAATGTATGCTCTGAAATAAAACTAGGTTTTTGACACTAATTATTTATAAAGTGAATTCCTATAAGCATCCAAGTGCCAAAAGCAAGTTATGCATTTTTGTACTTAATCTCAGCCAAAAAGCTGGGAATCTCATCTTATACATTTTTTAATGAACCACCCTGAAAACTGTTTTATGCTAAGAATAAAGAAAACGGTCCTTAACTATTCCCATTGCATAAATTAACACTTGTATACTAATGACAGCAAGATAAAAATTTTCCCTGAATAGTGAAAATGTAAATATGCAGTCTTCCACTGCTGTAATTGCCAAAGCGGCCAACACTGCAGCTGCAATCATTCCACCAGACTGTAAAACATCTTTCTATGCCCTGAAAGTCTGAATTTTAAGATTATTTGTTCAAAGATGCCAATTGAAGAAAAAAGAAAATCAAGAAGACTTAGAGATCCTAAAACTGTAGTTCTTTGAGTAGGATGGCTTATAAAAAATATAATTGCCTTGGTGGTAGTGAGGAAGCAAAAAGAAAAATAGAAGGAAAATGAAAACTATAAAGAGACTTAGACGTTGGTAGAACAGAATATAGACGAATGAAGGCAGATTAGGGAAAAAATATTGGTAGGCAGTAAGCTCTAAAAACTTTTAAGGCTCCAAAGACAAGTTCAACCTTCTAGTCATTAGTAGTAAGCTAATATTTCCAGGTTTTACAAAGTCAAGCACTTACATTTGGCTTCCACAAGGTGATTCCTCCAGAAAAGGTATGTGATTTGTTGATCCAGGATTACGAGGAGTGCTTGTATGAATATTTGAAGCATCATGTGTTAATCTCTGACTAGAGTCTTGGGGTGGCGTAGTAAAACTAGTCACAGAAGAACTATTAGATCCATTGCCTTTGCTCCCATTACATTGCTGGCTGAGTGTTGATACCTCATTACCAAGGCCATCCATTCCAATATTTAACTCACCAAGCTTTTGAATGGACCTATAAAATTAAACAATATAATCATTTTAAAATAAAAACTTAAATGCATTCCTAATATATACAAGATTAAAAGTGTGAAAAGGTAAATATATGCACATATATAATCTACGGCAAATTTAGTGTTAAAAATTACCACCATTAACTTAAGACATAACCAAGATACTGAAAGAAGATCCACATTTTCCCATAGTAAAACACTAAAGAAGATAGGCATAATGGGCATTATAGACTTTTCTTTTTTTTTTTTTTTTTTTTGAGTCAGGGTCTCGTTCTGTTGCCCAGGCTGAAGTACAGAGTGGCATGATCATGGCTCACAGCAGCCTTGACCTGCGGGACTCAAGCAATCCTTCCAGCTCCCACACATACCTGGGACAACAGGTGCACACTATCATGACCAGTTAACTATTCAAATTTTTTGTGGAGACAGTCTCCCTATACGGCCTAGACTGGTCCTCAGCTCCTGGGTTCAAGCTGTCCTCCCGCCTTGGCCTCCCAAAGTGCTGGAATTATAGGCATGAACCACTGTGCCCAGCCAGTATCACAGACTTTTTGAAAGCAGCTTTTATTTAAAAAAAAAAAAAAAAAAAAATGCTTCTTCCCAATATAACTTTGGTTTAATTTTCCATTTAAAACTTAACTTTCAAAAAGAGTCAATAACAATATCACCACTACCAAAATTGCTCATCAACAAAACAAGCCATTTTCATTCCATCTGTCTTGAGTAGTATCAAGTAGGAAATGGATGACTTGAGCAGGCCATGATGAGTAAAAAGTCAAATGGCATCCCTAATACTCTACATGTACTCATTCACTCATTAATTCATTCTACGAATACTGTTTGCCAGGCTCTGATCTAGACAACAGGGAGATAAAACAGGGAGCAAAACAAGTTAGCCTCAGGGCCTTCCCCTCAACAAATAGTCTTTCCATTACTGTAGCCTGACTCCTTACGTTGAGATCAGGGCTACAAAGGGCACAAACAGGATGCTACTTTACTCTTTTAAGATTTAGACTCATGGGCCAGGTGCAGTGACTCACAGCCGTAATCCCAGCACTTTGGGAGGCTGAGGTGGGCGGATCACTTGAAGTCAGGAGTTCGAGACCAACCTGGTCAACATGGTGAAACACCATCTCTACTAAAAATACAAGAATTAGCCAAGCATGGTGACAGATGTCTGTAATCCCAGCTGCTCAGAAGGCTGAAGCACGAGAATAACTTGAACCCAGGAAGCAGAGGTTGCAGTGAGCTGAGATCACACCACTGTACTCTAGCCTGGGCGACACAGTGAGACTCCATCTCCAAAAAAAAAAAAAGATTTAGACCCATGGGCAGGAGCAGTGGCTCAAGCCTATAATCCCAGCACTTTGGGAGGCCAAGGCAGAAGGATTGCTTGAGCCCAGGAATTTGAGACTAGCCTGGGCAACAGAGGGAAACCCTGTCTCTACCAAAAAAAAAAAGAAAAAGAAAAAGAAAAATGTAGCCAGACATGGTGGTGCATGCCTATGGTCCTAGCTACTTGGAAAGCTGAGGTGGAAGGATTGCCTGGGCCCAGGAGGTCAAGGCTGCAATGGGCCATGATCCTGCCTGGGCAACAAAGTAAGATCCTGTCTCAGAAAAAAAAAAAAGAAAGAAAGAAAGAAAGAAAAAAAAAAAGGAAAGAAGGAAGGAAGGAAGGAAGGAAGGGAGGGAGGGAGGGAAGGGAAAAGAAAAGAGAAAAGAGAAAACAAAAAAAGGAAAGGAAAGGAAAAAGGAAAGGAAAGGAAAGGAAAAGAAAGGAAGGAGAGGATAGGAGAGGGCGGAAGAGGGGAAAGGAGGGGAGAGGAGGGGAAGGAAGAGAAGAGAGGAGAAAGGAGAGGGAGAGAGGAAGGAAGATTTAGACCCAAAACTAGCCCAGCATCACTTTCTCCGGCTGAGATTCAATATAAGAAAGGACTAACACAGGGAGTACAATTATTGAGAGGTATTGTGGCTCATGGTATTTTTAAATTTTCCTATATTAAACATTGTGTGTGTATATTTTTAAGGCTTAAAAAATACTTACAAAAAAGCAGCTCAATATTATTAGAGGAACTGTTAGCCTTTACTAAATATGTATCAGTTAAAAATTGTAATTAAATAGCATTTCTCAAATTGTGTTCTGTGAAACACATTTCTTGTGAAATGTACATATATCTTTTTTATACTCTCCTTAAAAAAGGATATGAGGTCAAATACACTTCAGAAAAACGCTAAGTATAAAAAGCATTTAAAATGCTAATACAGGCCAGGCACAGTGGCTCATGTCTGTAATCCCAGCACTTTGGGAGGCCGAGGCGTGCAGATTACCTGAGGTAGGGAGTTTGAGACCAGCCTGGCCAGCATGGCGAAACCTCATCTTTACTAAAAATACAAAAATTAGCCAGGCATGGTGGTGGACGCCTGTAGTCCCCGGCTACCTGGGAGGCTGAGGTGGTGAATCGCTAGAACCTGAGAGGCAGAAGTTGCAGTGAGCCAAGGTCACGCCACTGCCCTCCAGCCTAGGAAACAGCAAGACTCCACCTCAAAAAAAAAAAAAAAAAAAATGGGCCGGGCGCGGTGGCTCAAGCCTGTAATCCCAGCACTTTGGGAGGCCGAGACTGGCGGATCACGAGGTCAGGAGATCGAGACCATCCTGGCTAACCCAGTGAAACCCCGTCTCTACTAAAAAAATACAAAAAACTAGCCGGGCGAGGCGGCGGGCGCCTGTAGTCCCAGCTACTCGGGAGGCTGAGGCAGGAGAATGGCGTGAACCCGGGAGGCGGAGCTTGCAGTGAGCTGAGATCCGGCCACTGCACTCCAGCCTGGGCGACAGAGCGAGACTCCGTCTCAAAAAAAAAAAAAAAAAAAAAGTTAATATAGCATTTGAACTCTCTTAAAATGGGGTGGGATGGGGAAGAGGCTGAATATGCCTATTAACTGTCAAATCAATGGTGCCAGTTATTAGTATTAATAAAAACAAAAGATCAAGAGGTATAAAGTAATGATATAGCATTATTAATAAAATTCATATCATGCTATAATTTTTTCAGTAAGATCTAATTGTATAACACAACTTATTTCTCTTCTTTCTATGCCCCTCAGAAGGAAGAAGTAAAACTTAAATCTGGAAATAATGACCTGCAGCAAGAGTGATTTGGAAGAATAAAACATTAAGAGGAAAAAGCACATTTTAATTTACAGATCCTATCTCCATTCAATTTGTCCTTGATATTAGGTATCTTAAAGCCCTAGTACAGGCTCAAATATATAAAACTAAAGAGTCTAGAAAAAATAATGAAACAAAAATATCGGGCCAGGAATGAGCCTGTACCCCCAGCACTTTGGAAGGCCGAGGCAGGTGGATCACAAGGTCAGGAGATCGAGACCATCCTGGCTAACACGGTGAAACCCCGTCTCTACTAAAAATACAAAAAAAAGAAATTAGCCAGGCGTGGTGGCGGGCGCCTGTAGTCCCAGCTACTCCGGAGGCTGAGGCGGGAGAATGGCGTGAACCCAGGAAGCAGAGCTTGCGGTGAGCCAAAATCACGCTACTGCACTCCAGCCTGGGCAACAGAGCAAGATTCCGTCTCAAAAAAAAAAAAAAAAAGAGAATGCAGAAAATTTATGGGAAACTAATATATAAAAATTTAGGATGGACCGGGCACAGTGGCTCCGTATCAAAAACAAAAACAAAACAATAAATATACTAAAAATAAACTTAAATTACAAGACAGAATTTAAATTATTTAAATTCTAGGCCAGACATGGTGGTTCTCGCCTGTAATCCCAGCACTTCAGGAGGCTGAGGCAGGAGGATTGCCTGAGCTCAGGAGTTCAAGATCAGTCTGGGCAACATGGTGAAGAAACTTCCTCTCTACAAAAAATACAAAAATTAGCTGTTTGTGGTGGCTGGAGGATCACTTTAGCCCCAGAGGTGGAAGGTCGAGGCTGCAGTGAGCCATGACCACACTGCTGCAACTCCAGACTGGGCAACAGAGCGAGACCCTGTCTCAAATTAAAAAAAAAAAAGAAGAATTTAAATTCTATTTATGATTGTCTTTAAAGGAAAGATGAACCTTCCTGAATAATTTCACTTTTTTTTTTTTTTTTTTTTTTTTTTTTTTTTTTGAGACGGAGTCTCGCTGTGTCGCCCAGGCTGGAGGGCAGTGGCCGGATCTCAGCTCACTGCAAGCTCTGCCTCCCGGGTTTTTACGCCATTCTCCTGCCTCAGCCTCCCGAGTAGCCGGGACTACAGGCGCCTGCCACCTCGCCCGGCTAGTTTTTTGTATTTTTTAGTAGAGACGGGGTTTCACCGTGTTAGCCAGGATGGTCTCGAACTCCTGACCTCGTGATCCGCCCGTCTCGGCCTCCCAAAGTGCTGGGATTACAGGCTTGAGCCACCGCGCCCGGCCTTTTTCTGAGGACATATATCACTAATCACTACTGGGGAGGAGGGTCACAGAACTTTGCCATTTCATCTTCTCACTGCTAGATATCTGCTCTTACTGCAAAATAAGTTGGTCAGAAATTAAAATTACATTCATGACTTTTATGGCTATGAAGAAAACATCCAAAAATCAGAAATGGCAATTCATCAAATAAGAATAATTCTGACAAGCCACTGACTTCATCAGAGATGATAAGAAAATGATACTCAAACTGGATGTTCAGAGGCCTATTTAGACTCTTGAGACCACCAGTTTAAACAATCCTTGTGTGAGCCGGCTACGATGACTCATGCCTGTAATCTCAGAGCTTTGGGAGGCCAAGGCAGGAGGAGCGCTTGAGCCCAGGAGTTCACGGTTATAGTGAGATATGATCACACCACTGCACTCCAGCCTGGGATGACATAGCAAGACTCTATCTCCATTTAAAAACCAAAAAGGGTGGGCGCAGTGGCTTACACCTGTAATCCCAGCACTTTGGGAGGCTGAGGCGGGCAGGTCAGGAGATTGAGACCAGCCTGACCAACATGGTGAAATCATGCCTCTACTAAAAATACAAAAATTAGCCAGGTGTGGTGGTGTGTACCTGTAATCCCAGCTACTCAGGGGGCTGAGGCAGGAGAATCGCTTGAACCTGGGAGGTGGAGGTTCCACTGAGCCCAGATTGCACCACCATCAGTCTGAGTGACAGAGTGAGACTCCGTCTCAAAAAAAAAAAAGGCCAGGTGTGGTGGCTCACACCTGTAATCCCAGCACTTTGGGAGGCTGAGATGGGAGAATCCCTTCAACTAGGGTAGTAGAGGGTGCAGCAAGCTGTGATTAGATCGTGCTACTGCACTCCAGCCTGAGTGACAGAGTGAGACTCCATCTCAAAAAAGAACAAAAAAAACAAAAAAAACCCCACTCCCTTTGTGAAGGTTTGAAGACAGGATCAATTTCAGGCTCATTGACTTACATAACACTCAGAGTTGTCAAGCAGATTACTTCCAATATTGTTGAATCAAGTGAAGAGCTAACAGTCACCATTACAGTTACCTAATTGTAACCATGATGATAGCCAACATTTATAGGACACTTCCTATGTGCCAGAACTGTTGTAAGCACATTTGTATATATTAATTGACTTAATCTTCCAACAATCATTGCTTAAATATTTATTATTTTATTGAATTCTAAAAACACACACATAAGACCAGGAGTGCAGTGGCTCATGCCTGTAATCCCAGCACTTTGGGAATGGGTGGATCACTTGAGCCCAGGAGTTCAATACCAGCCTGCCCAACACAATGAAACCCCATCTCTACTAAAAAAATACAAAATTAGCCAGGTGTGGTGGCGTCTGCCTGTAATCCCAGCTACTCGGGAGGCTGAGGCAGGAGAATTGCTTGAACCCAGGAGGCAGAGGTTACAGTGAGTCAAGATCGCGCCACTGCACTCCAGCCTGGGCGATAGAGTAAAACTCCATCTCAAGAATAAATAAATCAATAAATTAATTAAATAAAATAATAAAAAATAAAAACACGTGTGTATATATTTCTCCTATAATTGCAAACAATAAATGTAGTTCATATTGTTTTGGCAGAAATTATAACAATCATTTTAATATATCAAATCAAAAAAATGTATAGGTTTAAGCACTTTAGTAACAATAAAAATAGCAGCTAACAACACGGTGTTTACAGTGTGCCAGATACTGTTGTAAGCACTTCACACAGATTAACTCTATTTATCCTCATGGTAACCTTGTAAGAAGGTTAGAGGAAATAAGAAGTAGATAAGGGCCAGAACAGGGACTGTAATCCCTGCACTTTGGGAGGCCAAGGTGAACGGACTGCTTGAGGCCAGGAGTTTGAGAGCAGCCTGGGCAACAGGGCAAAACCCCATCTCTACAAAAAATAAAAAAATTAGGTGGGTGTGGTGGTGTGTGCTGTAATGCCAGCTACTCAGGAGGCTGAAGCAGGAGGATCACTTGAGCCCAGGAAGTTGAGGCTGCAGTGAGCCAAGATCGCACCTCTGCACTCCAGTCTGGGAGACAGTGAGAGCCTTGTTTCAAAAAAAAAAAAAAAAGGCAGCAGATAAAGAGATAAAAAGAACTAGAGTAACTTCCCCTAGATTCTCAGTTACCCTGGGACAGCTGAATCCACCTGGCTGTCGGCTATGCACAGGTTCAGCCTGTGCACTGAACCTCTGCACTCTTCTGCTCTAGTTGCTTAGGGAATAAGGACGAAACTAGATGAGCCCTCAGAATGCTGTGACTAGAAAGCAGTATGTAACTCCACATTACTTGAAATGCTTAAAAAGCCTTAAAATGTCCAACTATACATAGAAAGTAGCAGTTATTGCATGTTTTAAATAGCTTTCAAATAACTCCATATTTTAAAAAGTGACTAGAAGACCAACCTATTAAGGAACTGTTCAGTAAGATTCTGCTGCTGATCAGGACCATCCTCCTGATTCACGCCTCCTTCAAGCAACATCTGTTGGTATATCTGCCGCTGTTGCTCCTTCTGTTCTAAATGCTGTTGATAGCGTAATCTTTGCCTATAATATTCTTGAAATTGTTCTGTTGAATCTCGAAGCTTAAAAACATTAGAAAAAATATACATATTTGAGCAAATTATGACAGAATATGTCTTCACTCAACAGTACTTTTTATAAAAGCTGAATAAAATATACAATTAGCTATATTTAACAATCAAAAATACTTAATCTATTGCTCTTTGAAAAACAGTATGAGTCTTAATACTCAAGTGGATCCGTTAATTTGCTTTATTCCACAGAAACAGACTGACCGAAATGAATGGTTGCCTTGGTTCCCGGACTAACCCAAAATAAAAATACAAATTATAATGCTTACAAGGGGGCCATGATCAGAAAATATGAATGTAGATAAAGACTAATACAAATCTGGCATTTCTTTAAAAATATCCATGCTGCGGGATGGCATTAATATTTAATAAGCATAATGAGATACCAACTTACCCCAGCCAGAATGGCCATCATTAAAAAACAATAGATGTTGGAATGGATGGGGTAAAAGGGAATGTTTACACATTGCTGGAGGGAATATAAATTAGTACAGTCTCTATGGAAAAAAACAGTATGGTGATTTCTCAAAGAACTAGATCTACCATTCAATCCAGCAATCCCACTGAGTATCCACTCAAAGGAAAATAAGTCACCATATCAAACAGACACCTGCAAGTGTATGTTTATCGCAGCACAATTACCAATAGCCCTAAATTAGTACTAAAAAATGTTCCATGTACACTTGAGAAGGGTATGTATTCTGCTGTTATTGAGTGGAGTGTTTTATATATGTCTGTCAGGTCTAGTTGGTTTACAGTATTGTTCAAGTCCTCTATATCCTTATTGAACTTCTACTTAGATGTTTCATCCATTATTGTAAGTAGGGTATTGAAGTCTCCAACTATTATTGCAAAACTATTTCTTCCTTCAGCTCTCTCAATATTTGCATCATATTTAAAGCATCATATTTTAAAGTACATTGATATGTTTGGTGCATATCAATGTACTTTTAACAGTAATTTTTTTACTTCATTCTTTTTTTAATTTTAATTTTTTTCCTGCATTGCTATAAATACATTCTTAATAGTTGAAAACAAAAAACATATTTAACTTATTAAAACCACTTAACCCCTTAGAAATGGCATGCTATATAAACCTGTTTGTTTGTTTGAGACAGAGTCTCACTTTGTCGCCCAGGATGGGGTGCAGTGGTGCAATGTTGGCTCACTGCAACCTCTGCCTCCCAGGTTCAAGCGATTCTCCTGCCTCAGCCTCCCGAGCAGCTGGGACTACAGGTAGCTGTGCCATCACGCCCTGCAAATTTTTTGTATTTTTAGTAGAGATGGGGTTTCACCATGTTGCTTAGGTCGGTCTTGAACTCCTGAGCTCAGGTGATCCACCTGTCTTGGCCTCCCAAAGTGCTAGGACTACAGGCAGGAGCTGTCACACCCAGCCTATACAAAACTTATATCCTATTTCACAATAAAATTTCCTCACAAAAACACTAGAACCCTGGACTTGGATAAAAGTTTTATTCTATATTTAAAATGTTTAATTTCTTATTCTTAAATCTAATTAGTAAAATATAGGCCATATATCTTAAAAATGTAAACTAGCCATGTTTAATGTAAGCTCAATTACTTGAGTCACAAAGCATGCAAACCATGCAATGTCACCTGTAATATTTTATATTGTTAATAAATTGACCTGTTAAAATTGCTCCAGAATACATAAAGGCAACTAAATACATCACATATTCGTTGAAGAGAGGAGAGAAAGTAAGCTAATAATAAGAAAATCTATGTATATTCTTTCCTACTCCCAAATATCAGAAAATTCTTTTTATATTCTAAGTAAATTCTATTACTTCTTACAAAGAGAATAACTCTGAAAAACACTAGGTATAGTAAATATTACCTCATTTTTTTCTTGTTTAGCTGGTCCTGGATTCTGTGCTCCATTTGCAGGCTCTTTTTCTGAAACTGAACTCTGGCCCAAGATTTCACTGCCTATAGGCCTCTGTGCATCAACAGGTGTATCACTTCTTCCAGAAACGTGCAAAAAAAACAAAAAGGCAGAGGGGGGAGTAAAGGAAAATATATTTTAGTTAGAGAAATTTTATTTTATTATTATTATTTTTGAGACAGAGTCTCTCTCTGTAGCCCCAACTGGAGTGCAGTGATGTAATTTCCGCTCACTGTAACCTCCACCTCTCAGGTTCAAGCAATTCTCCTGCCTCAGCCTCCAGAGTAGTTGGGAACACAAGTGCCTGCCACCACACCTGCCTAATTTTTTGTATATTTAGTAGAGATGGAGTTTCACCATGTTAGCCAGGCTGGTCTCAAACTCCTGATCTCAAGCGATCCACCCTCCCCAGCCTCCCAAAGTGCTGAGATTACAAGCATGAGTCACCAAGCCCAGCCAAGAAATTTTAATTTTAAAAAATGAATAGGCCAGGCACAGTGGCTCACGCCTGTAATCCCAGCACTTTGGGAGGCCAAGGCAGGCAACTTGCTTGAGCTCAGAAGTTTGAGACCAACCTGGGCAACATGGCGAAGCCCAGTCTCTTTTAAAAAAAAAAAAAATTAGTTGGGTGTGGTGGGGCACCTGTGGTCCCAGCTACTCGGGAGGCTGAAGTGGAAGGATCACCTGATCCCAGGAGGTAGAGGTTACAGTGAGTCAAGATCACACCACTGCACTCCAGCCTGGGTGACAGAGTGAGACCTTGTCTCAAAAAATAAAAAAAGAATATTTAGCCTGTGTATAAACTATACACAAATAGATTTTTTATATTCCTTTCTTCTCTTAAAAATACCACAAAAAGAGTTTTTAAAAATAGGAAGGTCTTAATGGAGGAGTAATGGGTTATTAGGTAGGGAGAGTGAGAGTAGGTCTCCAGTTTAAAATCAGTTGTATGGGCCAGGCGCAGCGGCTTATGCCTGTAATCCCAGTACTTTAGGAGGCTGAGGTGGGCAGATCACGAGGTCAGGAGATCGAGACCATCCTGGCCAACATGGTGAAACCCCGTTTCTACTAAAAACACAAAAATTAGCTGGGCGTGGTATGCGCCTGTAGTCCCAGCTACTTGGGAGGCTGAGACAAGATAATCGCTTGAACCAGGGAGACAGAGGTTGCAGTGAGCTGAGATCAGGCCACTGCACTCCAGCCTGGTGATAGAGTAAGACTCTACCTCAAAAAAATAAAACTAAAAATAAATAAAAAATAAAATCAGTTGTGTGGCCTTGGGACAGTCACTTATATTCTC
Source organism: Macaca fascicularis (assembly GCF_037993035.2). Taxonomy (NCBI): domain Eukaryota; kingdom Metazoa; phylum Chordata; class Mammalia; order Primates; family Cercopithecidae; genus Macaca; species Macaca fascicularis. Next base: position 125,440,578 of record NC_088375.1, on the reverse strand, counting down.
TGTAGCTCGGCTTAAAATAGGCTGATGAATACAAATAATAAGTTGGATAACATAATGCCTAAATTATCTTTATAAAATATAAACTTACAGTTTTGTTATCTGAAGATTTTTTCCTCCAATACGTTTCTATACAATTTTAAGAATTTTTGAGATTTTATTAGAAGACTTTCTTTGCGCCAGGCACAGTGGCTCACACCTGTAATCCCAACACTTTGGGAGGCTGAGGGTGGCGGATCACCTGAGGTCGGGAGTATGAGACCAGCCTGACCAACATAGAGAAACCGTGTCTCTACTAAAAATACAAAATTAGCTGGGCATGGTGGCACATGCCTGTAATCCCAGCTACTTGGGAGGCTGAGGCAGGAGAATCACTTGAACCTGGGAGGCAGAGGTTGCAGTGAGCTGAGATCGCGCCATTGCAGTCCAGCCTGGGCAATAAGAGCTAGACTCCCTCTCAAAAAAAAAAAAAAAAAAAAAAAAGACTGAGGAGGAGTTTTTTGGCTACCAGGCTGTGCTGTAAATTACTAATGACCATAAGAAGTCTCCTTTTATGTCCACAAAGAAAAATTTGTAAGAGCTATTAACTGTATAAAGAATAAAATAACCTTCAAAAAGTAACATTTCATTTAATTTTGCAACATATACAGAACTTCCATATGCATTATCTCATTTAACTTGCACAATAACCTGTGAAACAGGTTATAAGACCCACTTCACAGAGAGGTAACAGACTCAAAAAACAAGTGATTTTCCTAAGATTGCACAGCTAGAAAATAGAGCTTGAACTCGAACTCAGGTCATCAGACTCCAATTCCAATGCTGGCCCATGCCTAAAATACATGCATTTCAAGCTTACATATTTCAAATGACTTTTCCTCCATTTTAAGTGTCTCTGTTCAAGCGGAAGGATATCCTTATAAAATATTACACACTCCCTTTCTTTCATGTTTTATCTTCTTGTTCACCATAGTAGTCCAATCACATTGTAGCATGGTGTTAGCATATAGTAATCACCAAAAAAAAAAAAAAATTTTTTTTTTTGAGATAGGATATCTTGCTGTAACCCAGGCTAGAGTACAGTGGTGTAATCAAGGCTCACTGCAGCCTCAACCTTCTGGGCTCAACCGATCCTCCCACCTCAGCCTCCCAAGTAGCTATGACTACAGGCACACACCACCATGCTTGGCTAATACGTTTGTATTTTTCTGTAGAGACAAGTTTTCACCATGTTGTCCAGGATGGTCCTGAACTCCTGGGTTCCAGTGATCCACCGTGCCTAGTCTGAAATATATTTTAAATGCATACCCACTTAAAGAAAAAAAAAAAAGATACTGACTTCAAGTATTTCAAGTAGTACTCCTCATGTTGCATACTTAACATAATTGGTCTAATTGAGTTTATATATATATTTAAAAAAACAATAAATAGAGATGGGGTCTCACTATATTGCCCAAGCTGGTCTCAAACTCCTAGCCTCAAGCAATCCTCTCACCTCAGCCTCCCAAAGTGCTGGGATTACAGGTGTGAGTCACCGTACCTGTCCCAATATTTTTTAAATTACATCTAAAATATATTTAAAAATAAGTACATTTGTTCCAAAGTAAACTTTTACACTTTATCCATAGGACAGTAACTCTCACAGCATTTCATTAGTAGTCCTTTTTGACACACTGTCCTTACCAAAGCTATGAGCTCTGAAGGGAAGAAATTTATATTCCCTGAGTACCAATCACATGCTTGCCACTCTACTAGAAGCTTTATCTCATTTTGCAAGTCAATGCTTTATTATATAGAGAAGATAACTGAGGCTCAGAGAGATTAAGTAACTTTCCCAAGGTCACACAGCCAGTAAATGGCAAAGCTATTGTTCAGACCTATGTCTGACTTTAAAGACTGTGTTCAGGCCGGGCGCGGTGGCTCATGCCTGTAATCCCAGCACTTTGGGAGGCCGAGGTGGGCGGATCATGAGGTCAGGAGTTCGAGATCAGCCTAGCCAAGATGGTGAAACCTCGTCTCTACTAAAAATACAAAAATTAGTCAGGCACAGTGGCAGGCGCCTATAGTCCCAGCTACTTGAGAGACTGAGGCAGGAGAATCGCTTGAACCCAGGAGGCGGAGGTTGCAGTGAGCCGAGATTGCGCCACTGCACTCTAGCCTGGGCAACAAAGCGAGACTCCGTCTCAAAAAAAAAGAAAAAAAAAAAGTTAACCTACCCTTTAGGAAGTCCCTCACTTAACTGACTGAAGTTAGATTCTCCTCTCTAAAGAACATGAAAGAAAATATCACAACCTTCTCCTCTATAATCTCAGAGCAACTTAACGGAAAAGGTTTCCCTATACATTTATCCTATATTTCTTTTTTCTTTTTTTGAGATGGAGTCTCACTCTGTTGCCTAGGCTGGAGTGCAATGGTGCGATCTCTGCTCACTGCAACTTCCGCCTCCCGGGCTCAAGCGATTCTCCTGCCTCGGCCTCCCAAGTAGCTGGGATTACAGGCACGCACCAGCTAATTTTTTTTTATTTTTAGTAGAGACAGGGTTTCACCATGTTGGCCAGGCTGGTCTCAAACTTCTGACCTCAGGTGATCCAGCCACCTCAGCCTCCCAAAGTGCTGGGGTTACAGGCTTGAACCACCATGCCCAGCCTTACCCTGTATTTCTTAAGCTTTAACTAAGGATCTCCACTTGCTCTAATTATTATTATTTCTTGAGACAGAATCTCACTTTGTCGCCCAGGCTGGAGTGCAGTGGTACAATCTAGGCTCACCGCAACCTCCACTTCCCAGGTTCAAGCGATTCTCCTGCGTCAGCCTCCTAAGTAGCTGGGACTGCAGCCATGTGCCACCACGCCCAGCTAATTTTTGCATTTTTAGTAGAGACGGGGTTTTACCATGTTGGACAAGCTAGTCTTGAACTCCTGACCTCAAGTGATCCACCGCCTCGGCCTCCCAAAGTGCTGGCATTACAGGCCTGAGTCACCATACCCAGCTCACTTGCTGTAATTAGAAACAGAAATTCTGAGTCCACTGCTCCTTCCTCTGCAAAGAATGGCTCCAACTATCCTATGTAATGTGAAAAGGTTTCATTTTTATCTCTTTCATGAAATAAATTTATTGAAGTCAACACTAATACTTCATTGTGCCAACACTAAGTTATAGAAAACCATCCATACATACTCATGGGTTTCCTGGAAAAATGAGGCAGAAAGTTTCCTAACCCTGAAATAAATAACTGTTGATCAGGAGTTTACTATTTCTTGCCAGGTTTGAAGGAAAAACTGAATGGTGGCTTTAACACTTATTTCCTTCATATGTATAAAAATTACTAAATAAAGTAAGTGGAAATAATTATGGAGTTTTAAGTTCTGGTTGTTCTCCACACTACTATGTACAGGAGAAAAAAAGGAGAAACAATCTGGCATCCTTAAGGATAAGGAGTTAAATTTATACAATAAGGAGTTAAATTTGTGACATAGTCATACAATGAAATACTGCATACTTATGATTAATCATTGATATCAAGAAATTTTCAAGAATATGGAAAACAGTCATGATCTTTCAAGTGGAAAAAGCAGATTACGTGAAAATCTATATAATACATTCCCAATTTTTTAAAATGTATTCAGATAGCCGGGTGCAACGGCTCACACCTGTAATCCTAGCACTTTGGGAGGCCGAGGCAGGTGGATCAGCTGAGATCAGGAGTTCATGACCAGCCTGGCCAACATAGTAAAACCCCGTCTCTACTAAAAATACAAAAATTAGTTGGGCATGGTGGCAGGTGCCTGTAATCCCAGCTACTTGGGAGGCTGAGGCAGGAGAATTACTTGAACCTGGGAGACGGAGGGTGCCACTGCACTCAGCCTGAGTGACAAGAGCAAAACTCCATCTCAAAAAAAAAAAAAAGTACTCAGAGAAAAAAAGACTGGTCTAAGTATGAGATTGTGTGGGATTTTAATTCTCATACTATTACTCTTCTATATTTTCCAAATTTTCTTCACAGCACATATATTACATTTATAACCAGCAAAAGAATAAGATACAAAAATGAAGATTTTTCTCATATAATTTTAATTATCAAAAATTTTAAACGCTTACTAAAGTATTAAGGACTAACTTTCAACTAAAATGACCTGAACATTAAGAAAACATACACACTCCTGGGCGTGGTGGTTCACACCTGTAATCCCAGAACTTTAGGAGGCCGAGGCGGGATGATTGCTTCGCTTGAGTCCAGGAGCTTGAGACCAGCCTGGGCAACACTGCAAAACCCCGTCTCTATCAAATATACAAAAATTAGCCAAGTATGGTGGCGTGTGCTGGTAGTCCCAGCTACTAAGGAGGCTGATTTTAACCTGGGAGATTGTTCCACTGCACTCCAGCTTGGGTGACAGAGCCAGACCCTGTCTCAAAGAAAATAAAACATATACACACTATAATTAGATTATCTCGAACTTCTGAAGATTTCCTAATTTTTTTTTTTTTTTTTTTTTTTGAGACAGATTCTCGCTCTGTCACCCAGGCTGGAGTGCAGTGGCGCGAGCTCAGCTCACCGCAAGCTCCGCCTCCTGGATTCATGCCATTCTCCTGCCTCAGCCTCCCAAGTAGCTAGGACTACAGGCGCCCACCACCACGCCTGGCTCATTTTTTGTATTTTTAGTAGAGATGGGGTTTCACCATGTAAGCCAGGATGGTCTCGATCTCCTGACCGCGTGATCTGCCCACCTTGGCCTCCCACAGTGCTGGGATTACAGGCGTGAGCCACCTCACCCGGCCTAAGATTTCCTAATTTTTATAAGCAAATGCTTACCGCTCAGGGGATTCTTCATAAATACTGTGACATTCTGTATTCTCAAGCATGAGACTTCTACTGAGGTTTTGTACCCCTGGATAATGGAAGTTAGCAAAGGAGTGTGACATTGGAGAAGTTTTGTTTCCAAGGTCTGAAATTCTCTTATCATGACTGGTTAGTCCACAGGTGAGGCCATCTAAAGCAGGATTCAGAGAGCGGGTCATATAGGCATCAGCTGATTGAGGTCTTCTCATTGGGGACGATGGGTAGGGAGAGAGTTTGCTGATAAGAGGAGTCAAAAGATCAGCATATGCAGCTTTTGTAGGTTTCAGAAGTTTGTCAACATGAATATTAAGCATTTTCTGTTCAAAAGCACAAGAGAAGACAGAAGATGGAAGATTCTGAAGCCATGACAGTAAACTCAGATCCAAGTCATCACAACCATTACCACATAAGAGGTCGATGCCAAGAAGCACTTCGCTTTCTGTAATTTCTTCTCCGGTTGCTTTACTCTGACAAAATTCTACACAGCATTCATAAAGTAGGCCTTTCATTACAAGCTGAAATAAACGATTGTTACTAGCTTTAAAACCAGCTTCACTTAGCTTCCTATCAGCAGGGATGAATTCTGCAACCATGACACAAGCCTCTTCAAAACAGTGAACTCGTGCAGTACTGGGATTCCAGTCCTTAAACTCGGCATGATTGGTCAGACGAGGCAAAGTCAAAAGCAAACAGAGCTTACTATAGTCATCTTTAGAAGGACAGTATTCTTCTAGAGCATGTAAACATTGCACAGCTTCTTGCATGGTAAATTCCAGCTGTAAGAAAAATACAAATGATCAAATAATCACTATAAAAAACATGCTGTAAAATATGAAAACAACAAGAGTACAAAGAATAAATTATATTGCCACAGAATACTCATATAATCTGTCAGATATGCAACAGCTTTCAAGACAGGAACCAAAATGTTTTCACAACTAAAATAAAAATAATAAAAAATTTGGTTAATTAGCGCATTAAACTTTTATCTATAAAAACATTGTTCTATTATAATTCAGGCTTAAGACGGGATCTCACTCTTCTGCCCATGCTGGAGTGCAGGGGTTATTCATACACACAAATATAGTGCACTACAGCCTTGAACTCCTGGGCTCAAGTGATCATTAGCCTCTAAAGTAGCTGGGACCACAGGTGTGCCACAGATCTCAAATATACAATTTTTTAAGGGTAAGAATAATTTTTCTAGAAATAAAAATTGAAGCATGCCAATATTCAACTGTTTATAAACCCTGCTATTATTCCAGCTTACCCAAAAGGCAAAAGAGCCATTCTGGTAGTCCTAACTTACCTTAGAGCAAAATTGTGTGGGGACAGAGAGTCAAGAAAAGGGAGCCGAGCGTGGTGGCTCGCACCTGTAATCCCAACAATCTGGGAGGCCAAGGCGGGCAGATCATGAGGTCAGGAGTTCGAGACCAGCCTGGCCAACATAGTGAAACCCTGTCTCTAATAAAAATACAAAATATTAGCTGGGCGTGGTAGCAGGTGCCTGTAATCCCAGCTACTCCACAGGCTGAGGCAGGAGAATTACTTGAACCCGGGAGGTTGAGGTTGCAGAGAGCCAAGATCACGCCACTGCACTCCAGCCTGGGCGACAGTACGAGACTCTGCCTCAAAAAAAAAAGGAAAGGGAAAGCCTACAGTTGACTTACTACAAAACAATCCAGACAGACCAAAAAGGAAGCTTAGCTGAGAGACAAATTATAATAATTTGTATAGTGAATACTGTCTTTGAATCACAAGCTTTTAATGATGTAAGGAACCTCAGTGCTCACCTGGTCCAGCCTCCATATCTTACATATGGGAAAAGTCAGGGTACACATTTACCAAGGTAATTCAGTTGATTAGTGGCGAAGACAGAATAAAAAATAGGTCTCCTAACTCATGTTCCAGTGTTCTTTTCACTTTTGAACATCATTGTCTGGCAAATATTTCTCTATCTGAAAGTCTCCACTGTAAAATCCTTTGGTTTTTGCCACAGTCTGAATGTTTGTGCCTCCCTAAAATTCCTATGTTGAAATCCTAACCCCACAGGTAATGGTATTAGAAAAGCCGGGCCTTTGGGAGGTGACTGGGTTATATAATGCTCAGCCCTCATGAATTAGATTAGTGCCCATATAAGAGACCCCAGAGAGCTAGCTAGCCTCTTTAACCAGGTGAAAAACACAGCTAGAAGGCACCATCCATGAACCAGAGCACAAGCCCTCATCAGACAACGAATCTGCTGGTACCTTGATCTTGGACTTTACAGCTACCAGAACTGTGAGAAATAAACTTCTATTGTTTACCAGCCCCCTAGTTTATGATATTTTGTTATAGAAGCTCAAATGGACTAATACACTTTACTTCAGTTAACAGTTACTAGAACTTAATAAAAGTTTTCTCGGTTTTAGTATTAACACTGAATCTTTAAAAGTCACTTTCCTAATCAAAATGAATTTAATTTCATTAAATTTAAATAATCATGAAGATAAACATTTCAGCAAAAAAACTATCTCTGGATCAAAGAAAATACGGAAAAGACAAGAGAAAAAGGAAATAAACATAACCAACCCACTTCTGGGATTAAAAAAAGAAGAAATGAGGAAGAGTCATCAAGTCAAACTTTGGCTATTGCTGACTTACCTTAAACAAGAGAGATGCACACACGCTTCAACTAGCCAGCTATTTATATATCTTGGTTTAAACCATGGAACAAGTTTAGAAGCACTACAGATTGAAAATACTACACCTGGAAAACACCAGATCTTGCCCCAACCCAGCTCATAAAAACTTCGAAAACTTGTGATGCTAATCCTTCGTTTCAGTGACTAAAATACTTATGACTGAAAACAAGACTAGGGCGCAAACCTTCAGGAATAAAAATCTTACATGCTGGGGCTCATCTTCTGCTGACATTGCATTGTTAACACATAAAGCTTCTAAAAACTTCTGCTTCAGGATAATATAACGAAACCTGTGGAAAAAAATGAAACATTAATTTTTCCAATGTCTGATGTCAAATATACTTAGAAGTTACTATATAAGTACTTTTGCTTTAAGAAAATTATTCAAATAATCAAATAATTTACAAGGCTTCTTATCATATTGAAGCCATAACTGAAGAAAGTTCAGTCACAAGTAATCAATTTAACACTCAGAGAATGAATTTCTATTTCCAATATTAATTGTAAACAAAAATCCAATTTTTATAGAAGATATCAAATGTTACCTAATATTAAATCAAAAGTCTTATATCCAAAATGTTTTGTTTACCTTACATTCTGTTTTTTCTTTATTAAAAAAATTTTCATTGACAAATAGTAGTATATATTTATGGGGTATGTTACATTTTTATATACATATACATTGTAGAAAGATTAAATCAAATATTTTCTTTTTAAATATGAGAAAAGTCTAATAAAAAATGGGACTGAAAGGGCAGGAGAAAATTAACATTTCTAAAACGTTACGAAATAGAGACTTAGAGCTTTTTTTTTTTTTTTTAAAATAGAGACAGAGTCTTCTGCTCGGTCACCCAGACTGGAGGATAGTGGCATGATCACAGCTCACTACAGCCTCAAACTTTGGCCCAAGCAATCCTCCTGCCTCAGCCTCCCAAGCAGCTAGGACTACAATTGTGTATCACAGCACCCAGCCAATTTTTAACATTGTTTTGTAGAGACTGGGTCTCACTTTGTTGCTCAGATTGATCTCAAATTCCTGGCTTCAAGCAATTCTCCTGCCTCAGCCTCCCAAAGTGCTCGGATTACAAGTATCAGCCACTGTACCTGGTCCCAACTTAAAGCTTTTTAACAAGAATTTTTCAGTGAGGGAAGGGATAGCAAAGAGTCTACCTAAGTTGTCTAAGAATCAAAAGCTTTATTGCCCAAAGCAATTTATAGAAAAAGTATTTCTAAGTCTGGAAAGAAAAAAATAATGAACCTTCAGTCATTCTTTCAGCCACTATTGTAGTAGCAAATTTTTTTTTTTTTTTTTTTTTTTTTATTTTTTTTTTTTTTTTTTTGAGACGGAGTCTCGCTGTGTCTCCCAGGCTGGAGTGCAGTGGCGTGATCTCGGCTCACTGCAAGCTCCGCCTCCCGGGTTCACGCCATTCTCCCGCCTCAGCCTCCCAAGTAGCTGAGACTACAGGCGCCCGCCACCACGCCCGGCTAGTTTTTTTTTTTTGTATTTTTAGTAGAGACGGGGTTTCACCATGTTAGCCAGGATAGTCTCGATCTCCTGACCTCGTGATCCACCCGCCTCGGCCTCCCAAAGTGCTGGGATTACAGGCTTGAGCCACCGCGCCCGGCCTGTAGTAGCAAATTGTGTCTAATAAAACAAAACTGCCTTAAAAAAGAGGTTTACCTAATAAATTATATGAAATATTCACAGAATTCAGCAAGGTCTCAAAGAAGTATGAAACCAATTGTACAAAAGGGGTGGAAAGTTAAAAAAAAAAAAAAAAAAGACATAATAACTGACTCGCAGAAGACAATCAGAATTGTACCAGGTAAAGGCAGGAGATGGGGAAGGGATTAATATTCCAGATAAGTGAAGAATGTACAAATGCAAAGAAATATCAAGCAGCATGGTCTGAACAGCAAATCAAAAAATTACAAGAGGTTCAACTTCTGATAATGATGGAGTAACTTGTATCTGGCTAACTTTCTGCATATAACAACAATAAATCCTACACAAAATACAAAAAATGACTACTTTGTTTATGGATTGACTGAGACACAGTCCTGCTCTGTCGCCCAGGCTGGAGTGCAGTGGCACAGTCTCGGCTCACTACAATCTCTGCCTCCCAGGTTCAAGCGATTCTCCTGCCTCAGCCTCCCAAGTAGCCAGGATTACAACCATGTGCCACCACACCCAGCCAATTTTTTTTCGTATTTTTAGTAGAGACAGGATTTTGCCATCTTGGCCAGGCTGGTCTCCAACTCCTGACCTCAGGTGATCCGCCTGCCTTGGCCTTCCAAAGTGCTGGGATTACAGGCGTGAGTCACCATGCCTGGCCTCAAAAAATGACTATTTTGAATGCATTTGAAAAGGTGGCACAATTAGAGGGAAGTCAACCCTTAAAAAAAGAGAAATTTGCCAGGTGCGTTGGCTCAAGCCTGTAATCCCAGCACTTTGGGAGGCCAAGGTGAGTGGATCACGAGGTCAGGAGTTCGAGACCAGCCTGGCCAACACAGTGAAACCCCATCTCTAAAAATACAAAAATTAGCTGGGTATAGTGGTGCACACCTGTGGTCCCAGCTACTCGGGAGGCTGAGGCAGGAGAATCGCTTGAACCTGGGAAGCGAAGGCTGCAGTGAGCCAAGATCGTGCCACTGCATTCCAGTCTGGGCAACAGAGTGAGACTCCGTCTCAAAGAAAAAAATAAAAATAAAAACACCGAAATTTCAGAGGTCAGATTCAAGGGCATAAGGCTTTCCAGTTGAGGGCACTCTCCAGTTCACACAGTGTGAGCTAGAACTCAAACAGAATGCTGTGGCTTGAAGAGTCTGGTACTGACTGAGCAAAATGGCTCATACTTGTAATCTTAGTGCTTTGAGAGGCCAAGGCAGGAGGATTGTTTCAGCCCAGAAGTTCAAGACCAGCCTGGGCAACAAAGTGAGACCTGGTCTCTATAAAAAATCTAAAAATTAGCCTAGCGGGGTGACACATGCCTGTGGTCCCAGCCACACAGGAGTCTGAAGCAGGCAAATCACTTGAGCCCAGGAAGTCAAGGCTAGAGTGAGTTGTGTTCATACCACTGCACTCCAGTCTGGGCAACAGAATGAGACCTTGTCTCAAAAAAAAAGTTTGGTACTGCCAGAGCAGCTGAAAAATGAGTGGAAGATCCAAAAAAAAGGAGGGAGTCACAGTAGGAAACATACCAAAATCTACTGTATAAACTTAGGTACCCAAATCCCTGGCTATCCCCTAAACTGTAAAGATGCAAGGGAGACTCCAAGGAGTCTGGAGAAAACAGATGAAAGGCCAAAGAACTGAGCAGAGATTTTGGCTGGTATCCATAAGAGGGGAGAAAGAGTTTGCATTTTGAAGCTACCTAAGTTAAATAATTGCCTGTATAAAAATCAAACTTTTTATGTAGGAAGAGAACAGAATTCAGAGTCTCAAGAGTGAAGCTACAATGTGCAGATTACATTTACAAAATAATTAGATATAGTTTAAAAAAAAACAAAAAGTGACTCCCAGTTAAGAGAAAAGGCAATCATTAGAGACTGAGCCTGATATAAGCACAAGTCCAAATTACCAAACAAGCAAACAAGCAGCTACTCTCATATGTTGAAGGACCTAAAGAAAAATATAATTATAATGAACGAACAGATGGAAAAATCTTACAAAAAAATTATACAAATTTGAAAATGAAAAGCATAATATTCTAAGTGAAAAATTCACTGTGGAATTTGAAACTGCAGTGCCACACACATGCCACTGCACATCAGCCTGGTGGTAGAACAAGAACCTGTCTTTAAAAATTCACAATTTATCATCAGATTGCTAGTAGCAGAAGAAAAGGTCAGTGAACATTAAATCAACTTAAAATAAAAACACAGGGGAAGCTGGGGCAACATGGTGAAACCCCAACTCTGAAAAACTACAAAAATTAGCTAGGCTGATGGCACATGCCTGTAGTCCCAGCTACTTGAGAGGCTGAGGTGGGAGGATTGCTTGAGTCCAGGAGACCAAGGCTGCAGTGAGCTGTGATCATGCCACCACACTCCAGCCTGGATGACAGAGAGAGATCAGTTTGTTTACTCTCTGCTCAAAGCCAGTGGAGAAAGAAAAATAAAAATAAAAATTTTTGTTCATTGTTTTGCTAAGCTTCTACCAATGATGAGACAATAAAAACTTTAGATAAAATCTTACCTTTTTTTGTCAAATTTTTCCATACATTCTAGAGGCTGAATGAACTGAAGAACTTCGTCCCATTGACCATCAAGAATTAGCTGCCTGAATTAAAAAACAAACAAACAAACAAAAAAAACCAGTATGTCACCAAATTCAGGTTATACTAATTAAAAGCAGAACAGGTGACAAAACAGCATTCAAACTTCATAAAGCAGATAATGAGATTAACATTTTATTTGATTCCTCAAACAAATGTTACATAACTTTTTTTTTTTTGAGACAGAGCGTCGCTCTGTTGCCCAGGCTGGAGTGCAATGGCACGATCTCAGCTCACTACAATGTCCGTCTCCTGTGTTCAAGCAATTCTCCTGCCTCAGCCACCCGAGGAGCTGGGACTATGGGCTCACACCACTATGCCCCACTAATTTTTTTGTGTTTTTAGTAGACACAGGGTTTCACCATGTTGGCCAGGCTGGTCTCAAGCTCCTGACCTCAGGTGATCCACCCACCTCTGCCTCTCAAAGTGCTGGGATTACAGGCATGAGTCACCTCGCCTGGCCTAAATTTTTCATAACTTACTTGTAACGACATATACTATATGAGAAGAATGTGTGAATCTACAACCACTCATACTAACGTATATGTGGTTTTTGACCTACGTAAAAACATTGGACACGCTGGGCATGGTGGCTCACGCCTGTAATCCCAGCACTTTGGGAGGCCAAGGCGGGCAGATCACCTGAGGTCAGGAGTTTGAGACCACCCTGGACAACATGGCGAAACCCTGTCCTCTACTAAAAGTAGCTGGCCATGGTGGCAGGCGCCTGTAATCCCAGCTACTCAGGAGGCTGAGGCAGGAAAAGCTTGAACCTGGGCGGCGGAGGTTGCAGTGAGCCAAGATTGCACCACTTCACTCTAGCCTGGGCAACAAAAGCAAGACTCTTGTCTCCAAAAAAAAAAAAAAAACTGGACTAAGTCTAAAAGTTCCTATATTTCCATATTCATCTTACAGTTTTAAAGCTATTATACATTATTTTAAGAACAAGTGGCTGGGCGCAGTAGCTCATGTCTGTGGTCCCAGCACTTGAGGAAGCTAAGGTAAGCAATTCACTTGAGCTAAGGAGTTCAAAACCAGCCTGGGAAACATGGTGAAACCCTGTCTCTACAAAAAATACAAAAATTAGCCAGGCATAGTGGTGCATGCCTGTGGTCCCAGCGACTCAGGAGGCTGAGGTGGGAGGATCACTTAAGCCCACACTGTCAAGGCTGCAGTGAGCTGAGATTGTGCCATTGCACTCCAGCCTGGGCAACAGAGTGAGACACTGTCTCAAAAAAACACACAAAAAAAGAAAGAACAGGTGATCACTTGAGCCCAGCAGTTCAAGACTAGCCTGGGCAATATGCAAAACCCCATCTCTACAAAAAATTTAAAAATTAGCTGGGCATGGTGGTACATGCCTGTAGCCCCAGCTATTCAGAAGGCTGAGGTGGGATGATCGCTTGAGTCAAGAAGGTCATGGCTGCAGCGACCATGGTCATGCCACTCCACTCCAGCCTGGCAGCCTAGGTGACATAGCAAGACCCTGTTTCAAAAAAAAAGGAAAAAGAATTTTAAAAGCTGGGAGTGGGCCAGGCATGGTGGCTCATGTCTGTAATCCTAGCATTTTGGGAGGCCAAGGCGGGCGGGTCACCTGAGGTCAGGAGTTCAAGACCAGACTGGCCAACATGGCGAAACCCCATCTCCACTAAAAATACAAAAACTACAGGTGCCTGTAATCCCAGCTTACTTGGGAAGCTCAGGCAGAGAGAATCGATGGAACCCAGGAGGCAGAAGTTGCAGACAGCCAAAGTAGCACCACTGCAGTCCAGCCTGGGTGACAGAGTGAGACTCCATCTCCAAAAAAAAAAAAAAAAAAAAAAAGAAGGGCGTGGTGGCTCACACCTGTAATCCCAACATGTTAGGAGGCTGAGGCAACATGGTGAAAACCCATCTCAACTGGGGGTGATTTTGCACACCGTCAGGACATTTGGCAACATCTAAAGACATTTTTGGTAGTCACAACTGGGGATACTACTGGGATCTAGTGGGTGGAGCTACTGGGATCTAGTTGGGGATGCTGTTAAATATTCTACAACAAAGGACAACCCTCCACAACAAAGAATTATCTGGCCCAGATGCTAGCAGTGCCAAGGCTGAGAAACTCTGCTCTACATTGTGAATTCTATGTGAAATCTACAGCTTTGAGAAATCTAACAATAACGTTTACACTGAGAATGAAAACAGCAAGGAATAAGAACAAGTTTCATCCTACTTTAAATGGTCTATGGGAATATCCAAAAGTTACAAGGCATTCTTATTTCTTTTCTTTTACAATGGCAATTTCCGTATTTTTGAACGTTTTAGAACAGAGAAATTTCAAATGGGAAGGATGGGCAGGAAGACCTACACAGGATTAACAATATTCTGCAAAGAAGAAATATTAATAAAAGCAGGATGGGCACAGTGGCTCACGTTTGTAAATCCCAGCACTTTGGGAGGCTAAGATGGGAGGATCACTTGAGGTCAGGAGTTCAAGACCAGCCAAGGCAGCAATATAGTAATAGCCCATCTCTATAAAAAAAGTTTAAAATAAAGAAATTTTTTAGGCCGGGCGTGGTGGCTCACGCCTGTAATCCCAGCACTTTGGGAGGCTGAGGTGGGCGGATCGTGAGGTCAGGAGATTGAGACCATCCTGGCTAACATGGTGAAACTCCGTCTCTACTAAAAATACAAAAAATTAGCCAGGCGTGATAGCAGGCGCCTGTAGTCCCAACTACTCGGAAGGCTGAGGTAGGAGAATGGCGTGAGCCCGGGAGGCAGAGCTTGCAGTGAGCCAAGATCCCACCACTGTACTCCAACCTAGGCGACAGAGTGAGACTCCATCTCAAAAAAAAAAAAAAAAGGAAATTTTTAAAATAAAAATAAAGCAATCACAGCATCTCATAATCATTTTATAAAGGTGAATTTCAATATTCAAAAAGAAAGGATGTAATTTCAAAGGCCAGCCCTTTAAGATGAACATATTTAGTTTTTTTTGGTTTTTTTGTGTTTTTTTTTTTGAGACAGAGTCTTGCTCTGTTGCCCAGGCTGGAGTGCAGTGGCACGATCTCGGCTCACTGCAAGCTCCACCTCCCAGGTTCATGCCATTCTCCTGCCTCAGCCTCCCGAGTAGCTGGGACTACAGGCACCTGCCACCACGCCCAGCTAATTTCTTGTATTTTTAGTAGAGACGGAGTTTCACCATTTTAGCCAGGATGGTCTCGATCTCCTGACCTCGTGATCTGCCCACCTCAGCCTCCCAAAGTGCTGGGATTACAGGTGTGAGCCACCACGCCCAGCCAAACATATTTAGTTTAATGAAAAACCTACTATTTTATTATTATTTGCATTTCACCTAAGACCAGTAAAATTTCATCATAAATCAAGCAGGAGGGTACTTGAGAGCAGCCACTGTTAAATTCTAGGAGTATTAATGCTTGAAAGACAGTGCTTAAAAAAATACTACACTAAAAACTAAGCTCTCTGGGGCTGGATGATATTCATAACACAAAATATAGGGAAGTGCAACAAGTTTAAATAGACTCCCCTAATATAATAAAGCTTTGTTGTTGTTGTTGCTGTGTTGAATGGTTCCTTAAGTTAGGAATACTTCATTTTTTTTTTTTTTTTTTTGAGATGGAGTTTCCTTCTTGTCGCCCAGGCTGGAGTGCAATGGTACGATCTCAGCTCACTGAAACCTCCGCCTCCTGGGAGGAACACTTCATTTCTTAAGGCTTTCCAAATCACAAAATGCCACATGTCCAAAAATCTGTACTTCTTGTCAAGGATATTTGGTATCTCATAAAAATAGAATTACATTTCTGCCTGCAAATTTGGGATTTTCTGTTTCTATCCAATTCAAACTAGAATATATTTAGCTTTCCATTTTGGCAAACATGTTACTTCACTTTGCCTTGCAATTCCACCTCTAAGAATCTTGTCCTAAGGAAATAATCCAATATATAGAAAAAGTCTCAGCCAGATGCATTGGCTCACGTCTGTAATCCCAGCACTTTGGGAGACCAAGACAGGCAGATCATTTGAGGTCAGGAGTTCAAGACCAGCCTTGCCAATATGGTGAAATCTTGCCTCTACTGAAAATACAAAAATTAGCCAGACGTGGTGGTGTGCACCTGTTGTCCCAGTTACTTGGGAGGCTAAGGCAAGAGAATCACTTGAACCCAGGAGGTGGAGGTTGCAGTGAGCTGAGATCACACCACAGCACCCCAGCCTGGGCGACAAAGCAAGACTCTATCTCAAAAAAAAAAAACAAAAAAAAAAACTCATGTATAAAAGATGTTCTGTAGATAATTATTTAAGATAAATTGGGAACAATTGTGTAAAATTAGGGGAACCATTTAGGAAATTAAGTAAACTGGAAATTTTTATATGTAGCTGGAATTACAGGCATGCACCACCATGCCCAGCTAATTTTAGTTTTGTTTTTTTTGTTTGTTTGTTTGTTGGTTTTTGAGATGGAGTCTCGCTCTGTCGCCCAGGCTGGAGTGCAGTGGTGTGATCTCAGCCCACTGCAAGCTCCGCCTCCCAGGTTCACGCCATTCTCCTGCCTTAGCCTCCAGAGTAGCTGGGACTACAGGTGCCCGCCACCACGCCCAGCTAATTTTTTGTATTTTTAGTAGACACGGGGTTTCACTGTGTTAGCCAGGATGGTCTCGAACTCCTGACCTTACTTAGGTAAAATACCCACCTCGGCCTCCCGAAGTGTTGGGATTACAGGCATGAGCCACCACGCCTGGACTTGTTTAATTTATTATTTATTTATAATTTATTTATTTATTTAGTCTCGCTCTGTCACCCATGCTAGAGTACAGTGGCACCATCATGGCTCACTGAAACCTCCACCTCTCAGGCTCAAGTGATTTTCCTGCCTCAGCCTCCCGAGTAGCTGGGACTAGAGGCATGCACCACCACATGCGGCTAATTTTTGTATTTTTAGTAGAGACGGGGTTTCACTACATTGGCCAGTCTGGTCTCAAACTCCTGACCTCGGGTGATCTGCAGACTCCCAAATGGCTAGGATTACAGGCATGAGTCACCATGTCCGGCCTGAAGATTTTTTAAATATGAATTTGTAATCACACAGAGAAACCTTGTGATGTTAATAGATAAGGCACGATTCTAAATTACAAACACAACAGAATTGCAATTTTTAATAGATGCAAAAAAAAGATGCACAGTAATTACACTCTAAGAATGAAAACAGCAAGGAATAAGAACAATATTATGTCTGCGTGGTGGGGTAATTTTTCTTTCATTTATCTTTCTATATTTTCTACAATGAACACATTTTATTTCTATGGCCAAAAAATGGTATTTCAGAAACATTTTCTTACCTTTTCAAAGTCTCTGATTTTCTCAGTCAAATATCTTTTATTATGATACCACAACCACAATGGAGTTGTGACTCTTGTTCTTTTTAACAGACCTCTGGGTCTTACTACTGAAAACATTCTACAGAAAGCATTATTTTGTAAATGTTCTTTTTTATATTTTTGTATTTTTGAGATGGAGTCTCACACTGCTGCCCAGGCTGGAGTGCAGCAGTGCCACCTCAGCTCACTGCAATCTCTACCTCCCCGGTTCAAGCGATTCTCCTGCTTCAGCCTCCCAAGTAGATGGGACTACAGCCTCCTGAGTAGCTGGGATTACAGGTATGCGCCACCACGCCCAGTTAATTTTTACATTTGTAGTACAGGTGGGATTTCACCATGTTGGCCAGGCTGGTCTCAAACTCCTGACCTCAAATGATCCGCCTGCCTCAGCCTCCCAAAGTGCTGGGATTACAGGCGTGAGACACCATGCCCGGCCTATTTTGTAAATGTTCTATTTTTAAAATATTTTTTAAAATTACACTTACATAGCCTTTTCATGATTATAAAGTTCTGTCTGTATTAAATATATTACCTTATTAATACTTAACATCTCTTTGAAGGAGCTACAAACTTCACAGTATAATGAAATCATACCTCAGGAAAAGCATATCATCTGAAAACAGGCCATTTATGACTCCACTTTCCTTCTCCAGGGCCAGCATACTAATGTGAAGCTTCTTTGAATTCAGGAAGTCCAAAATTAGCTTAATGATTTCAACCTCTTTTACATTCACTGTTTCCTCAGCCGTCATATTGATAGCCTAAATATGAAACAGAAAAACAATAAAGCTAGTCCTATTGATTTATTTCTAAGTTTAACTGCCTGGAAACTACACATAACAGGTTTACTGGGAATCTTTAGTACACATATTCTGAAGTGAAGTTAACTTAGTATTTATCAAAACCAAGTCATTCTTTAATGTGTGACAATGGTATGGCCATGATTTTTTAAAGTCCTTATTTTTGAGATACATATTGGAATAATTACAGATTAAATGATATAAAGTTTGTGATTTACATGAAAATAATAGAAGAGAAGAGTGGAAAGAGATCAAGATGAAACAAGAATGATCATGGTTACTGAATCAGGGTGATAGGTAAATGAGGGTTATTATATAATCCTGTCTACTCCTACATGTTTAAAATTTTCCATAATAAAGAATATTTTAAAAAGTCATTAATAATCAAACCATGTTTAGCTATGTCCCAAATACATTGCCCCAGGTATGCTCTAATACTTCACTCAGTAAGTACTTAATGCCTTTTCTCTGTGACAGACACCATTCTGTACTCAGCAGACATTGGCCTTGCCTTAAGAAGCTTTAGCCTAGCAGCAATACCTAAATGATACCTGGTCAGTACAGTGGAGCCAAACAAAACAAGGTTAGTTAAGATGTGCAACTTTAGGTCAGGTGCAGTGGCATACGCCTGTAATCCCAGTACTTTGGGAGGCCAAAGTGGGAGGACTGCCTGAGCTCAGGAGTTCAAGACCAGCCTGGGAAACATGACAAAACCATGTCGCTACAAAAAATAAAAAAATTAGCAGGCCATGATGGTGTGCGTCTATATTCCCAGCACTCTGGAGGCTGAGGTGGGAGAATCGCTTGAGCCCAGGAGATCAAGGCTGCAGTGAGCAAAGATCATGCCAGTGCACTACAGCTTGAGCAACAGAATGAGACTCTGTCTCAAAAAAAAAAAAAAGAAAGAAAGAAAAAAGTACAACTTTAGTCAATATCAGTGATATTTCCATACTCTCCAAACTTCCTTCTCTTACCTGTAGGTCTGCTACAACTGAGCACGTAATGCTCAGGTTATGAATCCATAAAGATTTAGACCTGGGAGGACTATAAGATCATTTGTTCAACATTCTAATTTTACCAGTGAGGTCACACAAGTTAAATGGCCTAAACTGTTGCAGTTTTCAAATGTTAAGGCTCAGAGCAATGCAAAATACCACCACACTAGTGGAGTAGCCACAAAGAAACTTCATCAGATGAAACAGACTATAAGCAAATCTTTCTCACAGGACCAACTTACTCTAACGAAGCTTGCAGAAACATAAACATACACATGTGGACTGGGTGTAGAGACTCACGCCAGTAGTCCCAGCACTTTGTGGGGCTGAAGCAGGAGGATCACTTGAGCCCAGAAGTTAGAAGTTACATACAGTGAGCTATGATCACATCACTGCACTCCAGCCTGAACAACAGAGGAAGACCATGTCTCTAAACAAAACAAAACAAAAAAATATATGTAGGCCCACAGGTGTTGTTTCCATTTATTTAATTTTAGGTCAATTTATTTGTTCATAACAAGAAATGCAGATGTCTACCAGACTACAACGCTCTCATCAGCAGATGAGTACATTTTCTCCCTCAGCTAGAGGCCTGGGCATGGTGGCTCACACCTGTAGTTCCAGCACTTTCAGAGGTCGAGGTGGGAGGATCACTTGAGCCCAGCAGCACGAGACCAGCCTGGGCAACATGGTGAAGCATGGTCTCTACAAAAAAATATAAAAATTAGCCAACATGTGTGCCTGTAGTTCCAGTTACTCAGGAGGCTGAGGTGGAAAGGTCACCGGAGCCCCAGAGGTTGAGGCTACAGGGAGCAGTGATCATACCACTGCACTCCAGCCTGGGTGCTAGTGTGAGACCCTGCCTCAAAAAAAAAAAAAAAAAAAAAAAAAGAAGAAGAAGAAGGCTGGGCACAGTGGCTCACACCTGTAATCCCAGCACTTTGGGAGGCTGAGGTAGATGATCAGGAGTTTGAAGCCAGCCTGGCCAACATGGTGAAACTCTGCCTCAACTAAAAATACAAAAATTAGCTGAGCATGGTGGTGCGTGCCTGTAATCCCAGCTACTTGGGAGGCTGAGGCAGAACTGCTTGAACTCAGGAGGCAGAGGTTGCAGTGAGCCGAGATTGTACCACTGCACTCCAGTCTGGGCGATAGAGCCAGACTCCATCTTGGGGGAAAAAAAAAAAAACAAACAAGAAAAAAAAAAGGTGCTAGGGTAAACAAGGGACAAACCACAGAAAAACAATTATACGACTCACTCAAATATTTAATGACATCAGACTACACAAATCCCTCTACAGAGTAAGAACATGTCTGCTTCCGGAAACAGTAAATCACGAAGTTCTCTCCCAACACACCAGCTGCCCAACTCCGCATGCTTTAGGTTTCCCTTTGCTATCTTCTGAGCTGACCACCATCCTCCTGTTCATAGACTTCGTCCAAAAGAGGATACAATAAAATGAGTAACATTTCCACTCACTAAAACTCACTAAATTCTTTTTTTTTTTTTTTTTTTTTTTTAAGACAAGGTCTTGCTCTGTTGCCTAGGCTAGAGTACAGTTGCATGACCATGGCTCACTGCAGCCTTGACCTCCCAGGCTCAAGTGATCCTCCCGCTTCAGCCTTCCAAGTACCTGGGATCACAGGTGTGTGCCACCATACCCAGCTAATTTTTTATTTTATTTTTTGTAGAGACGGGATCTACCTATGTTACCCAGGCTGCTCTCGAACTCCTGGGCTCAAGCAATCCTCTCACCTCAGCCTCCCAAAGTGTTGGGATTACAGGGATGAGCCACCGTGCCCACCTTTTTTTTTTTTTTTTTTTTCAGGTTATCTGTGGAAACTACTCATTAAATTCTGATCATATCAGAACTGTCTCCCTAATATTATTCTTAGAGCACACTGATTAGTGATTTTAGCATTCCTCAAATCTTTAGATGAAAAACATTCCCTCCTCTGTAGGTTCTTAGATGGCACATCACATGTATCTCCATGTACCAACCACACAAACTTAATGCAGAATTGGGACTGTAATTTTTTTAATATAGCTCAATATACCAATGATACTAAACATTGTATAGGCCTCATATTCAACATTCAATCTAAATACTAGTCCAGATATAAAGTTAATCTGAATGGAATTTATGACAATAGTCCCACTTTAAATAATAACTACAAGTTTAATGCTGCTGTCATTTTTGGTGAATAAAGCCTAAAAGAACTACATTCTTACAAATACATATTTTATACTGACAGCTGAAGGTAACAGAAAATATATCCTAATTAACTTAAAATTGGTTCAAGTGTTTTTAAAAACAAAACTAATTAAAAAAAGATAAGTTTTAATTCTATACCTTGAAATTCCCAGTAGAATAGTATATTTTAATCACCCAACCCAGAATTTTTTTTTTTTTAAGACAGAGTCTCACTCTGTTGCCCAGGCTGGAGTGCAGTGGCACAATCTTGGCTCGACGCAACCTCCCCCTCCTGAGTTCAAGCAATTCTCTTGCCTCAGCCTCCTGGGTAGCTGGGATTACAGGCGTGTGCTGCCACACCCTGCTAATTTTTTGTATTTTTAGTAGAGACGGGGTTTTGCCATGTTGGCCAGGCTGGTCTCAAACTCCTGACCTCAGGTGATCTGCCCACCTTGGCCTCCCAAAGTGCTGGGATTACAGGCAAGAGCCACAGCACCCGGCACAGAATTTTAATTCTTATAAGCTTCACTGTTGCTGAATACAGTATAAATATAGGCATAGGCACATGCCTGATGACTGTATGTTAGAATTATTCTCTTCTAACCCCCTTGTATTACTGAAACATTTATACAGGCTCCCAAAATCCTACCTCTATAAGTGATATATACTATATACTTTTTTTTTTTTCAGAGAGAGTCTTGCTCTGTCACCTAGGCTAGAGTGCAGTGGCGCAATCTCAGCTCACTGCAACCTCTGCCTCCCAGTTTCAAGCGATTCTCCTTCCTCAACCTCCCAAGTAGCTGGGATCACAGGCGCCCGCCACTGCACCTGGCTAATTTTTTTATTTCTAGTAGAGACAGGGTTTTACCATCTTGGCAGGGCTGTTCTTGAACTCCTGACCTCGTGATCCACCCGCCTTAGCCTCCCAAAATGCTGGGATTATAGGCGTGAGCCACTGCACCCAGCTATATACATATTTTAAACATCCATTTCCTCTAATCCCAGTTACTTTGGAAGGCTGAAGTGGGCAACATAGTGAGACCTTATCTTAAATAAATAAATAAATAAATAACATATAATTAACATTTTCTAATCTCCTCAAACTATTTACCACAAAGTTAGAACTTTTCTCTAATTCAGAGAAATAGAATTCAATAATAATTACTTCTTCCTCTCTCCTCTGGGGGAGCTATAAATCTGTAAAAGATTTTAACAAGTTTAGGAACTACTAAAATTATCTTTTAAAATGAGATGCACACATAATATGTGTTCAATAAATAACTATTAGCTGAATTAACTTGAGAGGTAAAAAGTCACCAAAGAAATGTCTCTACAAAAGTACAGAACAGATGACTATGGTTTTTTTTGTTTGTTGGTTTTAGACAGGGTCTTACTCTGTCGCCTAGGCTGGAGTGCAGTGGGTCAATCATGGCTCACTGCAGCCTCGGCCTTCTGGGCTCAAGCAATCCTCCCACCTCAGCCTCCCAAGTAGCTGGGACCACAGGCATGTGCCACTGGGTCCAGCTAATTTTTGTTTTTTTTGTTTTGTTTTGTTTTGTTTGTAGAGATTGGGTTTCGCCATGTTGCCCAGGCTTAGTCTGACTGTTTGAACTCCTGCACTCAAGCAATCCACCCATCTCGACCTCCAAAGCGCTGGGATTGCAGGCATGAGCCATCACTTTGGCCCAGATGACTTTGTTTTTAATTGTTCAAAAACCCACTGAAAAGGATGGAGCTGTGACTGAAGCAATCCAACTATTTAGCCCAAGTCAACTCTGACAGCTTCTTAGGTAGACCTGCTAGTCCACAGCACATGTGAACAAACAATTGTTTGCCAGATAGAATTTATATAGGTAAACAGTAAGAATGTATTCCACGGAAAACAAAACATAAAAGATTCTGAGTGTCTCAGTATTTCCTTATTAAATAACTTTTTTTTTTTTTTTGAGACGGAGTCTTGCTCTGTGGCCAGGTTGCCAGACTGGAGTGCAGTGACGTGATCTCAGCTCACCACAACCTCCACCTCCTGGGTTCAAGCAATTCCCCTGCCTCAGCCTCCCAAGTAGCTGGGATTATAGACACGCACCAACACGCCAGCTAATTTTTTGTATTTTTAGTAGAGACGGGGTTTCACCATGTTGGCCAAGATGGTCTCGATCTCCTGACCTCGTAATCTGCCCACCTTGGCCTCCCAAAATGCTGGGATTACAGGCATGAGCCACCGCGCCTGGCCTTAAATAACTTTTTTAAAAAAACATTTTTGAGGTTAATAATTAACATTTTAATTAATTTAATATGTATTTAATAATACATACATAATTTATCATCTTCACCATTTTTATGTGTACAGTTCAGTGGTAATAAATAAATCTATATCTTTTTTCCCTTTCATCCTTGCCTTCCCTCTTTCCCTTCCGGCCTCTGGTTAAAATCACAAAAACGTAATTGTGAATTTTCCTTTAAAAAGTAAATTTTACTTATATCCAATATCCAGACTAGGTAAAGAAATGAGTGTTCTTTAAAAATAAATATGACTGGAAACCAGCTAGAAGGTATTTAGTATTCTAGTCCTTAGATACAATTAACATGTACTGAAATTAATTCCAGATGGGGTCTCTATATGGACTCCTATTGATTACTATCTTAGTAAAACAAGATTAGAAGGATGTATTAAAGGGTTAAAAATAAAATTATTTTTAGAAATCTAAGATTAAAGGTAAAATGCTAATAATACATATGAAACCGTCGGGCGCGGTGGCTCATGCCTGTAATCCCAGCACTTTGGGAGGCCAAGGCAGGTGGGTCACGAGGTCAGGAGTTCAAGACCAGCCTGGCCAAGATGGTGAAGCCCCGTCTCTACTAAAAATACAAACAAACTGACCAGGTGTGGTGGCTCACGCTTATAATCCATGGGAGGCTGAGGCTGGTGGATAACCTGAGGTCAGGAGTTCAAAACCAGCCTGGCCAACATGGTAAAACCCTGTCTCTACTGAAAATACAAAAACTAGCTGGGCGTGGTGGTGCATACCTGTGGTTCCAGCTACTCAGAAAGCTAAGGCAGGAGAATCACTTGAACCTGGGAGGCAGAGGTTCCGGTGAGCCAAGGTTGCGCCACTGTACTCCAGCCTGGGTGACAGAGCGAGACTCTGTCTCAAAATAAATAAATAAATAAAATTTCAAAAAAATTACCCAGGCATGGTGGGGGCGCCTGTAATCCCAGCTATTCGAGAGGCTGAGGCAGAGAATTGCTTGAACCTGGGAGGCGGAGGTTGCAGTGAGCCAAGATTGCACCACTGCACTCCAGCCTGGGCAACAGAGCAAGACTCCGTCTCAAAAAAAAAAAAAAAAGAAAGAAAATATACTAGTAATAATAATATATTGACTCTGTGTATTTCCATACAAAGATACGGAAAAACTTCATGAAAAAATATCACTGGTACCTTTCTAACCAAATATAAGTAGATATGATTTAATTAAATGTTCATTTGCAATGCGGTTAAACACACAGTATGAAGGAAGAAAAACACAACAGGCTAAGAATTATTATAAATATAAGGATAAAAGAACTAGGGCACAGTCATCATAAACCTTATAGTCACGACAAAAGTGCTTAAGAAAGGCTCCATTAATCTGCAATTCCATCTCACACAATAAAAACTGCTCTCTTTAATCTTCCAAGTATTACAGAGTGCCTAACACAGAATAATAGTGCTTTACAATAGAAGTTCACAAGCAAAAATGCAGACAAGAAGATGAAGTGTCATGAAGCTTTTCAATAAAATATCAAACTGCAACACAGGACTACTGCATCTTTTTTTTTTTTTTTTTTTAAAAAGGAAGAAAAAAACTGCTAGCTGTTTTTAGTAACATGGCATTCAAAAAACTTTATGTTGCTGCCAGGTCACTTAATTTTAAATGTCCAGACCTGCAGGAATACATACGTGATGTTGCAAGTCACTTAACCTCTATGTGCCTCAATTTCTTCATTCATAAAGTAAGGGGATTCATTTGTCTAATTTCTATGATTTCCCTTCAAGTTTTATAAATTGCTTTAACTCACATTTCAATATCAGAAAGTACATATTCTTGGGAAATATCAATAATATATAGAAAATATCAAGTCTGGGCCGGCGCAGTGGCTCAAGCCTGTAATCCCAGCACTTTGGGAGGCCGAGACGGGCGGATCATGAGGTCAGGAGATCGAGACCATCCTGGCTAACATGGTGAAACCCCGTCTCTACTAAAAAATACAAAAAACTAGCCGGGCGAGGTGGCGGGCGCCTGTAGTCCCGGCTACTCAGGAGGCTGAGGCAGGCGAATCGCTTGAACCCGGGAGGCGGAGCTTGCAGTGAGCTGAGATCTGGCCACTGCACTCCGGCCTGGGCGACAGAGCGAGACTCCATCTCAAAAAAAAAAAAAAAAAAGAAAATATCAAGTCTGGGATAATCAGAAGCCTATAATTAATAAGGTCTGTTTAATAAGAAGAAACAAAATAGATTTGCATTAGATCACTTAAGCAAACAAACAAAAGAAAAGCTCTTTTAACCAAAGCTGTGATGTCTGCTAATCACCTAACATTTGTAACATGGGTGCAGCACATGTCCCTTCTTACTGTTGACAGCTGTTCTCAATTTATCAATTATTTTAATTTACCTTCTGAAACTGTGAATGATTTTTGGCCAGAAGAAATAAATTATGTTTAAAGCCGGTGCAACTTTATATAAGTATAAAAAGAAAAGAACCTAATATAAACTGTATGTTGTATATATGCATAAAATATCTCTGTAAAAAAACATAAGAAATTGATTATATTGGTTGTATCCTAGAAGGAAAACCAGATAATTAAAGAATAGGAATGGAATCTGTACATCAAAGTAGCCCTGTAACATGAGTTTACCTATGTAACAAACCTGCACATGTACCCCTGAACCTAAAATAAAAGTTAAAAAAAAAAAAAAGAAGAGGAATGGGAAGATAACTTTTCACTATATACCCTTTTCGAATTTTGTACCATGGACGAATATTACCTATTCAAAAAATTAAAAATAATAAAACATAAATAACAAATTTACATTTGCACACACAGAAAGAATTAGTAAACTAATGCATATAATGAAGTAATAACATTTCAAAGGAATTTGTATTTTTTCCGCATAACCCAAGACTTCTCAGATCTGATCTGATTTAAATACCATTTCAATCTTTCTTTTTTTTTTTTTTGAAGACAGGGTCTTGCTCTCTATCCCAGGCTGAAGTGCAGTGGCACAATCTTAGCTCACTGCAGCCTCTACCTCCTGGGTTCAAGAGATCCTCCCACCTTAGCCTTCCCAGTAATTGAGACTACAGGCATGCACCATCACACCTGGCTAATTTTTGTGTTTTTTGTAGAGACAGGGTTTCACCATGTTGCTCAGGCTGGTCTCCCACTCCTGGGCTCAAGAGATCTGCCAGCCTCAGCCTCCCCAAGTGCTGAGATTGCAGGCATGAGCAACTGCACCTGGCCTCAATCTTTCTTTATGAGATTAAGGACTAAGGTATGTGTGTTCTTTCCATATTCAAACCCAGACATTTTTTAACAAGTATGTTTAAAATTACTGAAGTACTAAAAATTCACAATATAAAAACGATTTTGTTACTCAAACTGCTCAATTAAGTCATGTAATGCAGAAAAGATAAAGAAAAAAATTGTAAACTTTGAGACTAACAATGTAAAATGTAGACCGGGCATGGTGGTTCACGCCCATAATCCCAGCACTTTGGGAGGCCAGGTGGGCAGATCACTTGACGTGAGGAGTTCAAGACCAGCCTGGCCAACGTGGCAAAACCCTGTCTCTACTAAAAATACAAAAATTAACCAGGTGTGGTGGCATGTGCCTATAATCCCAGCTACTCGGGAGGCTGAGGCAGGAATATGCTTGAACCCAAGAGGTGGAGGTTGCAGTAAACTGAGAGTGCACCACTGCACTCCGGCCTGGGTGACAGAGTGAGACTCTGTCCAAAAAAAAAAAAAAAAATTGTAAAACGTAAATCTTCCATTCAACAGAAACTTGCCACAAACAATTATGTTGAAAGACAAGGCACAAAGTAGGACTAAGTAAAACACACATAAAGATATAAATGGGGCCGGGCGCAGTGGCTCACGCCTGTAATCCCAGCACTTTAGGAGGCTGAGGCAGGTGGATCATGAGGTCAGGAGTTCAAGACCAGCCTGGCCTAGATGTGAAGCCCCGTCTCTACTAAAAATACAAAAATTAGCTGGGCACAGTGGCAGGCACCAGTAATCCCAGCTACTTGGGAGGCTGAGGCAGGAGAATCACTCGAACCCAGGGGGGTGGAGGTTGCAGTGAGCTGAGATCATGCCACTGCACTCCAGCCTGGGCAACAGAGTGAGATTCTGTCTCCAAAAAAAAAAAAAAAAAAAAGAGGTAAATGGTTATTATCTAGAGCATATAAATAGCATAAATAGCATCTTCAAAATCAATACCCTCAAAATTCCAGCTGAAAAATGAGCAAAAATCCTAGACAATTCACAAAAGAACTATGAACATCAATAAATTTATGAAAAGATGCTCAACCTCAATAATAGTTGTATAACAAGGTACCAACATGCTCACTTCCACACATAGTAAAACAAGGTACCCATTTATGGCCTACCAGTTTTGAAAAAGAAAAAAGAATACCTGATAATATCTAGTTTTGGCAACAGTGTGGGCAAATGCCTTCATATACTGTTGTTAAGAATGTAAACTGGGGGCCAGATGTGGTGGCTCACACCTGTAATCCCAGCACTTTGGGAGGACAAGGCGGGCAGATCACGAGGTCAGGAGATGGAGAGCATTCTGGCCAACATGGTGAAACCCAGTCTCTACTGAAAACACAAAAATCAGCTGGGCATGGTGGTGCATGCCTGTAATCCCAGCTACTCGGGAGGCTGAGACAGGAGAATTGCTTGAACCAGGCAGTCAGAGGTTACAGCGAGCCAAGATCCGCGCCACTGCACTCCAGCCTGGCGACAGAGTGAAACTCTGTCTCAAAAAAATAAAAATAAAAAAAGAATGTAAACTGCGATGGACTTTTTGAGAGAATTTGACAGCATGAAATTTTTACCTACAAAAATGTTGGCAGAGCGTGGTGGCTTATGCCTGTAATCCCAGCATTTTAGAAGGCTGAAGTGGGTGGATCACCTGAGGTCAGGACTTTGAGATCAGCCTGACCAATATGGTGAAATCCCATCTCTACTAAAAATACAAAATTAGCTGGGCGTCATGGCACATGCCTGGAATCCCAGCTACTTGGGAGGCTGAGGCAGGAGAATCACTTGAACCCAGGAGGCGGAGGTTGCAGTGAGCTGGGGTCACACCATTGCCCTCTGGCCTGGGCAACAAGAGTGAAACTCCATCTCAAATAAATAAATAAATAAAGTTAAATGTAAACTACCCAATTCCAATTCTTATAGAAACCCAGCCTGCAAAAATATTTGCAAATAAAAGAGGTTTCCTGAAAATTTATTTGTAATAGAGAAAAACTAGAAATAAACGGAACTCTCCTTAATAGCAGAATCGGTAAATAAATTACAGTAAATTCATACTATAACACAGGGGTCTCCAACCCCCAGGCCACAGACCAATACTGATCCATGGCCTGTTAGGAACCAAGCCGCACAGCAGGAGGTGAGCTGCAGACAAGGAAGCATTACTGCCTGAGCTCCCCAACCTGTTAGATCAGCAGTGGCATTAGATTCTCATAGGAGCACGGACCCTACATACGAGGGATCTAAATTGCAGTCTCCTTATGTGAATCTAACGCCTGTTGATCTGAGGTAGAACGGTTTCCACCTCTGCCCCTGTCCGTGGAAAAATTTTCTTCTAGGAAGCCAGTAAACCAACCAGTCTCTGGTCCCAAAAAGGCTGAGGACTGCTGCTATAGAATACTAATGCAGTGATGCATATCTATACATCCTAAAAAGGAAAAGTGCATCACAGAATAGTATAGCTATCAATAAATATTTGTTGAATGAATGAATATAAGTAGGTCCATTTATTTAAAAGGAGAGAGGCATAATATCTCTGTGTCTAAATAAATATACAAAGAAAGGTCTGAGGCCGGGCACAGTGACTGATGCCTATAATCCCAGCACTTTGGGAGGCTGAGATCAGAGGATAGCTTGAGCTCAGGAGTTCAAGGCAACATGACGAAACCCCGTCTCTTAAAAAAAAAAAAAAAAAAAATTAGCCAGGTGTGGTGGTGCACGCCTGAGGTCCCAGCTACTCAGAAGGTTGAGGTGAGAGAACTGTTTGAGTCTGGGTGGTCGAAGCTGCAGTGAGCCAACATTGCACCACTGCACTCCAGCCTGGGCGAAAGAGTAAGACCCTGTCTCAGGAAAAACAAACAAAAAACAAACAAACAACAACAAAAAAAACAACTCCACACACAAAAAAAGGTCTGGAATGATGCATGCCAAACTGTTCAGTGTGATTATCTCTGAAGAGAGGAATGGCATTGGGGTGGAGGGCAAGGATCTAGCAGAAGAAAAGGGTTGAAGGAGACTTTTTAATTTTTTTCTCCTGCCTTGGCCTCCCAAGTAGCTGGGATTACAGGCGCCCGCCATCACGCCCAGCTATTTTGTATTTTTAGTAGAAACGGGGTTTCACCATGTTGGCCAGGCTGGTCTCAAACTCCCGACCTCATGTGACCCGCCCACCTTGGCTTCCCAAAATGCTGGGATTACAGGCATGAGCCTCTGTGCCCAGCCAATTTTTAATTTTGTATCTTCTTCTTTTTTTTTTTTTTTTTTTTGAGACGGAGTCTGGCTCTGTTGCCCAGGCTGGAGTGCAGTGGCCGGATCTCAGCTCACTGCAAGCTCCGCCTCCCGGGTTCACGCCATTCTCCTGCCTCAGCCTCCCGAGTAGCTGGGACTATAGGCGCCCGCCACCTCGCCCGGCTAATTTTTTTTGTATTTTTAGTAGAGACGGGGTTTCACCATGTTAGCCAGGATGGTCTCGATCTCCTGACCTCGTGATCCGCCCGTCTCGGCCTCCCAAAGTGCTGGGATTACAGGCTTGAGCCACCGCGCCCGGCCCTCTTCTTTTTTAAGAGAAGGAGTCTTACTATGTTGCCCAGACTAGAGTGTAGTTGCTATTCCCAGGCCTGTTCATAGCACACTACTGCCTCAAACTCCTGTGCTCAATCTATTCTTCTGCCTCAGCTTCTTGCGTAGCTAAGGCTATAGGTATATGCCAGCTCACCTGGCTCAATTTTTAATTTTAAAGCAAAAAAGAACTATGAAAATGAAAAATATATACATATTAAAGGATTAGATCTCAAAAGTTCTAATCTATATTAAGGTACCAACTAAAGTAGAATCCCCAAAATAGGATTAACTGCTTTGTTTACAATGCAAAAACTACTGGGTACTATTTTAGGATCTTACATTCATTGTTTAATTGATCCTTACAAAAACCATTCTTCACCAGAAGGTAGCTTCTAGACCCCCTCCCACTCCTGTCATCCTCCTCTAAATATTTGTTAATCTCCCTCTTAAAGAACCCAAAATAGGCCAGGGGCGGTGGCTCACGCCTGTAATCCCAACACTATAAGAGGCTGAGGCAGGTGGATCACGAGGTCAGGAGATCCAGACCATTCTGGCCAACATGGTGAAACTCCATCTCTACTAAAAATACAAAAATTAGCCGGGCGTGGTGGCCTGCGCCTGTAGTCCCAGCTACTCAGGAGGCTGAGGCAGAAGAATCACTTGAACCTGGGAGGGGAAGGCTGCAGGAGAGGCAGGAGAATCTACTCAGGAGGCTGAGGCAGGAGAATCACTTGAACCTGGGAGGTGAAGGTTGCAGTGAACCGAGATGGCGCCACTGCACTCCAGCCAGGGCAACTGAGCAAGACTCCATCTCAAAAAAAAAATAAATAAATAAATAGGCCAGGCACGGTGGCTCATGCCTGTAATCCCAGCACTTTGGGAAGCCAAGGCGGGCGGATCACGAGGTCAGGAGATTGAGACCATCCTGGCTAACACGGTGAACCCTCATCTCTACTAAAAATACAAAAATAATTAGCCGGGCATGGTGGCGGGCGCCTGTAGTCCCAGCTACTCGGTAGTCTGAGGCAGGAGAATGGTGTGAACCCGGGAGGCGGAGCTTGCAGTGAGCTGAGATCACACCACTGTACTAAAGCCTGAGCGACAGAGCAAGACTCCATCTCAAAAACACAAATAAATAAAAAATAAAGCACAACACTCCAGGTGTGCTCTGATCAAGAACTATACACAGTGAAACTAACATATCCCATAATCTAGGCTCTTTACAATGAATACACCTAAAATTTCTTTATATCATCATCTATCTGTGAAATGCTATTTTTGCACTTCCAGCAATTTCATTTCCAAAGCTTTTCTTAAAGTTTCAAAGAAAACCACTGGGCGCAGTGGCTCACGCCTGTAATCCCAGCACTTTGGGAGGCTGAAGTGGGTGGTTCACGAGGTCAGGAGATCAAGACCATCCTGGCTAACACGATGAAACCCCGTCTCTATTAAAAATATAAAAA
Organism: Macaca fascicularis; assembly: GCF_037993035.2. Taxonomy (NCBI): domain Eukaryota; kingdom Metazoa; phylum Chordata; class Mammalia; order Primates; family Cercopithecidae; genus Macaca; species Macaca fascicularis. The sequence continues at coordinate 125,408,864 of NC_088375.1, read as the reverse complement.
AATTAGCCGGGCGTGGTGGCGGGCCCCTGTAGTCCCAGCTACTCAGGAGGCTGAGGCAGGAGAATGGTGTGAACCCAGGAGGCGGAGCTTGCAGCGGGCAGGAGATCACGCCACTGCACTCCAGCCTGGGCGACAGAGTGAGACTCTGTCTCAAAAAAAAAGAAAAAAACAAAGATTTTATAAAAGGTTCCACTTTCTTTTTCTTTCTCATCACATCAACAAGAGTCACAAAACATGGTACTTAGCCATAGGAAAAAAACATTATTTGAGTTACATACGTCAAGTGTACTATATAACGAGTAATTATAAATAGTATAAAATTTTATGTCTTTTTGCATTGCATGTAGTACTGTTTTTTCTTTCTTTCTTTCTTTTTCTTTTTCTTTTTTTTTTTTTTTTTGAGACTGGGTCTCACTGTCTCCCAGGCTGGTAGAGCCTTGTCAACCTAGGCTCAAGTGATTCTCTCACCTCAGCCTCCTCCCAAAATGCTTGGATTACAGGTATGAGTCACTTCGCCCAGCCCAGTACTATTTCTCTGTAAAATAGGATGTTGACTTATAAAACGAGAACAAGCTCCTAGCAGAGTGGAAAGCATGCAACTGGTGCTCAATAAATGTAAATTTCTTCCCTTCAGAGCTCCTAGCCTTGGTAAGGACAATGTGTCAAAAGGACTGCTAATGAATTGCTGCGGGAGAGCTACTGCGCTGTGCAGTATAAAAATTTACTTTGGAATAAGCTTACTTATTTTTGAAAATATTTCAGTAATTTAAAAAATATCAAGTCAGGTGCGGTGGCTCATGCCTGTAATCCCAGCACTTTGGGAAGCCAAGGCAGGCAAGTCACTTGAGCCCAGGAGTTCAACACCAGCCTGGGCAACATGGCAAAACCCTATCTCTACAAAAAATACAAAAATTAGCTGGGTGTGGTAGCAAGCACCTGTAGTCCTAGCTACTCGGGAGGCTGAGGCAGGAGGATCACTCGAGCCCAGGAATTTGAGGCTGCAGTGGGCTATCATCACGCCACTGTACTGCAGCCTGAACGATAAAGTGAGACCCTGTTTCAAAAAATAAATAAATAGGCCAGGTGCAGTGGCTCACGCCTATAATCCCAACGCTTTGGGAGGCCGAAGTGGGTGGATCACTTGAGACCAGGCGTTCGAGACCAGCCTCACCAACATGGTGAAACCCTGTCTCTTCTAAAAATAAAAAAATTAGTCAAGTGTGGAGGTGTGTGCACCTGCAATCCCAGCTACTTGGGAGGCTGAGGCAGGAAAATCACTTGAACTTGGGAGGCAGAGGTTGCAGCGAGCCGAGATCACACCACTGCACTCCAGCCTGGGCAACACAGCGAGACTCTGTCTCTAATAATAATAATAATAATAATAATAAAAAATAATATTGGAAAGTTCATTGAGATCAATTATGTTAAACGTACCATATAAAGAAACTCCTACTTGTGATAATATTCATCTGAAGCCATTTAAACAGGGGAAGTTCAGGTAGGTAATGACTGAGGAGTATTTACTAAGTATTAACAACACGCTACAAACTGGGATACAATGATCGAGCTATTACGGTGAACAAGACTATAGAACACAAAAGAAAGGTTTTAAGGGAGTGTGTGGTATAAATTCCTTTTTTTTTTTTTTTTGAGGCAGAGTCTCGCTTTGTCGCCCAGGCTGGAGTGCAGTGGCATGCACAATCTTGGCTCACTGCAACCTCCACCTCCTGTGTTCAAGCGATTCTCCTACCTCAGTCTCCCGAGTAGCTGGGATTACAGGCACATGCCACCATGCCCAGTTAATTTTTGTATTTTTTATAAAGACAGGGTTTCACCATGTTATCCAGGCTGGTCTCAAACTCCTGACCTCAGGTGATCCGCCCGCTTCAGCCTCCCAAAGTGCTGGGATTACAGGCATGAGCCACCACACCCGGCCGGTATAAATCCTTTTTAAAGGGTATCTTTTCATTTCAACAAAAACAAACTCAATATAGAGAAAAATTAGTTGAAATATGCAAGCTTTGGCTATTCAGTGTAATAGTCTCAAAACTGAAGTATCCTCAGGTGTGGGCCAGCATTGGATTTGGAGTTTGAAGACCTGGGTTTAAGTCTTCTGTTCAAAAATAATACACAGGGTCAGGTACGGTGGCTCTCGCTTGTAATCCCAACACTTTTCGAGGCCAAGGAGGGTGGATCACCTGAGGCTAGGAATTCGAGACTAGCCTAGCCAACATGGTGAAACCCCGTCTCTACTAAAAATACAAAAATTAGCCTGGCGTGGTGGCAGGCACCTGTAATCCTAGCTACTTGGGAGGCTGAGGCAGGAGAATCACTTAAATTCAGCAGGCGGAGGCTGCAGTGAGCTGAGATCGTGCCACTGAACTCCAGCCTGGACGACAGAGAGAGACTCCGTCTCAAAAAAAAAAAAAAAAAAAAAAAAAAAAAAGGTAATCAACAGATGCCTTCCAAAGTGCTTTCAACTCAGAGCCCATTCTCAAACTAAAACAATAGCAAGCATTATCACTATTTTACGGAATGAGACATTAGTCAATGTTAGGCTTAGTAGCTCTTACAAGAATGCAATCCGTAGCAAAAGAAAGCTCAAATACAGGTAATCTGATTTTTCAGCTTACTGATCTACTAAGGAAAACTTCAAATCTTTTCATAACTAAAGCGTTTCTGAAACTGCAGCATACATTAAGTATTTCACATGCTGTCCATTAAATAACTAATAAACTCTATTTCACAAACAGGAAAAGAGGTTGAACACCATTATGTAAGTAGTAACATAGGATTGTACCCCTGTTCTCTTATGACACATTCTTAACAGTACTGGTTTTTAAGACGAGGGAGAAAAGAACCAGGAAATGGACCAGTGGGAGACAAACATAGGTTAAAATCCTGTCAAAAAAGAAAAAAAAAAAAAACTTACGTCTTCATAATGGCATCCAAATTCAAGTGTCTGGGTTTTGGCTTTTCTACCTAACAATATACTGTTGTGGCTTGACTTTTCCATTACCGTGTAATAATGTTTCTTTCCTATTAGAAGCAATCTATCCTAACCTCCCAAACCTAAGGTAGAATTACTCATTTCATCTTCTTCCTAAATGAGACCTCGAAAATATGCCATATAAAGGAAAATGGGCTCTTAGGCGTTTCTCCTTCTTAGTAAAATGTCAATGCAACATATGCCAACGCTGGAGACAAAAAAATTCTACTTGGATTTACTGTGAAAAAAAGATTTATAGCATTTTTTAAACCTACATGTTCATTTATGTGCCATTAACTTTTTGAGGCATTCTACAGAGTCTACAACAAAGAGAGAAATAACTATTAGGATCACAATCTATGAATCTGGGTGGAACAAAGACTTCTCCTTTCATTACGCAGAGAAAACCAAGTTGCCAAAAAAAAAAAAAAAAGGTCCCCTCAGATACCATGCACGGTTACTAACTGCATGTCTGTGTACAGAGAAGCAAAAATCATCTGGTCAAAAGCCCAAATGCCGCCCTGGCCAACCCTCGCCCCCGCCCCCGCCCCCTTTGCCCACGGCCTCGCCCCAGAGCTAGAGTTCCAATATTTTTCTCCCCAATAAAGAGAAGAGGTTTAACCCTTTGAGTTCCACAACCTTGCGTTCTTCTACGCAGGCGCCCCTCCAGTACAATCCCAGTTCTAAATCGAGTCGCTGCCCCTTTCCGCGACCACACCCAGACCCCCAAAGGCCTGCTCCCAGAGACCACTGATGTAAGAAAAGCCAAACCCGGCCCCAGCGGGGCTCCCAGCCCCGCCGCTCCCTCTCCTCCTCCGGGCCAAGGCGTGCCTAGAAAGGGACGCGAGCGCGCCCCTCAGTTCTAGCACGGGCTCGACCAAGGGGCGAGGAAGGAAGAATCGGCGCAGCGGCGAAATGGGCACGAACCTCGAGCTCACTTGCTGCTCGGTGCCAGGGCGAGGGGTGTCGCTCTGCCCCCAGAAACCGACTGGTAATGTGAGAAAGGTGTGGTCCAGGAGCGGTGACCTCGGACCGGGGCCCAGCAGTTCTCAGGTCCTCATCCCGCGATGCTGGGGCCTCACCCACGACCCCAGTCCCCTCCCAGTCGGCACCCAAGCCTACTAAAGACCCCTCTCTGGGGCCGCAAACAGCCCTCGGGGCCGCCCAGTCGAAGCCGTGTCAGGTGGTGACAGGAGGCGACGGGTGACCACGGCAACCCGAGGTGTGCAGCTGTCCGACCCCGCCTCCGCCTCCCGGACACACTCACCTGAGGGCTCCAGGGCAAGCCCGGAGGAGCGACGGAGGAGAACGCGGCTGGGAGGCCGGCGGCCAGGGCACCGAAGCGGCCGGCTCCGGTCTGCGGCGGGAGCACGAGGGCGGCGGTCTGGGTTTGGCGTCGGTCCTCCCTCCTGCCGCCCGCGCGTCAATCCATCAGTTCGTCAACCCGTCCTTCTCACGTCGGCCCCTCCCGGCCCCGCGACTGCTCAGCTCAGCCTCTTGCAGACTGCGGTTGTCAAATGCCGGGGAGCCGAGCTCTACCCGCGAGCGGCAGCCAATCGCCGCGCTTCCCCGAGGCGCCTCAGGACCCCGCCGCGCGGGGCGGCCAGGCAGGTGCCTGAGCCGAAGGGCGAGTCGGCTGGGGTGGGCTGGGCGGGGCTGGGCTGGACGGGGCGGGGCGGGGCGGACCCAAAGCCTGCGCGGGGCGGGGGGCGGGGCGGGCTTGGAAAGACCGGCTAGGGGCCGGGGGAACCAGCAGGACGCGCGCGTCAATAGCGTGAGACCAGGGGCAGGGAGTTAGACCCGTAGCAGGTCGGTGACCCCATGTCCCAAAATAGCACTAACGGGGTTGTCGCCTCCAAACAGAGAAGACTGCGCATTAGGATTGACTCTTCGTACTCCTCCCAGATAATTAATAAAGGTGAATGAAATTAATGTCGCCTTCTACCCTTCTCTCGCTGCTTTCCTAGGTCCCACTTCATCCCAGAAAACTCCAGTAGTTTGTCCCCTTTCTGGTTTCTCATTTTGTAAAGGTGATTTGCCTTGAAAGCATTTTTCAGTTACTTAACATTTAACATGTTCAGTTTTATCTACCCCTGTTGGTTGTAAGCCACTTATTCCACAAATATACGTGATGCTCAACCGAGCTGAATTAAGCATCCAGGAAGTATAACCATAAGGAAGAATACAATTACACAAACCTGTAAGAACATCATCCTCGGCCAGGCGCGGCGGCTCATGCCTGCAATCCCAGCACTTTAGGAGGCTGAGGCGGGAGGATCACCTGAGGTCAGGAGTTTGAGACCAGTCTGGCCAACATGGTGAAACCCCATCTCTACTAAAAATCCAAAAATTAGCCGGGTGTGGTGGCAAGCTGCCTGTAATCCCAGCTACTCGGTAGGCTGAGGCAAGAGAATCGCTTGAACCCAAGAGATGGAGGTTGCAGTGAGCCGAGATCATGCCATTGCACTCAGGCCCGGGTGACAGAGTGAGACTCCGTCTCACAAAGAAAATTTAAAAAAAAAATCATCCTCACAGAGGCGAAAGTCCAGAGTGAGCTGGACCTCCCAAAAGGGGAAAATGGGGTAACAGTCTGGTAAAGAGAATAAACATTAAAAATATTTCTGGCACTCCCATGCTTATGCGTATTGCAGTACTATTCACAATAGCCAAAATATGGAATCAACCTAGGTCAATCAACAGACAAATGGATAAAGAAAATGTGGTACATATACACAGCGCAATCTTTGTTTTTTTGTTTTTGAGATGGAGTCTCGCTCTGCCGCCCAGGCTAGAGTGCAGTGGTGCGATCTCGGCTCACTGCAAGCTCTGCCTCCCGGGTTCACACCATTCTCCTGCCTCAGCTTCCCGAGTAGCTGGGACTACAGGGGCCCGCCGCCACCTCCGGCTAATTTTTTTTTTTTTTTTTTTTTTTTTGTATTTTTAGTAGAGATGAGGGTTCACCGTGTTAGCCAGGATGGTCTCATCTCCTGACCTCATGATCCGTCCGCCTCGGCCTCCCAAAGTGCTGGGATTAAAGGCATGAGCCACCACGCCCAGCCACACAATGCAATCTTATTCACCCATAAAAAAGAATGAAATCCTGTCATTTGCAGCAACATGGATGGGACGGGAGGACATTATGTTAAGTGAAACAAGCAAAGCACAAAAAGACAAATATTGCACGTTCTCACATATATGTGGGAACTAAAAGAATTGGATCTCATGGAGGTAGTGAATACAATGGTGGTTACCAGAGGCTGGAAAGTGAGTGGAGGGCGAAGGGGGAATAAAGAGGTTAATGGGTACAAAACTACAGTTACATAGCAGGAATAAATTCTAGTGCTCGATAGCATAATTGGGTGACTATAGTTAACAGTAATCTATTCTATATTTCCAAATAGCTAGAAGAGAAGATTCAGAATGTTCCCAACACAAAGAAATAGTAAATGGCAGGCCAAGCGCAGTGGCTCACGCCTGTAATCCCAGCACTTTGGGAGGCCGAGGTGGGCAGATCAAGACCATCCTGGCCAACATGGTGAAACCCTGTCTCTACTAAAAATACAAAAATTAGCCGGGTGTGGTGGTGCGCGCCTGTAGTCCCAGCTACTCAGGAGGCTGAGGCAGGAGAATCACTTGAACCTGGGAGGCAGAGGTTGCAATGAGCTGAGATTGGGCCACTGCACTCCAGCCTGGTGACAGAGCAAGACTCTGTCTCAAAAAATAAAAGAAAAGAAATAACAAATGCCTGGGCACAGTGGCTCATGCCTGAAATCCCAGCACTTTGGGAGGCTTAGGCTCACTTAAGGCCACTAGTTAGAGACTTGCCTGGCAACATAGTGAGACTCCCTCTCTACAAAAACGAGAATAAAAAATTAGACATGGCGAGACACACCTGCAGTCCTAGCTACTTGAGAGGCTGAACTGGGATGATAGTTTGAGCTCAAAGTTCGAGGCTACCGTGCGCTATAATCACACTACTGCACTCCCACTGGGGTGACTGATTGAGACCCTGTCTCTTAATAATAATAATGCATGTTTAAGGTGATGGATATCCCAATTACCCAGATTTGATCATTACACATTGTATTTACTCTAGAAATATGTACAACTATTATGTAATCATAAAAATTAAAAATAAAATTTAAACCATATTTCTGGGAATACAAAATTTTGTCCAATTCATGATAAAAGAAGCGAGAGCTTGAAGATACACATTTTTTTTCCTTTCTTTTTTTTTTTTTTTTTTTTGAGATGGGGTCTCACTGTGTCACCCAGGCTGGAGTGCAGTAGTGCAATCTCAGCTCACTGAACCTCCTCCTCCTGGGTTTAAGCGACTCTCCTGCATCAGCCCCCAGACTAGCTGGGACTACAGCGCACCACCACGCCCAACTAGTTTTTGTATTTTTAGTAGAGACGGGGTTTCACCATGTTGGTCAGGCTGGTCTCGAACTCCTGACCTCGTGATCCGCCTGCCTCAACCTCCCATAGTCCTGGGATTACAGGCACGAGCCACTGTGCCTGGCCTTCTTTTTTTTTTCTTTGAGACAGTCTCACTCTGTCACCCAGGCTGGAGTGCAGTGGTGCAATCTCAGCTCACTGCAACCTCTGCCTCCTGGGTTCAAGCGATTCTCCTGCCTCAGCCCTGAGTACCTGGGATTACAGGCACGTGCTACCACACTCGGCTAATTTGTGTGCCACCACACTCGGCTAATTTTTGTATTTTTAGTAGAGACGAGGTTTCACCATGTTGGCCAGGCTGGTCTCAAACCGCTGACCTTAAGTAATCCTCCCGCCATGGCCTCCCAAAGTGCTGGGATTACAGGCACATGCTACTGTACCCAGCCGAGGAAACATTTCTAAGAAAAATACGTATGCATTCAGAAAAACAACACACAAAAGCTGAACTACAAAATTTCAATTGCCTAGTCAATAACTCCTGGAAGAAAGTCTTCATTATGAACCCTCTTAATGATAAGTGACAGGCAAATAAATATAAACATAATTGAATGTTACCCAGGATCTTGATATTGAAAACAAAACAAGCCAACAAACAATGCATTACAGAGTGTATAAATTGAAAAAGTAGGCAGATACGTTATATCCTGGAAGTAGTCTCGCAATTATTTTGCTAGTATAGTTCATTTAAGAAACCACTTCTAAATCTTTATGCTAAACAAGAAGTTTTGAGAACCAATATCCTTTTTTTTTTTAACTTCATTTTTTATCCCATTTGCAACAGTTTTATCAGTTAGAACCTTTTCCCCATGGACTCATATTCTGAAACTTTAGGAATTAATTACATTTTCTCTCTCTCTCTCTCTCTCTCTCTCTCTCTCTCTCTCTCTCTCTCTCTCCCTCTCTCTCTCTCTCTCTCTCTCTCTCTCTCTCTCTCTCTCTCTCTTTCTTTCTTTCTTTCTTTCTTTCTTTTTGAGACAGTATTGCTATGTCGCCCAAGCTGGAGTGTAGTGGGGCAATCATGGCTCTCTGCAGCCTAGACCTCCTGGGCTCAAGCGATCCTTCCACCTCAGCTTCTCCAGTAGCTAAAACTACAGGTGCAAGTCACCATGACCGGCTAATTTTTCTTTTTTTTTTCTTTCTTTTTTTTTTTTTTTTTTTTTTTTTTGTAGAGACGGGGTTTCGTCTTGTTGCCCAGGCTGGTCTTAAAGTCCTGGGCTTAAATGATCCTCTCCCCTTGGCCTTCCAAAGAGCTGGGATTATAGGCATGAGCCACCATGCCCAGCCCAGCATTCTTTAAATATTTAAATCTTCTACTAGCTCTAGAAAGAGTAACTAATCAGGGATAATCTGACAACCGATCACCTGCTAGGGATAGTGCTTGAAAAAAAAGGAAGAGGCCGGGCACAGTGGCTCACGCCTGTAATCCCAGCACTATGGGAGGCCGAGGCGGGCAGATCACGAGGTCAGGAGATCGAGACCATCTTGGCTAATACAGTGAAACCCCATCTCTACTAAAAATATAAAAAATTAGCTGGGCATGGTGGCGGGCGCCTGTAGTCCCAGCTACTCCGGAGGCTGAGGCAGGAGAATGGCTTGAACCCCGGAGGCGGAGCTTGCAGTGAGCTGAGATCCGGCCACTGCACTCCAGCCTGGGCGACAGAGCAAGACTCCATATCAAATAATAATAATAATAATAAGTTTAACCAAGGAGGCAAAGATCTATCCACTGAAAATTATAAAACATTGTTAAAAGAAATTGAAGGTACAAATAAATGGAAAGATATCCCATGTTTATGGTATGGAAGAATAAATATTGTTAAAATGTTCAAAAGGAAGAATGGCTCAGTCCGACGGGCAGGAGACACTTCTGGAAGGAAGGCCATGATGGCTGCCCAGGGAGAGCCCCAGGTCTAGTTCAAACTTGTACTGGTTGGTGGTGGTGGTACTGGAAAAACTACTTTCATGAAACATCATTTGACTGGTGAATTTGAGAGCTATGTAGCCACCTTGGGTGTTGAGTTTCATCACCCAAGTGTTCCACACCAACGGAGAACGTATTAAGTCAATAAATGGGATACAGCCGGCCAGGAGAAATGTGGTGGACAGAGATGGCTGTTATATCCAAGCCGTAGCCCAGTGTGCCATCATAATGTTTGATGTAACATCAAGAATTACACACAAGAATGTGCCTAACTGGTAGAGAGATTTGGTGCCAGTGTGTGAAATCATCACCATCGTGTTGTACGGCAACAAAGTGGATATTAAGGACAGGAAAGTGAAGGCAAAATCTATTGTCTTCCACGGAAAGAAGACTTAGAGTTTGCTCAGACAGCTGATCTCCCGGATGAGGATGATGACCTGTGAGAACAAAGCTGGAGCCCAGTATCAGAAGTATAGTTTTATAGACAGCTTTCCTGTGATGTCAGCAGTGCAAAGTGTGCCTCACCTTTTTATCTAGCTAAGCAGAACATGTGCTTCATTGGTGGGATGCTGAAGGAGATGAAGGGGCTTCGGAGTAAATGTGGTAGTTTAAAAAATACCTTTGCCGGGTGTGGTGGCTCACACCTGTAATCCCAGCACTTTGGGAGGCCGAAGCTGTTGGATCACGAGGTCAGGAGTTCAAGACCAGCCTGGCCAACATAGTGAAACCCCGTCTCTACTAAAAAATACAAAAATTAGCCGGGCATGGGGTTGGGCGCCTGTAGTCACAGCTACTTGGGAGGCTGAGGCCAGAGAATGGCGTGAACCCAGGAGGTGGAGCTTGCAGTGAGCCGAGATCGTGACACTGCGCTCCAACCTGGGTGACAGAGCAAGATTCCGTCTCAGAAGAAAAAAAAAAAAAAAACCTTTGCCAGGCGCAGTAGCTCACGCCTGTAATCCCAGTGCTTTGGGAGGCTGAGGGTGGGTGGATCACAAGGTCAGGAGTTTGAGACCAGCCTGACCAACATGGTGAAACCCCATCTCTACTAAAAATACAAACATTATCCAGGCGTGGCGTTAGGTGCCTGTAATCCCAGCTACTCAGGATGCTGAGGCAGGAGCATCGCTGGAACCTGGGAGACAGAGATTGCAGTGAGCCGAGATTGCACCACTGCGCTCCAGTTTGGGCAACACAGAGAGACTCTGTCCCAAAAATAATAATAATGATAATAATAATAATAATACCTTCGTGGCCAGGCACCACGGCTCACACCTGTAATCCCAGCACTTTGGAAGGCTGAGGCGGGTGGATCATTTGAGATCAGGAGTTCGAGACCAGCTTGGTCAACATGATGAGACCCCACCTCTACTAAAAATACAAAAATTATCTGGGAGTGGTGGTGGGTGCCTGTAATACCAGCTTCTCAGAAAGCTGAGGTAGGAGAATTGCTTGAACCTGGGAGGCGGAGATTGCGGTGAGCTGAGATCATACCACTGCACTCCAGACTAGGAGACAGAGTGAGACTCTCTCTCAAAAAAAAAAAAGAAATCTTGGTTAGGTGACCTGCATATTGAGCTGCTCTGATTCCTTCTTGAGTTGCAAATATAAGACTGCTACAGTGACATCTGAAGGAAGGAAGGAAGGAAGGAAGGAAGGGAGGGAGGGCGGGCGGGCGGGAGGGAGGGGAAAGAAGGAAGGAAGGAAGGAAGGAAGGAAGGAAGGAAGGAAGGAAGGAAGGAAGGGAAGGAAGGGGAAAGAAAGAAAGGAGGGAGGGAGGGAGGGAAGGAAGGAAGGAAGGAAACAAGGAAGGAAGGAAGGAAAGAAAGAAGGAAGGAAGGAAGGAAGGAAGGAAGGAAACAAGGAAGGAAGGAAGGAAGGAAAGAAGGAAGGAAGGAAGGAAGGAAGGAAGGAAGGAAGGAAGGAAGGAAGGAAGGATGGAAGGAAGGAAGGAGAATCCCAATGAGGTATTAGATTGGCTTTGGCATTCATTGAACACAAAAGGAAATGCTTTGCTTATGTTCTTTTTTAAACCTCATAATCTCCCTTAAAACACCTATTAATTATTCCCATTTGAGTGATTAAATAACTTGCCCAAGGTCACACAGCTAGTATGTAGCAGAGACATTCTGACTCATAAAACTTTCTTTTTCTATTCTACTACATTATTATTATTTTTTTATCTTTGAGAGGGAGTCTCACTCTGCCACCTAGGCTGAAGTGCAGTGGTGCAATCTCAGCTCACTTCAAGATCTGCCTCCCCGGTTCAAGCGATTCTCCCGCCTCAGCCTCCTGAGTAGCTAGGATTACAGGCATGCACCACCACACCCAGCTAATTTTTGTATTTTTAGTAGAGACGAGGACTCACCATGTTGGCCAGGCTGGTCTCAAACTCCTGACCTCAGGTGATCTGCCAGCCTCAGCCTCCAAAGTGCTAGGATTAGAGGCATGAGCCACCATGCTCTGCCTCATTCTACCACATTATATTAACTGGAAATTTTATTTTAGTATTTATTTATTTAAGAGACAGAGTCTCACTTTCTCACCCAGGCTAAAGTGTCACCTAGGCTAGAGTATAGTGGCATGATTATAGCTCACTGCAGTCTCAAACTCCTGGGCTCAAACTATCCTCTGGCCTCAGCTTCCTGAGTAGCTGGGACTACAGGTATGAGCCACCTTGCCTGGCTAATTGTTTTAAGAAATTTTGCACCAGACACAGTGGTTGATGCCTGTAATCCCAGTACTTTGGGAGGTCAAGGCGGGAGGATCCCTTGAGCCCAGGAGTTTGAGACCAGACTGGGCAACATAGTGGGACCCCATCTTGACTAAAAATAAAAATTAAAAAAATAGCCGGGCATGGTAACACGTTATCTCAACTACTAGAGAGGCTAAGGCAGGAGGATTGCTTGAGTCTGGAAGGTTGAGGATTGCAGTGACCCATGATTGTGTCACTGTACTCCCTCCCAAAGTGCTGGGATTATAGGCTTAAGCCACGATGCTCAGCCAGAAATTTTAGCTTGAATACAATGGACCCTATTCTGACAAGGTAGAGAAGACAAGAAGTCTTATTAATGTTTATATTCTCCATAACCTATAGCATAGTGCTATTTGCATATTCATTTTCAATGCATAGGAATTCAGCATTGTTCGAAGCAAATATATCACCATTATATTTCTGGGAAAAAGAAGGTGGAAGGAGAGAAAGAAAGAGGCACTGAAACACAAGACATCTGGTACATCTTATCACTTGCACACTTATAAATGCATTGACTGTATATTTGTTTCTTAATGTAACATCAAAGTTTACGTTACAACCTTAATAGCTGGTAGCCTAAGGTATCACCTTTGCTTCTATACTCAGCCCCACTGGTTAAGATTAGATCTTCTTGTCTTTCACTCTAGTTGCTGCAATAGCAGTCAATTGTTCAAAGAGGACAAGGCTTGCTTAGATGAAGGACTGTCCTCAGATCCCAAGATACTGCCTCAATCATTCACCAAATATTAACTGAATGCCAGTTCTGGGTCAGGAACTAGGTTAGGCATCATTTGGAAATGCAGGTTCTTACAAGACAGAATGATTCATTGTGCCTTGTGACTTAAATGCCTATAGGCTAAGGTGGACCTCTTTTAATATGATTCTCAAATGTTATTTCTAAAAAGGAGAATAGAAGTTTTTGGTTTTCCCCAAACAGGAGACAGGAGTCTGAGTACAAGCCCAAGCTAGGAAACTTTGCCTCAAGGAATTCAGGGGAAGTTTGTGGAGCTAAGAGAACGTGTTTTAGAAGCTCCACTCCCATTACTAGAACACGCACATACATACACACATCAAAGAGCTTTGTGCTTCAGAGACAGTAGCACCTAACCAAGATATGGAATTAACCTAAGTGAGGCTTTAGGAGAACAAAGCACCACCACTGCTGCTTCTCCTTTAAACAGATTCAAGGGCCAGGCATGGTGGCTCACACCTGTAATCCCAACATTTTGGGAAGCTGAGAGGGGCAGATCACCTGAGGTCAGGAGTACAAGACCAGCCTGGCCAACATGGAGAAACCCTGTCTCTACTGAAAAATGCAAAAATTAGCAGGGCCTAGTGGTGCATGCCTGTAGTCCCAGCTACTCAGGAGGCTGAGGTAGGAGAATCATTTGAACCCAAGAGGCAAAGGTTGGAGTGAGCCGAGATCGCGCCACTGCACTCCAGTCTGGGCAACAGAGGTAGAATTACCTCAGTCTTCCAGGGCTCCTATCTAGACCTCTAAACAAAAACTTAGTTATACATAAAAGAGATATGCTGTTATTTATATTAAGTAAATATCTGATATATTCTTGAAAATAAAAATAAATAAAATAAATTATTTTGGAAAACATCCACTATAATCAAGTCAGTGAAATATGTCAATTTTTTTTTTGTTTTTTTGAGACGGAGTCTTACTCTGTCACCCAGGCTGGAGTGCAGTGGCACAGTCTTGGCTCACTGCAAGCTCCGCCTCCCAGGTTCACGCCATTCTCCTGTCTCAGCCTCCCGAGTAGCTAGGACTACAGGCGCCCACCACCACGCCCGGCTAATTTTTTGTATCCTTTTTTTTTTTTTTTTTTTAGTAGAGACGAGGTTTCACCCTATTAGCCAGGATGGTCTCCATCTCCTGACCTCGTGATCCGCCTGCCTGGCCTCCCAAAGTGCTGGGATTACAGGTGTGAGCCACCATGCCCGGCCATATGTCAAAATTTTTAAAAGGGGAAACTAAATGTTAGGAAATGTTAGTAATACATAAAGCACATTAAGCATCGTAATTTCAGATAGTTGTTTTAGGATAAGGTTAGAAAGTTTCCAGTAATAAGCTTGTGACCATTTAGTAGAACTTCCTATAAAGATGGAAGAAATGTCATAATCACCAAAACAAGTCTTGATTGGTGTCTTATAAGTTCACATGCCTCCAAAATACTTACGAAAACCCTATTTCAGAAAAAATAAGTATAGCATTAGCATTTCTTTTAGAGTTTGGTCAGTAACTATGCAGGCTCTTTCCAATAAAATTTCAGTTATTTATCTAAAATGGTCATGCAAATACAAATTGAAAAAATGATTTTTGCTTTAGTAATTGTTCTGATCCTAAAAGAATGTACCCAAGGATATCAAGGCAGTCTACCAGATTCTCTGTGTAATCACAAATAATCATCATATTATATATAAATATAATAAAGTATGATACATAGAAGTCTCAGTACTACAAATAACATGAGATTTTGTACAAAAGTTCAAATAGGAACTCCTATCAACCTACCGGTAAAACACAAAAAAATTTGCTCCTTACTTTATTTCATTGTATTTAGTTATTTGAGTCTGGGCCTTGCTTTATTGCCCAGGCTGGAGTGCAGTGGCATGATCTCAGCTCACTGCAACCTCTGCCTCCCAGGCTCAAGCAATCCCCCTACCTCAGCCTCCTCAGTAGCTGAGTCTACAGGCGTCTGTCACCACACACAGCTAATTTTTGTAGAGACAGGGTTTTGCCATGTTGCCCAGACTGGTCTCAAACTCCTGGGCTCAAGTGATCTGCCTGCCTAGGTCTCCCAAAGTGTTGGGATTATAGGCATGAGCCACCTTACCCAGCCCTATTTCTAACTTTAGAATTTCATTTATCGGAATCACACCTGTAATCCCAGCACTTTGAAAGGCTGAGGTGGGCAATCACTTCAGGTTAGGAGTTCCAGACCAGCCTGGCCAACACCATGAAATCTTGTCTCTACAAAAATTAGCTGGGCATGGTGTCGTGCCCCTGTAGTCCCAGCTACAGGAGGCTGAGGCAGGAGGATCATTTGAACCTGGGAGGTGGAGGTTGCAGTGAGCCAAGGTTGCACCACTGCACTCCAGCCTGGGTGACAGAGCAAGACTCTGCCTTGGGAAAAAAAAAAAAAAAAAAAATGCCAGGCACGGTGATTCACACCCAAAGGAATTCCAACACTTTGAAACTGGCCAACACAGTGAAATTCTGTCTCTACTAAAAATACAAAAATTAGGCCAGGCATGGTAGCACATGCCTGTAATTCCAGTACTTTGGGAGGCTGAGGCAGGCAGATCACGAGGTCCGGAGTTTGAGACCAGCCTGGCCAACATGGTGAAGCCCCATTTCTACTAAAAATTAAAAAAGTAGCTGCATGTGGTGGTGGTCACCTGTAATCCCAGCTACTTGGGAGGCTGAGGCAGGAGAATCACCTGAAACCGGAAGGCGGAGGTTGCAGTGAGCCAAGATTGCATCACTGTACTCCAGCCTGGGCAACAAGAGTGGAACTCCATCTCAAAAATAAAAATAAAAATAAAATGCAAAAATAAAAACACAAAAATTAGCTGGGTGTGGTGGCACAAGCCTGTAGTCCCAGCTACTCGGGAGGCTGAGGCAGGAGAATTGCTTGAACCCAGGAGGCAGAGCTTGCAGTGAGCCAAGATCATGCCATTGCACTCCAGCCTGGGTGACAGAGCGAGACTGTCTCAAAAAAAAAAAAAAAGAATTCCATGTATCTGGATACCACATAGCAAAATGGTACCTGTGCTGTCTCAGATACAATAGGTGTTTAATAAATAAATACTCAATATATGAAAACGTTTTCCTTGAGCCAATCCCCTAATTTTTTTTTTTTTTTTTTTTTTTGAGACAGAGTTTTGCTCTTGTTGCATAGGCTAGAGTGCAATGACACGATCTTGGCTCACCACAACCTCCGCCTCCTGGGTTCAAGTGATTCTTCTGCCTCAGTCTCCCGAGTAACTGGGATTACAGGTGTGCACTGCCATGCCTGGCTAATTTTGTATTTTTAGTAGAGATGGGGTTTCTGCATGTTAGTCAGGCTGGTCTCGAACTCCCAACCTCAGGTGATCTGCCCGCCTTGGCCTCCCAAAGTGCTGGGATTACAAGTGTGAGGTACTGCGCCCGGCCTTTTTCTTTTTTCTTTTTTTTTTAAGAGACAGGGTTTCAGTATATTGCCCAGGCTGATCTTGAATTCCTGGTTTCAAACGATTCTCACCTTGGCTTCCAGAGGTGCTAGATTTACAGGACTGGGCACAGCTTTTTTTTTTTTTTTTTTTTTTTTTTTTTTGAGATAGGGTCTCACATGTTTGTAGTGGTGCAATCATAGCTCACTGTAACCTCGAACTCCTGGACTCAAGTGGTCCTCCCATCTAGGACCACTCCTCCCAAGTACCTAGGACTCCAAGGGCATGCCACTGCACCCGACTAATTTTATTTCTTATTTTTGTAGAGATGGGGGTCTCGCTATGTCACCCAGACTGCCCTATCACATAATTTAATGGTGTGAATGCTCATATAGTCATTTACAAGGGCCCAGGAAAAGCAGCAGCCTTCAACAACACATTTAACACCTTGTTCCCTGATCATCCACACTTCCAGTATCTATTTGTGGCAAGAAGGAAAACATGGGGACTCTAAGAAAATCAGACCTAGAAAAATGGGTATGTTCTGTGATGTGGGCAGAGCTTTTAAAAGTTCTTGGTTTTAGGCTGGGTGCAGTGCCTGAAACTTGTAATCCCAGCACTTTGGGAGGCTGAGGCGGGTGGATGGCTTGAGTCTAAGAGTTCAAGATGAGCCTGGGCAACATGACAAGACTGCATCTCTTTAAGAAAAAAAAAATTAGGCAGGGCACAGTGGCTCACGCCTGTAATCTCAGCACTTTGGGTGGCCGAGGTGGGCAGATCACGAAGTCAGGAGTTCGAGACCAGCCTAACCAACCAACATGGTGAAAACCGGTCTCTACTAAAAATACAAAAATTAGCCGGGCGTGGTGGCGGGTGCCTATAATTCCAGCTACTCAGGAGGCTGAGGCAGGAGAATCGCTTGAATCTGGGAGGTAGAGGTTGCAGTGAGCCAAGATCGTCCCACTGCACTCCAGTCTGGGCAACAGAGCAAGACTCTGTCTCAAAATAAATTAATTAATTAATTAATGAAATGAAGTAAATTAGATGGGCGCGTGTATAAAAAATATATAATAATAATAGAAATAAAGTGCACAATAAATGTAATGCACTTGAATCATCACAAAACCATCCCCCATCACCCTCACCCCAGTCCATAGAAAAACTGTCTTCCCCAAAACTGGTCCCTGGCACAAAAATGGTTGGGGACCACTGCTCTAGACAATGCATTCATGTAACTCCCCTCACTGTCATTCACCCTCATAATGTTGTTTTCATTTCCTACATGTGTATGCCTAGAGAAGGAAGAATGTGCTGATCATATAGGTGCAAGTTTTACTTACCTCTATAAACTGGTATCCGTTTTCATACACTGGTCTTATAAGTTTGGATTCTGTGAGTGTACCCAGAGAGATGAATGTGCTATTTGCTGATGAAATCAGTTTCTAAGCCTGCAATGCTGGAAATCAAACTCTGGCTCTGGACTATAGTATACTCACTCAAGTAACGCAACCTCCCAAAGTCTCTTGGGAAATGGCCAAATGACTCTCCAGGCAGCACCCTTCTCCACTGATGACAGGCCAAGTGAGCTCTTTCCTCCATTTTAAAATTTCTACATTTACAATATTACAGTTTTTACTAAAGAACACCAATTCCGGCAAGGCGTGGTGGCTCATGTAATCCCAGCGCTTTGGGAGGCTGAGGTGGGCGGATCACCTGAGGTCAGGAATTTGAGACCAGCCTGGCCAACATGGCGAAACCCCCACTCTACTAAAAAAGTACAAAAATTAGTTGGGTATGGTGGCACCCGCCTGTGATCCCTGCTACTCAGGAGGCTGAGGCAGGAGAATTGTTTGAACCTGGGAGGCGGAGGTTGTGGTGAGCCAAGATCATGCCACTGCACTCCAGCCTGGGCAACAGAGTGAGACTTGGTCTCAAAAAAAAAGAGAGTGCTTCACTTAAAGTGGAGACTGTGCACTGTGGCTCACGCCTATAATCCTAGAACTTTGGGAATCTGAGGCAGGAGAATGGCTTGAGGACAGGAGTTCAAGGCCAGCCTGGGCAACACAGTGAGACTCCATCCCTACAAAATTAAGAAAAAAATTAGCCAGGTGCAGTGTAGTCTTAGCTACTTGGGAGGCTGAGGAATGAGGATGACGAACCCACGAGTTCAAGGTGCCGTGAGCTATGATCCTGCCACTGCACTCCAGCCTGAGTGACAGAGCAAGACCCTGTCTCTAACAACAACAACAACAACAACAACAACAAAAAGTCACAACGTTTGGAGGGAATTATTATAGATTAAAAGAAATTTAGATATACCAAACAAATGCAATGGGTGACACCTATTTCAAAGAAACTGTGGGAAGCAGAATAATAACCCCTCACAGATGTCTATTTCCTTTAGCCAGGCATGATGGTGCGTTGCCTGGAGCCCTAGCTATTCAGTAGGCTGAGGCAGGAGGATTGCTTGACAGGAGTTGGAGGCTGCAGTGAGCTATGATCACTCCAGCCTGGGTCACAAAGCGAGACCCCATCTCAAAAAAAAAGTCCACATCCTAATTCCCAGGACCTGAGAATATGTTACTTGACATGGTAAAAAGAGATTTTGCTTGCATGATTAACTTAAGAGCCTTGAAATGGGGAGAGTATTCTGGGTTATCCAGGTGGGTCCAATATCAGAGAATCCTTACCAGCTGGAGTCACAGGCCAGGGAGATGCAACATTGCTAGCTTTGAAGAAGGGTAACAGAAGCCAAGAAATGTAGCCTTTACAAGTTGGAAAAGGCAAGCAAACAGGTGTCTCCTAGAACATCCAGAAAGGAACACAACTGTGTCAGCACCTTGATTTTAGCACAGTAAGGCTAGGGTCAAACTTCTTTTTTTTTTTTTTTTTTTTTGAGATGGAATCTCACTCTGTCACCCAGGTTGGAGTACAGTGGCACGATCTTGGCTCACTGCAAGCTCCGCCTCCTGGGTTCATGCCGTTCTCATGCCTCAGCCTCCTGAGTAGCGGGGACTACAGGCACCCACCACCACGCACAGCCAATTTTTTGTGTTTTTTAGTGGCGATGGGTTTTCACCGTGTTAGCCAGGATGGTCTCGATCTCCTGACCTCGTGATTCGTGATTCGGGCTGGGGTCAAACTTCTTACCTAGAGAATTAGTTAAATGATAAATGTGTGTAAGTCACTAAATGAGCTGTAATTTGTTACAGTAACAATTGAAATAATACACACACTCAAAAAAGATATGTTGAGACAAACCAGCAAGATTTAAAGAGAGATTTGGCATCAGGCACTGTGGCTCACACCTGCAATCCCAGTACTTTGGCAGGACTAAGGCAGGAGGATCACTTGAACCCAGGAGTTCAAGACCAGCATGGGCAACATAGTGAGACCCCTCTCTCTACAAAAAAATTTTAAAAATTAGCCAGTAGTAGTGCTGCACACCTGTAGTCTATCCACTTGGGAGGTTAAGGTAGGAGGACTGCTTGAACCCAGGAGGAAAAGACTATAGTAAGCCATGATCATGCCACTGCACTCTAGCCTGGGCAACAGAGCAAGATCCTATTTCAAAAAAATTTTAAAATTAACAGGAATTGGGTATCAGATGGAATATTGAGGAAATAGTGTTAATTTTTGATAGAATATGGTAATACTATTTGGGCTTTTTTTTTTTTTTTGAGACGGAGTCTGGCTCTGTCGCCCGGGCTAGAGTGCAGTGGCCGGATCTCAGCTCACTGCAAGCTCCGGCCCCCGAGTTTACGCCATTCTCCTGCCTCAGCCTCCCGAGTAGCTAGGACTACAGGCGCCCGCCGCCTCGCCCGGCTAGTTTTTTGTATTTTTTAGTAGAGACGGGGTTTCACCGTGTTCGCCAGGATGGTCTCGATCTCCTGACCTAGTGATCCGCCCGTCTCGGCCTCCCAAAGTGCTGGGATTATAGGCTTGAGCCACCGCGCCCGGCCCTATTTGGGCTTTTTAAACTTTGTTAGAAATATGCACTGAAGCTCAGGCACGTTGGCTCATACCTGTAATCCCAGCACTTTGGGAGGTCGAGGCAGGTGGATCACTTGAGGTCAGGAGTTCAACACCAGCCTAGCCAACATGGTGAAACCCCATCTCTACTAAAAATAAAAATGCTAGGCATGGTGGCAGATGCCTGTAATCCCAGCTACTCGGGAGGCCGAGGCAGGAGAATCACTTAAAGCCAGGAGGTGGAAGTTGCAGTGAGCCAAGATCATACCACTGCACTCTAGCTTGGGTGACAGAGTGAGACTATGTCACACACACACAAAAAAAAAAAGAAAAAAAGAAAAAATATATATACTGAAGTATTTATAGATGAAATGATACAAGGATGTCTGGGATTTGCTTTATTTTTTATTTTTTTAAGATGGAGTCTTGGCCTTGTTGCCAGGCTGGAGTGCAATGGCACGATCTTGGCTCACTGCAACCTCCACCACCCAGGTTCAAGGGATTCTTTTTCCTGACTCTCAAATAGCTGGGATTACAGGCTCCCGTGACTATGCCCAGCTAATTTTTGTATTTTTAGTACAGACAGGGTTTCACTATCTTGGCAGGCTGGTCTCGAACTCCTGACCTCAGGTGATCCACTCGCCTCGGCCTCCCAAAGTTTTGGGACTATAGGCGTGAGCCATTGCACCCAGCCAGATTTGCTTTAAAATAATACTGTCCTCCTACCTTAAAAAAGGTAAGGGTTCTGAAACCAAGGTCCAAAAATAAAAATAAAAAAATTATTTAAAGGTAGGGGGATAGGACAAATTGGCAAAAAGCTGGTTACTTGTTGAAGCTGGGGACTAGTTACACTATTATTGTGTATACTTGAGATTTTCCATAGGAAGTTAAAAAAAAAAAAAGTGAATTATTTTAGGAGAGAGCACCTATATATTCCAGATCAGCACTGTCCAAAAGAATTTTCTGTGATGATGGCAATGTTCCATATCAGCACTGTCCAATGCTATACCCGCTTACCATAAGGCTTTTGAGCACTTGAAATATAGGAAACATGGCCAGGCGCAGTGGCTCACGCCTGTAATCCCAGCACTTTGGGAGGCTGAGGCATGCAGATCACGAGGTCAGGAGATCGAGACCATGGTGAAACCCCGTCTCTACTAAAAATACAAAAATTAGCCGGGCGTGGTGACGGGCGCCTATAGTCCCAGCTACTCGGGAGGCTGAGGCAGGAGAATGGCGTGAACCTGGGAGGCGGAGCTTGTAGTGAGCTGAGATCACGCCACTGCACTCCAGCCTGGGTGAAAAAAAAAAAAAGAAATATAGCAAACGCAACTAAGGAAGTGAATTTTTCATTTTATCATCATTTTTTAAATATTTTATTTTTTGAGACAGAGTCTTACTCTGTTGCCCAGTCTGGAGTGTAGTATAATCTCGGATCACTGCAGCCTCTGCCTCCTGCGTTCAAGTGATTCTCCTGCCTCAGCTACCCGAGAAGCTGGGCTTACAGGCATGTGCCACCAAATGGCAAATTTTTGTATTTTTGGTAGAGATGGTGTTTCACCATGTTAGCCAGGCTGGTCTTGAACTTCTGACCTCAAGTGATCTGCCTGCCTCAGCCTCCTAAAAACCTGGGATTACAGGCGCGAGCCACCACACCCAGCTGAATTTTTCATTTTAAAATGTAAATAGCCACATGTGGTTAGTGGCTACCATTTACACAGTGCAGCTGGAGATACTGGAAGACAGCCATGCCACCTTACTACCAGAATTTGAAGTTAATAAGCAAGCTCGTGAATGAAGTTAGCCCGCCGAGCCTCTTTTCCCTTTTTGTTAATAGCAGTATGCAGTATCCCAATCCCACTCCAAGTTCTTTCTTACCAGAAGTGGGGCATGAGATCCGGGCTATAGCACAACTTCTTCCTGGCCATAGTGACTGGTCCAGGAAGAAAATAAGCAGAGCTCGGATTGTCATAATCCTTGCTTGGAATGTTCTATATTACGAAGTAAAGCAGCTTCTTCAATTTGGAGTTGTAAGGAGGGAACCCTAGAACTGCTGGCCATCATGTTCCTTTGCCACTCTGAGAATAAAACCAAAATTAGGATAAAAGACAGAGACAGAGTCTTGCTTCTCAAGTACTCAGATCCAGTCAACCCTAAATTCAGCTCCATCCCTTCTTTTCCATGTTTCGGTGAGGTAAGCCAATAACTGCCTTGTTTATGCTATTAATAGTTTTGAGTTAAGTTGTATCACTTGCAACCTAAAATAGTCTTAATGCAAAGCCCCACTCAGTCTGGGCAACACAGTGAAATAGCTTCTCTAGCCAGGCATGCCTGTAGTCCCAGCTACTCGGGAGGCTGAGGTGGGAGGATTATTTGAGCGCAGGAGGTCAAGGCAGTGAGCCGTGATTGTGCCACTGCACCCCAGCCTGGGTGACAGAGTAAGCAGTTTACTGCACCCTTGACCGCCCAGACTCAAACGATTCTCCCCCCTCACCCTCCTGAGTAGCTGGGACCACAAACGGACACCACTGTGCCTGGCTCTATTTTTCACAAAGATGGGGTCTTGTCATCTTGCCCAGCCTGGTCTCCAACTCCTGGGCTCAAGCGATCCTCCCGCCTCAGCCTCCCAAGTAGCTGGGACTACAGGCATGCCACCATGCCTGGCTAATTGTTTTGTATTTTTTGTATAGACAGGGTTTCAACATGTTGGCCAGGCTGGTCTTGAACTCCTGACCTCAAGTGATCCACCCGCCTTGGCCTCCCAAAGTGCTGGGATTACAGGTGTGAGGCATTGTGCCTGGCCTTGATTTTTGCAGAGATGGGGTCTACGTTGCCCAGACTGGTCTCCAACTCCTGGGCTCAAGAGATCTTCCTGCCTAGGCCTCCCGAAGTGCTGGGATTACAGGCATGGGCCATGGTGCCCAGCCCTGCTTTTTTAAATGAAATGATTCACCCTGATATGCACTGAAATAAAAAAAATTTTCAGTTAGACTAAGCAGCAAGAATTATCATATTACCAGTAATGGGCATAATATTCTGGGAGGAAAAAAAGTCATAAATCAGTCAGATTCAAGGATCAACCTGTTTAACTGTTCATATTTTATTCCTGTATCAGTAGATTAGGAAAGTAAAATTTTCCCAAGCACTGATTTATAGATCATGTTTATAAGCGGCACACAAAAAGTTAAGTTTCATAAACAATAAGTAGATCAGTGATCTACTTAAATTCAATTGTAATCCTTACGTTAAGCTGAGGGCAATAATAATTTAATACAATAGACTAAATACACACAAACTCGTGTATCCAGAACTACAAACATGGGTTCCATAGCCACATATGGTTTTAGTCACATTTCCACAATGAACAAGTACTTACAAATATGTTAATAAAACACTAACCCAAATGCTTATCCTGCCATGAGCTTTTTAAGCAATGCCATTCCTGCTACTGAAAGCATTTATTTTTAGAAGCTCGAATCTGATCTGGGAAAACGGGTTCTCCTAAAACTTAACAGGATGTTATAAATCTGAAAAGATTTTAAATCAAAAAGCCTTCCAACCCAGCATTATTCATGTGAAACTTGATTTCTTAAAAAATAATAACTTGTTATCTGAAGAAAATTAAAACAGATTATCTTTTAAGAGATATAAACATTCTCTCAAAAAACTATATTTTCCTCTATCATCTTTTTAAAAGAAATGCAAACCAGTTCATTATCTGTAGTTGTTATTTTGAGACAGAGTCATACTCTCTTGCTCAGGTTGGAGTGCAGTGGCACCATCTCAGCTCACTGCAATCTCTGTCTCCTAGGTTCAAAGCAGTTCTTCTGCCTCAGCCTCCGAGTAGCTGGGATTACAGGCACATGCCTCCATGCCTGGCTAATTTTTTAATTTTTAGTAGAGGCAAGGTTTTCCCATGTTGGCCAGGCTGGTCTCGAACTCCTGGCCTCAAGTGATCTGCCGGCCTCAGCCTCCCAAAGTGCTGGGATTACAGGTGTGAGCCACCACACCTGGCCTAGTTCATTATCTTTAATAATAATTATCTTTAATAATGAACTAGACAATAAACTAGTTGCTGTCTAAAAACTTCTGAATACATGAAGTACAAGTCTGAGCTGTCGAGTCAAAAATGCCATTTAGATTTCACATATTAAATAGCTACAGTAGTCCAGGCATGGTGGCTCACACCTGTAATCTCAGCACTTTCGGAGGCCGAGGCAGGTGGATCACGAGGTCAAGAGATTGAAACCATCCTGGCTAACACGGTGAAACCCCCGCCTCTACTAAAAATACAAAAAATTAGCCAGGCGTGGTGGTGGGCACCTGTAGTTCCAGCTACTCGGGAAGCTGAAGAAGGAGAATCACTTGAACCCGGGAGGTGGAGCTTGCAGTGAGCCGAGATCGTGCCACTGCACTCCAGCCTGGCGACATACCGAGACTCTGTCTCAAAAAAAAAAAAAAAAGCTACAGTACAGCTTACAAGGGTATAAACATACCTAACAGACAAATACTACTTTATCCTTTAGATAGTCAAAAGTCAGAAGGAACGGCATGGTTTGCAAGGTACATTGACTTATGTGTGGTCATTAAACCCCAGTAAGTGATTCAAGTATGGTAATACAAAGGCAGGCAATTAAATACACCAATATCACTCTAAAATCAAAGGCATAAAAATAAAGGCTGAAAACTTTCTCTATCTTTCATTTACATGGCTAGATATCAGAACCTTACTTTAGAAAATATACAATTATTATATATGATTTCCCCAGATGGTAATTTTCAGAAACTACAAAAAGTGTCAAGATCCATAGTTTGCTTCATCAAATGCTTTTCTAGCTCGTTTCAATTCTTCATTCATAGTAAGCAAGTCTTTAACCCTGGCAAACTTTCTTGGGTCCTTTCGAATCAAGAAGACAATATCTTCAACTTGTACTCGACCTTGTCTTCCAATCGACATTGCCTTGTGAGTCTATTACAAAGAAACATATTATATTTAATTTTTTACAATCTAATATTTTACTGTTTTAATTTGCATTTATTAATTGCAAGTGAGTTCGAAGGTTTTCTCTTATTATTATGGCTATATTATGGCTATTCATTTGTGAATTATCTTTCTACTCATATCCTCTGTCCATTTTCTAGTGGGTTATTAGCAATGTTCCCTTTATGCTTCACAGTCACTTTAAAAAAATATCTTTTTTTTGTGAGATGGAGTCTCGCTCTGTCGCCCAGGCTGGAGTGCAGTGGCGCGATCTCAGCTCACTGCAAGCTCCGCCTCCCAGGTTCACGCCATTCTCCTGCCTTAGCCTCCTGAGTAGCTGGGACTACAGGCGCCTGTCACCACGCCCGGCTAATTTTTTTGTATTTTCAGTAGATACGGGGTTTCACTGTGTTAGCCACGCTTGTCTTGAACTCCTGACCTCAGGCGATCTGCCCGCCTCGGCCTCCCAAAGTGCTGGGGGATTACAGGTGTGAGCCACCATGCCCAGCCAAAAAAATATCTTAAGGACATTAAAACTGTCAACTTTATTGTTCCTTTTCTGTTTTTTTGATATATGTAGATTTTGTCTTCATTTGTATAAAATAATTTTATCATTTTGTGTACTCACCCATTTCATTTATGCTTTGTGTCCTCCTCCATCTTAATACCCAATAAATATTGGTGGGTTTTCTAAAAATCAAATAAATCTATCTCATCCCCTGTCATTATATACTCACCTGTGCAAAAGTGAAGACCTATCATAGTATTATTTCTAACAACAAAAAAAGAGAAGCTAAATACTTAATAATACGGCATTGAGCCGGACACAGTGGCTCATGCCGGTAATCCCACCACTTTGTGAGGCAGAGGGGTTAGATCGCTTGAACCTAGGAGTTACAGACCAACGGGCAACATAGTGAGACCCCGTCTCTACAAAAAATTTAAAAATTAACAGAGCTTGCCAGGCGCAGTGGTTCACGCCTGTAATCCCAGCACTTTGGGATGCCAAAGCGGGCAGATCAAGAGATCAGGAGATCAAGACTATCCTGGCTAACATAGCAAAACCCCATCTCTACTAAAAATACAAAAAATTAGCCAGGCATGGTGCTGGGCGCCTGTAGTTCCAGCTACTCCGGAGGCTGAGGCAGGAGATGCCTTGAACCCAGGAGGCGGGGCTTGTAGTGAGGCAAGATCACGCCACTGCACTCCAGCCTGGTGACAGAGCAATACTCTGTCTCAAAAAAAAATAAAAAGAAAAAGAAAAGAAAAATTAAAAAGAAAAAAAAAAAGCAGAGCATGGTGACATATGCCTATAGTCCCAGGTATTTCGGAGGCTGAGGTGGGAAGACCACTTGAGTCCAGAAGGTCTCAGCTGCAGTGAGCAATGATCATGCCACCGCACTCCAGCTGGGGCAACAGAGTGAGATCCTGTCACACACACACACACACACACAAAAAAAACAGTGTATATCTTTAAATACTGGAAAAGGAGGGGAAAAAAATAAACCTATGTTGGATAATGGCATTATGGGTAGTATTTTTATTTTATTCAAGGATTTTACAATTATGTCCTTATAAAAAATGGAAGAGGTTAGGTACGGTGGCTCATGCTTATAATCCCAGCACTTTGGGAGGCCAAGGCTGGTGGATCAAATGAGATTGGGAGTTCGAGACCAGTCTGACCAATGAAGAGAAACCCTGTCTCTATTAAAAATACAAAATTATCCAGGCATGGTGGCACATGCCTGTAATCCCAGCTCCTCAGAGGCTGAGGCAGGAGAATCCCTTGAACCTGGCAGGTGGAGGTTGCGGTGAGCCGAGATCACGCCATTGCACTCCAGCCTGGGCAACAAGAATGAAACTCTGTCTCAAAAAATAAAAGGAAGAAGTGGGGATAGAATATGTATGTATAACCTCCATCCTTAATGATAAACAGTAACCAATAACTTCTGCAAACAAGCACTCAAATGGATAGCTTATTTCAAAGGGATGACATAAGTTCTAGTCTTACCTAAAGTTTTTTTTGTATTTTTTTTTTTTTTTTTTTTAGTAGAGACGGGGTTTCACCGTGTTAGCCAGGATGGTCTCGATCTCCTGACCTCGTGATCCGCCCGTCTCGGCCTCCCAAAGTGCTGGGATTACAGGCTTGAGCCACCGCGCCCGGCCTTACCTAAAGTTTAATATTTCAAATCTATTCTTCAATTAAGTAAGACCAGTTAGGAAAGAATCTTACCATTTCAGTGATAAACTCTATGACAAGATCTTCAAGAATATCCACTGACTCAGTGTAAGGATTCTGGTCATCCCCAAAGCCATACATCATACATCGCACTGTAAAAGAACAATCACTTTTCTTTACTTTTACAGATTTAACAATTTAATGCTTTAAAAAAATAAACTAGAAGTGAACCAAGTTATAGACAATATTGGTATAAAAACATATTTGCATTGTATTTGTTATCTCCAAGTATGGATTCTGATGTAAAAGGTTTAAGGACAGTCTGATGACCAGTTGTTCCCATGTAGCCTCCAACCAAACTCTTCCTTCCTCCGAGCTACTGAACCCTAAGGTAAACAGTGTTTTCCTAATCTCTATCATCTACTTACCAGTCCCTGACCCAGCAGAACACCTTTAAGTAGGAAACTCTGGCAGGGGACAGGACAGATAGCAACAGCTTAGCCTTTTTTGGAGGCAGTTTTTGTGTGTGGGCATGGCAGAGGGGCATTGGAAAAAAGGCAGATTCTTTACTGATATTACCATAGGGGAAAAGACATGAGAGAAAGTTCTCCAAATAGGTTTTTTTTTTTTTTTTTGAAACGGAGTCTCACTCTGTCGCCCAGACTGGAGTGCAGTGGCACCATCTCGGTTCACTGCAAGCTCCACCTACTGGGTTCACGTCATTCTCCTGCCTCAGCCTCCCGAGTAGCTGGAACTACAGGTGCCCACCACCACGCCCGGCTAATTTTTTGTATTTTTAGTAGAGACGGGGTTTCACCATGTTAGCCAGGATGGTCGTGATCTCCTGACATCATGATCCGCCCGCCTCGGCCTCCCAAAGTGCTGGGATTACAGGCGTGAACCACTGCGCCTGGCCCCAAATACATTCTTACAGGAAGCAACAGGGTAATCAAAATTAGAAAGCAGAGGGCTTACTACAAGGAATTTTGACATTTCCTAGATCAATACAACTGCTGGCAAAGCCCTTTCAGCCTTCATCTGAAGAAACCATATGAAATGAAGGCCGGGCGCGGTGGCTCACGCCTGTAATCCCAGCACTTTGGGAGGCCGAGGCGGGCGGATCACAAGGTCAGGGAGACCACGGTGAAACCCCGTCTCTACTAAAAATACAAAAAAAAAATTAGCCGGGCGCGGTTGTGGGCGCCTGTAGTCCCAGCTACTCGGGAGGCTGAGGCAGGAGAATGGCGTGAACCCGGGAGGCGGAGCTTGCAGTGAGCCGAGATCGCGCCACTGCACTCCAGCCTGGGCTGGGCGACAGAGCGAGACTCCGTCTCAAAAAAAAAAAAAAAAAAAAGAAACCATATGAAATGAAAAAGGTAAGTCTAGGTCGGGTGCAGTGGCCCACACCTGTAATCCAGCACTTTGGGAGGCCCAGGCAAGTAGACTGCTTAAGCTCAGGAGTTTGAGACAAGCCTGAGCAACATGGCAAAACCCTGTTTCTACAAAAAAAAAAAAAAAAAATTAGCTGGGCGAAGGCCAGGATGTTGGCTCACGCCTGTAATTCCAGCACTTCGGGAGGCTGAGGCAGATCATTTGAGGCCAGAAGTTTGAGATCAGCCTGGCCAACAAGGGGAAACCCCGTCTCTACTAAAAAAAAAAAAAAAAAAAACACACAAAAGTCAGATGGCGGTATTGGCACATGCCTATAATCCCAGCTACTCGGGAGGCTGAAGCATGAGAATCCCTTGATTCCAGGAGGCAGAGGTTGCAGTGAGCTGAGATGGCGTGATCCACCTGCCTCGGTGATCCACCTGCCTCGGCCTCCCAAAGTACTGGGATTACAGGCGTGAGCCACTGCGCCCCGCCCCAAATACATTCTTACAGGAAGCAACAGGTGTGCACTCCATCCTGGGTGACACAGTGAGACTTCTGTCTCAAAAAAACCCCACAAATTAGCCAGGCATGGTAGCATGTGCCTGTAGTCCCAGCTGCTCACATGAGCCAGGGAGGTTGAGGCTGCAGCAAGCTGTGACTGCAACACCTCTCCAGCCTGTTATACATTACCTGTACATGGGCATTTTTCTGGGAATAATTATAACTCTCATCAGATTCTCAAAGGGGTATATGTAAATGGTAAGAAACTCTGTCAAATGCTGCAAGTCTTTTATTATCTTGATCTTAGTAGTGCGTACAAGTGTGTGAGTGTGTGTGTGTGTGCACGTGTATACAGTTACCCCTTAGTATCCTTGGGAGCTTGGTTCCAGGACCTCCCGTGGATACTAAAATCTTCAGATGCTCAAATCCCAGATATAAAATGGCATAGTGTTTGCATACAACCTAAACATCTATATTTTATTTTAAATCATCTCCTATCTATATTTTAAATCATCTCCAGGTTACTTACAATACCTAATACAATGCAAATGCTATGTAAATAGTTGCTATATTATATTGTTTAGAGAATAATGACCAGGAAAAAAAGTCTGCACATATTCAATACAGACGCAGTTTTTTTTTTCTGAATATTTTCCATCTGAGGTTGGTTGAATCCATGGATGCAGAACCCATGGATATAGAGGGCCGACTGTATAGTATACATAAAATTCAGCAAGCTGTTAACTTAAGACTTGCACAACTTATTGTATCTAAGTTCTTTTTTTAAAAAAAAACATACTGCCAGGCGCAGTAGCTCACGCCTGTAATCCCAGCACTTTGGGAGGCGGAGGCGGGCGGATCACGAGGTCAGGAGATGGAGACCATCCTGGCTAACACGGTGAAACCCTGTCTCTACTAAAAATACAAAACATTAGCTGGGCATGGTGGCAGGCGCCTGTAGTCCCAGCTACTCGGGAGGCTGAGGCAGGAGAATGGCGTGAACCTGGGAGGTGGAGCTTGTAGTGAGCCCAGATCGCGCCACTGCACTCCAGCCTGGGCGACAGAGCGAGACTCCGTCTCAAAAAAAAAAAAAAAAAAAGGTACTTGTAGAATACTTCTAAAGGAAGAAATGAGTAAATTAAGAATAATTCCTCTATTTAGAAGAAGTAAAAACTAGTAGAAGTACAAAGAGAAGAAAGTAGGCCAGGCCTACAGAAGAAAAGGGTGACTTGGAAACCAGCCTGAGATAGACATGTCCCTAGGGTTTACACTGGCAAGAGTCTTTAGGTCCAGAAACAGGAGGAAAAAAACAAACACAGGAGCCAATAGTTTTTATCTTTCTGTTTTGGATTCCGTACTTTTTTGCCTTTTTTTTTTAAAAAAAGATAATTTTAGATTTACAGCTGAGTTGCAAAAATAGTACACAGTTCCCATATGCCCTATATTCAGCTTCCCCTTATGTTAACATGTTATACAACCATAGGGAGTCATCAAAGCTAAGAAATTAACATCGGTACAAGTACAGACTTTATTCAGATTTTACGAGTTTTTCCACCAATGTCCTTTTTGTTTCAGGTTCCCATACCATTTAGTTGTCATGTCTCCTTAGTTCCCTCTATTCTCTGACAGTTCGACTTTTTCATCTTTCAAAACCTTGATACCTTTTTTTTAAATGAAACCATTGTTTACAAAAAACCTTGACACTTTTGAAGAATATTGGTCAGTTATCTTGTAGACTATCCCTCAATTTGGGTTTCTTTGATGTTTCCTCGTTAGATTGAAGTTTGACATTACCAGGAAGAACACCAAGGTGATGTGTCCTCTTAATGCATCATATCAGGGGTATATAATGTCAATATACTGTATATTATTAGTGATGCTTTGATCACTTGATTAACATGGTGTCTTCCAGAATTCTCCATTGTAAGTTTACTGTTTTTGTTTAAATATTTCGAGGAAGATACTTTGTCACTAACATTTTGATGGGCAGAATTCACCAGACAGAAAATATATTTCACTGGAAAAGGGAAACTTATTATATGGGAAGTATGTAAACTGTATTTGGCTAAAGGGTCTATAAAGGCATAAACAAATGCCAGATAATGCTTTGAAATTCTATAGGCCTATTGCAACCTCTGCCTCCCAGGTTCCAGTGACTCTCCAGCCTCAGCCTCACAAGTAGCTGGAATTTTTTTTTTTTTGAGAGGCAGTCTTGCTCTGTCACCCAGGCTGGAGCGCAGCGCGCCATCTTGGCTCACTGCAACCTCTGTCTCCTGGATGCAAGCAATTCTCCTGCCTCAGCCTCCCAAGTAGGTGGGGCTACAGGCATGTGCCACCACATCCAGCTAATTTTTTGTATTTTTAGCAGGGACGGGGTTTTGCTGTGTTAGCCAGGATGGTCTCGATCTCCTGACCTCATGATCCACCCACCTCAGCCTCCCAAAGTGCTGGGATTACAGGCATGAGCTACCGTGTCCGGCCCTCGAGTAGTGGAGTTACAGGCACGCATCACCACACCCAGCTAAATTTGTATTTTTATTAGAGACGGGGTTTTGCCATGTTGGCCAGACTGGTCTTGAACTCCCGACCTCAAGTGATCCTCCCACCTTGGCCTCCCAAAGTGCTGGGATTACTGGCATGAGCCACTGTACCTAGTCTCCTGCAAATTTTTTTTTTTTTAAGGTTCACGAAACAGATCTTTCGTCAGTAACCTCTATGAATATTCAGTTAAGATAAGGAGAAGCCTGAAGATTCCAAATTCCTGTCATCACAAACTAATCTCACTGGAAAAAAGGTCTTTGCTAACAACCAACTGAACATCACTCTGGGATGCTCTGGTACAAGGATCCCATTCTTATGCTGATATAATAAGTAAAACCACATAATGGTATAAGGAGCATCAGAGAAATGAAATAAGAAATGTTCAGCTTTAGTGAGGAAACGAAATATGGAAAAGGATTTGGATGGTTAAAAAATAAGAGTGTCTGGCTGGATGTGGTGGCTCATGCCTGTAACCCCAGCAGTTTGGGAGGCTGAGGCAGGAGGATCACTTGAGGGTAGGAGTTTGAGACCAGCCTGGCCAACATGGTGTAACTAGTCTCTACTGAAAATACAAAAATTAGCTGGGTATGGCTGGTCATGGTGGCTCAGGCCTGTAATCCCAGCACTTTGGGAGGCCGAGTTAGGCAGATCATCTGGGTCATGAGTTTGAGACCACCCTGGCTGACATGGGGAAACCCGTTTCTACTAAAAATACAAAAAATTAGCTGGGGCTGGTGGCGAGACAGGGTCTCACTCTTCTATCACTGGGGCTAGAGTACAGTGGCATGATCACAGCTCACTGCAACCTTGAACTCCTGGGCACAAGTGATCCTCCCACCTCAGCCTCCTGAATAGCTGGGGCTATAGGTACACGCCACCATGCCCAGTTAATTGCAAAAAAAAAAAAAAGATATACTGACCCTGTAGTTTCAAGGGCATTTGGGAACTGCTCACATATAACCCCGCCTAAATAAACCATATTCATAAATCTGTGTTGCCTCATCTCTCAATACTTAGATATAACTTTACATAAAGGACCCAGGACTGGAGATGGAGAGCACATTCTCATGCTGTGTTCCAGGGCTTGGCCTGTACCATCAGTAGTAGCAGCAGCTCTCCCTTCCTCTTGTTGCCAAAAAGGGTCAAAAGCATCTACTGAGGGGGTAGGATGCAGAATCAATACATTATAATCTCCATGTCATTATTTATTTTGCTTATTTATTTATTTATTTTGGACACAGGGTCTGGTTCCGTCACCAAGGCTGGAGTGCAGTGGCGCAATCTGGGTTTACTGCAACCTCCACCTCCTGGGCCCAAGCCATCCTCTCACCTCAGCCTCCAGAGTAGCTGGAACTACAGGGGCGTGCCACCATGCCCTACTAATTTTTGTATTTTTTGTAGAGAGAGGGTTTCACTATGTCGCCCAGACTGGTCTTGACCTCCTGGGCTCAAGCGATCTGCTTGCCTTGACCTCCCAAAGTGCTGGGATTACAGACGTGAGCCACTGCATCTAGCCTCCATGTCACTCTAATGTCTTACACTATTCACCACCTTCTTCTTTTTTTTTGAGACAGAGTCTTGCTGTGTTACCCAGGCTGGAGTGCAGTGGCATAATCTTGGCTCACTGCAACTTCTCCCTCCTGAGTTCAAGCGAGCACGTCTGGCTAATTTTTGTATTTTTAGTAGAGATGGGGTTTCATCACATTGGCCAGGCTGGTCTCAAACTCCTGACCTCCAGTGATCCACCTGCCTCAGCCTCCCAAAGTGCTCGGATTACAGGCGTGAGCCACTACACCCAGCTGTTCACCACCTTCTTACTTTGTTCATAGCCTTAGTCCAAAGCCCAAGCCCCAACTCACTTGCTACTCTCCCTCAACACCTGGTGCAGGATCCATTAGTATCTGTGGCTTACAGTCAAAGAAGCCTCTCTTTCTACTGCTGCAAAGGCAAGAGGAAAACTAATGGAGGTATGTTCTTCTGCCCTAAATTAAAACACGAACTACATTTGCTCACCTAAAAAGCAATTTATACACAGACACACATACACACACATATAACTGGGGTTAGGATTGGTACTATCTGATTCAAAAGCTAAACAGAATTTGATAGGCTAGTCTGAGAATATTGTCACTACAGGGAAACATTCAAAGCAATAAATGTACTTGGAAAGGATATGTCCAAAAGTTTTCATCATCTATAACAAAATCATTGTCAAATACTACTTACATTCTTTAGAAAAAAGCCTCTTTCTTTTACCCTGTCCACCTTCTGCACCTCCTCCAATTTCTTCATTTTCTTCCTCAAACTAGAAAACGTATATATAGAAATGTCAAATAATTGCCTTGCATTTGATATTTTAATAATAACAATGTTTTTTCCTTTTCAACAGATAGGCCAGAAAGCCTAAAGGAAGCAGAAAAAAAAAAAAAAAAAAAAAAAAAAAACACAAAACCTTAGCACGTAAGCAGCCTAGGTATCGAGTCCAATTTCCAACTCATCCAAAAATGGCTTCTACAATGTTCCTAACAAATAATCCTACTGCTTCTACGTGTAAGAGTTACAATGACCATAGGTTTTATTTTTAAACAACTAAGGTGGCCTATTGCTACTGTTAAACAGTTGATACTGAATCAAAGTCTACCTTTGTAGACTTTCAATTAAGCAAAACTAATATTTACTAAGCATTTGCATATACGGTGCTAAAAACGTTCCTTAAGTAAGCCCGTAACCCTATTTTGTAACAAGAAAACTGATTGTCAAAGTTAAATAACTTGCTTAGAGAGAATGGAGATTTTGAAATCCAGGCTGTCTGACTTTCAATGCATTCTTTTCCCATTACTTCACAGTAAGTACAGTTTTGTTAACAATTGAACTGTTGGTTCATAGTGAGCGCTAATAGATGTTAGTTTTGACGTCTGATGATTCTGTAAGTGTTTCAGTGTCTGGCAAATAAAGATCAAAATCAAGGGGAAAGGGGTCACAAAACCTACTCTTTCTTCATGTCCTTCCCCACTTTCTAAAATGATCAATCCTTAGGGAGTGAAGTCCCCGAATTCTGTCGGCTGAATTGACTAAGGCAAGCAGATCCGATCCTGAACTCTGCCTCCGCTACTGAGCCCGAAGGAGTGAAGAAAAGAGAGGTTCTGGACACAGACGGTCACTCACGGTGGGGTCTTCTTCCTCATCTGCCATCCCACTAGCCCGCCAACCCACAGCGCCCCGCCGGCTGGTTCTCAGCGGGTTACGCTACTTCCGTCGCCTCACTTCCGGTGACGGGCGGGGCTGGAGCTGGGCCTAGCTGACTGAGGCCTGCGGAAGGACGGTGGTGCTTTCCGGCCTAGCGGCGGAAATGCGACAGTCTTTAGCGGAGGAGGCCGGAGCTCCTCCCTGTAACACTGAAGGAATTGAAAACTAACAAAGAAAAGGAAATCACGGGCTCCGTGGGATGTATCTCGTTGTCACCCTAAATTTGCTACTGCGCATTGAATCACGCCTTCCTGTTTGGGGACTGCGAAGCTATGGATCGTAGGAGGGCTAGCCAGCGGTCCTTTATCTGACATAAATGCTTTTAAATCATTTTAAAGAGTTGTGGTTCCACTGTTTCTAAGCACTATGTTAATTACTGGGGATACTGTGCTTCACCACAAATTTCCAAGAGATGGTGTCCCAAAACTAAGCATTTAAAATTTTGTGAAGGTTTGTTTTTGTGTGTGTGTGTTTTTTTTTTTTTTTTTTTTTTTTGAGACCAAGTCTCACTCTGTCGCCCAGGCTGGAGTGTGCGGTGGCGAAATCCCGGCCCACTGCAACGTCCGCCTATCGGGTTCAAGCGATTCTTCTGCCTCAGCCTCCCGAGTAGCTGGGATTACAGGCGTGCACCACCATGCCCGGCCTCATTTTTGGTTTTTTTTTTTTTTTTTTGAGACGCAGCCTCACTGTCCCCCAGGCTGGAGTGAAGTGGCACAATCCGGGTTCACTGCAGCTTAGACCTGCTGGGCTCAAGCCATCCTCCCACCTCAGCCTCCAAGTAGCTGGGATTACAGGCACACACCACCTATGCTCGGCTAATTTTTGTATTTTTAGTAGATATGGGGTTTCGCCACAT
The DNA here is from genome assembly GCF_037993035.2 of Macaca fascicularis. Lineage (NCBI taxonomy): Eukaryota > Metazoa > Chordata > Mammalia > Primates > Cercopithecidae > Macaca > Macaca fascicularis. Next base: position 125,372,930 of record NC_088375.1, on the reverse strand, counting down.
CACCCAGGCTGGTCTGGAACTCTTGATCTCAAGCGATCTGCCCCCCTCGGCCTCCCAAAGTGCTGGGATTACAAGTGTGAGCCACCGTGTCCATTGGGGAAGGCTTTTGGTCGGAACAATGGTTGGGAAAACCACAGGCATTGGAAGGCCAGAGCTAGGGATATAAAATATGTGTCCTACAGTGTAACAGATGATGCTACATAAAGAAAATCCCGCAATACACACGATTTCTGAATGTCCTGCTGAACATTCGGTGAGTGAAAAGTAGTTATGTGAGGCTTGAACCTATCTTTGTTAATAAACACAAAGCGGCTGGGCGCGGTGGCTCAAGCCTGTAATCCCAGCACTTTGGGAGGCCGAGACGGGTGGATCACGAGGTCAGGAGATCGAGACCATCCTGGATAACACGGTGAAACCCCGTCTCTACTAAGAAATACAAAAAACTAGCCGGGCGAGGTGGCGGGCGCCTGTAGTCCCAGCTACTCGGGAGGCTGAGGCAGGAGAATGGCGTGAACCCGGGAGGCGGAGCTTGCAGTGAGCTGAGATCCGGCCACTGCACTCCAGACTGGGCTACAGAGCGAGACTCCGTCTCAAAAAAAAAAAAAAAAAAAAAAAAAAAAAAAAAAACACACACACACACACAAAGCATTTTCCCACACTTTTAATGTACGTTGAATTTTCTAGGAATGTTATTGCCCCAAAATTGAATAGTAATTGTATTGTTTTGTTTGGAATTCATTAAGAGTTGTGTACCATTTCAAGAAATAACGTCACCAAAAGCAACATCACTTGTAATAATTTGAATAGTGAATACTGAAAAAAGAACTTTGATTTGAGGAAAGTGAGTTAAATTATTAGGCCCTGAGAGGCATTAAAATGAGAGGCAATCACATCCTACTTGCCCCCTTTTGAGCTATGTATTTATGTCTTAAAACTGCTTGCCATTCCACAAGTATTAGTTATAAATTAGCCTAATTATGCCCCACCAGACACTATATCCCACACCCTATAGCTTGATAATGTTATTTTTGTAAACCAATGAGAATTCCTTAAGGACAACTTTGTGTCAGCCCACTCCCCGTCCTCATTCTTTTCCGTTAAAAATCCACTTGTACCTGCTGCTAATCTTAGAGTGTATTCCGGGCCACTTTATGCTGCTGAGTTGCAATCCTCAAGTCTGGCCCAAATAAACTCTCTATTTATATTAATTTTGCCTCAGCTTCTTCCTTTTAGGTCGACAATACTCACTCAAATCAGTCTGCATTCAAAGTAATTCTACATATAGGTACAAGCATCTGAAATCTTCATTATACCCCCTAGTGCTCGAGTGTTTATATATTGAAACATATGTTGGCTGGGCGCGCTGGCTCACACATGTAATCCCGGCACTTTGGGAGGCCGAGGCGGGCGGATCACCTGATACAGTTTGAGACCAACCTGGCCAACAGAGTGAAACCCTGTCTCTACTAAAAAATACAACAAAAATTAGCTGGGCGTGGTGGTGGGCGCCTGTAGTCCCAGCTACTGGAGAAGCTGAGGCAGGAGAATGGTGTGAACCCAGGAGGCGAAGCTTGTAGTGAGCAGAGGTCCTGCCACTGCACTCCAGCCTGGGCGACAGTATGAGACTCCATCTCAAAAAAAAAAAAAAAAGAAAAAGAAACATATGTTACTATTTTTACTTTACTTTATATTACCTTTATGCCTGACCTCCTGGACACTGGATCACTGGATCCTGTTACGGTATTATGTTATTTTCAAAATTATGTGAGTAGGTAGATATATTAGTTATTTATTGTTGTATAACAAATCACCCCAAAACTTAGTGACTTACAACAAATATTTATCACACAGTTTCTGTGGGTCAGCAATGTGGGTGCGATTTAGCTGGGTGCCTGTTGCTCAAGGTCCCTCCTGTTGCAGTCAGGATGTTACCTGGGGCCACAGTCATACCTCAAGTGTTGATGGAGGAGAATTTGCCAGAGTCACTCACAGGTTGCTGGAGGTTTCAGTTCCTCAAGGTTGTTGGAATAAGGGCCTCAGTTCTTCACCGGATGTTGCCCAGAGGCCTCCTTCAGTTCCTTCCATGTAATCCACTCCATAGGGCAGCTCACAGTGTGCCAGTTGCCTTCCTCCAGAGGATACAAGTGAGAGAACCCAGAAGACAGAACTCACAGGTTTTTTGTTAACTGATTTTGGAAGTGACATCCCATCATTTCTGCCCTATTCTATTCACTAAAAGTGCAGCTAAGGTGGGGTGCAGTGGCTCACGCCTGTAATCCCAGCACTTTGGGAGGCGGAGGTGGGCGGATCACGAGGTCAGGAGTTCCGAGACCAGCCTGGCCAACATGGTGAAACCCCGTCTCCACTAAAAATACAAAAATTGGCCGGGCGTGGTGGTGGACACCTGTAATCCCAGCTACTCAGGAGGCTGAGGCAGGACAGTTGCTTGAACCCGGGAGGCGGAGGTTGCAGTGAGCTGAGATGGCGCCACTGTACTCTAGCCAGGGCGACAGAGTGAGACTCCGTCTCAGAAAAGAAAAAAAGTGCAGCCCAAATTCGTGGAGAGGGGATTACATAAGGGCAAGAATATTGCGCTGGAGATCACTGGGGGCTTTCTGAGAGGCCACCTACCACAGTCAATTATATTATTTTTGAATTTCACTGCACAATAATGGAGACATTGTATTTGTTATTAATATTTAAGGGAGATTGTTGAGCCTGATAGGGTTGAGAACTGCTTTTAGGTAGTGATCCAGTGTCCAAGAGGTCATGCATAAAACATTCATAGTGTCTGTTATCAAGGGAGTAGATAGGTAAAATATGCTGGATGCACAGCATAGAGTACAATGCAGCAATCAGAAGCAATAGATGTAGCAACATGAGAGAACTCGAAAGCAGTTCTAAATTTAAAAAGTAAGAAATAAAATTTATAACATAATATCATTTATAGAAATTAAAAGTACTACTTATTTTACAGGAAAATATAAAAAAGCATAGACATTAAACACATGAGTAAGTTACAGTCTAGGAGAAATGGGAATAAGGATAAAAGGAATACATTGATCAATAACAAGTGAAGGACTTTGGAAGGGCCAATTGTAATAGTATGCCATGAACTGCGGCATGTGAATAATTCAGTCCTGTGAACCTGAGATCCAAAATACAAAGTTGGGGGAAAAATTGCAGTGTGATAAGCAGAGCAGAAGGAAAACACAGAGTGAAAAGTCATGGTGTGCTTCTACAAGATGTTCTATGTAGGTTGCCAGGGCCAAGTTTGTTAGGTGGGGATGCAGGAAATGAGGCTGGATATGCGTGTGAAAGGCCTTAAATGTTTTCTTCAGAGACTGAAATTCAAACTACAGAGTTCTTGGGAACAGAACAGAATAGAACAGACATAGATATGTCACATGACTTTATAGTTTTTAAAAAGATCACTTTAGTGGGGAAACTAGGATGAGAGATTATTATAATCTGAATTAAGGCAAAGAGGAAGAAGGAACTGATTTAAGACAAACTTTAAGAGACAATTTACAGAACTTTGTGACAATGTGAGAGCTATGGACAGAAGCATGGAATACTATTAATATAAATAGGAAAGAAAAAGGGGAAAGAAGTTGGAAGTGGAAGGAAATGAGTTTAGTCTGTGTTTGAGAGTCTGGAGATGTCCTAAAAGTGATGGAAATCCAGGCCAGGAATTACAGGCTCGGAAATCCACAGAAAAATTAGTACTAGATCTACGCCAGGCACAGTGGCTCACGCCTGTAATCCTAGCACTTTGGGAGGCCAAGGCGGGCAGATTGCCTGAGCTCAGAAGTTCGAGACCAGCCTGGGCAACATGGTGAAACCCTGTCTGTATACTAAAATACAAAAAAAAAAAAAAAAACAGAGAAAGAAAAGTTAGTACTAGAGAAAATGACACGGGAGACATCACAAAGTGATAGTCTAGAGATTGCACAGAAACAAAGGCTAAGAGAATAGAGGCAAAGGGCACAGCCTTAGAAACAGTACATCAAAGAGACAGAATGACAGAAGGAATGGTCAAAGAGGTAGGAAAAGATAAAAGTAGGAAAAGGGGAGGAGGAGAGGGAGGAGAAGAACTGAAAACCCAAAAAGAAAAGTTTCAAAAAGAAGCAGGTGTTGGGAGTTTGAGGCGGGCTGATCACTTAAGGTCCGGAGTTTCAGACCAGCCTGGCCAACATGGTGAAAACGTCTCTACTAAAAATACAAAAAAAAAAAAAAAAAAATTAGCCGGGTGTGGTGGCGAGTGCTTGTAGTCCCAGTGGTTTGGGAGGCTGAGGGAGAAGAATCGCTTGATCCCTAGAGTCGGAGGTTGCAGTGAGCCAAGATCATGCCACTGCACTCTGGCCTGGGTAAAGAGTGAGACTCTGTCTCAAACAAAACAAAACAACCCAAGAAATAAAAGCAGGTGGTATGGAGTGCTCAGTGCCAGAGATTACAAGATTGAAGATTTAAGAAAAGGCCTTGAATTTGACAACTAGGGGGTATGGGAATAATCTGGAGAACAAAGTTTGAGGGTGTTGGTGAAGAGGGAAGCCAGATTATAAAAGTTTAAAGAATGAGTGTATACTAGGATACTGAAGGTAGAAAAGCAGAGAGGAAAGTAGCCTTAAGAGGGCAGTAAAGACTGGGAGCGGTGGCTCACTCCTGTAATCCCAGCACTTCGGGAGTCCAAGGCGGGCAGATCAAGAGGTCAAGAGATCAAGACCATCCTGGCTGACATGGTGAAACCCCGTCTCTACTAAAAATGCAAAAATTAGCTGGGCATGGTGGCACACACCTGTAGTCCCAGCTACTCGGGAGGCTGAGGCAGGAGAATTGCTTGAACCTGGGAGGCAGAGGTTGTAGTGAGCTCAGATCACGCCACTGCACTCTAGCCTGGCGACAAGAGCGAGACTCCATCTCAAAAAAAAGAAAAAGAAAAAAGAGGGCAAGAGGGCAGTAGGATCAAGGAATGTGGACTTTGAATGAATGATTACTGAATGAATTGAAGCTGTGAACTTATCCCAGTCATTCAGGTAACTGCTCAGAAAATCCTTTCATTACAGCAAAAAAATGGAATGAGCTTTTAATGAAAAAGGTAATGACGAAAGAGATTTGTTCACAAAAGAATGGATTCAGTAGAGAGGTAATTGATAGAAGAAAGAAATGGAGCTGTATGAGAGTAATTTGGAAGGAATGACAGGGGTGGGATTATCAGAAATGAGGAAAGCAGGAGCTGGATGGTCGGTTTGAGAGGTGTTAGTGATGGGATATGGGCAGGCAGGTAGCAGCAGTCAGACTCCAAATCAAGGCAGAAGCTTTGCAGTCCCACCCCTACCTCCACTTTCACCCCTCCATCCCAGGGTGTAAACTTCTACAGTGCTTCTCCCTAATTTGGGCTTAGCGAAGTAATGTCACTTTTTAAATGGCTTTCAGAATTTCTGCAATAATCCTAATACAGTCTTAACCACACTGCCTGTACTCCATGGTTAAATATGCAGACTCTGAGATCAGATAGGTTGAGTTTGAAATCCTAGCTGTATTATTTATCAGCTATGTTACCTTAAGACAACTTACTTGACCTGCTGGTACATCCACTTCCTCATCTATGACGGGGGATAATAATAGTTACTAACCATATAAGGTTATTATGAGGCTTAGATTTATTAATAACCATAAAGTGTTTTGGGTAGTACCTGGCATGTAGTAAATATTCCATAAGTATTGTTGTTTTTATTTATTTGTTTATTTTATGAGACGGAGTTTCACTCTTGTTGCCTAGAGTGGAGTGCAATGGCGCAATCTTGGTTCACCGCAACCTCTGCCTCCCGGGTTCAAACGATTCTCCTGCCTCAGCCTCCCAAGTAGCTGGGATTACAGGCATGCGCCACCACGCCCAGCTAATTTTGTATTTTTAGTAGAGATAGGGTTTCTCCATGTTGGTCAGACTGGTCTTGAACTCCCGACCTCAGGTGATCCACCTGCCTTGGTCTCCCAAAGTGCTGGGATTACAGACATTAGCCACCGCGCCCAGCCCTTAAATTTTTAAAAATGATTCAACTTCTGGATATTTATAGGTGAGTGACTTCTTTTCCAAGAAGACAGCAATCCCTGGTTATTACCATGGGGAGCATTGGCTTCCCCAGTAGCCCCTTCTCCCTAGGGAGAAGGCAAACGTCATTTTACCAAAGGGAAAGGTGAGGAATAGAGTATGTATGTATGTATGTATTTACTTATTTGTTTGTCGCTCATGCTGGAGTGCAGTGGTACAATCACGGCTCACTGCAGCCTCAACCTCCTGGGCTCAATTGATCCTCCCACCTCAGCCTCCCAAGTTGCAGTTGCTGGGACCACAGGTAACACCTGGCTACTTTATTTTCTTTTTTCTTTTTCTTTTTTTTTTTTTTTTGTGATGGAGTCTCGCTCTGTGGCCCAGGCTGGAGTGCAGAGGCGCCATCTGGGATCACTGCAATTTCCACCTCCCAGGTTCAAGCCATTCTCCTGTCTCAGCCTCCTGAGTAGCTGGGATTACAGGTGCGTGCCACCATGCCCAGCTAATTTTTTGTATTTTTAGTAGAGACAAGGTTTCACCGTGTTAGCCAGGATGGTGTCGATCTCCTGTCGATCTCATGATCCATCAGCCTCAGCCTCCCAAAGTGCTGGGATTACAGGCGTGAGCCACCGCACCAGGCCCACACCTGGCTACTGTTTTAAAAAATTTTTTTGGCCAGGCGCGGTGGCTCAAGCCTGTAATCCCAGCACTTTGGGAGGCCGAGACGGGCAGATCATGAGGTCAGGAGATCGAGACCATCCTGGCTGACACGGTGAAACCCCGTCTCTACTAAAAAATACAAAAAACTAGCCGGGCGAGGTGGCGGGCGCCTGTAGTCCCAGCTACTCGGGAGGCTGAGGCAGGAGAATGGCGTGAACCCGGGATGTGGAGCTTGCAGTGAGCCGAGATCTGGCCACTGCACTCCAGCCTGGGCGGCAGAGCGAGACTCCGTCTCAAAAAAAAAAAAAAAAATTTTTTTTGTAGAGACAGAGGTCTCACTATGTTGCCCAGTCTGGTCTTGAACTCCTGGGCTCAAGCGATCCTCCTGCCTTGGCTTCCCAAAGTGCTGGGATTACAGAGTTAAGACACTGCACACAGCCAAGAATACTGTATTTAAATCTAAGTATTAGGAAGTCAGGATATCTATGAAATGGGTAAAGATAGGAAGGCATATTCCTGTCCCCACTTAGAGAGCCCTAAGGCTGCCCAGAACTTAATGCTGTGACATCCAAATTTTTGAACCTTCATTTATGGTCATATCTATTAAAATATACATTGACTTCCAAGTTCCAGAATGAGTAGAGTGTAAAATAGCAGTGATTATATAAGCAGAATTAGCTCCTCTCACATTAGAAAGCATAATTTTAATGGCTCAATTCCTTCTTTTTCCTTTTTCAATGAAATGGGTGTTGGGGGGTAGAAATCAGAAGAATTTTGGAGATTAGTAGAAAATGACTTAAGTTCTAATTTGTACTTGTGTACTTGTGCCAGTCTCACCAGGCACTTAAAATAAATAAGGGGGAAAGTACCCATTGTATGTGCCAGAATCCCGCTGGCTCAAGGAATTTTTTTTTTTTTTTTTTTTTTTTTTTTTAGACAGAGTCTTGCTCTGTCACCTAGGCTGGAGTGCAGTGGTGCAATCTTTTATTGTATTTTTAGTAGAGACAAAATTTCACCATGTTGGCCAGACTGATCTCGAACTCCTAACCTCAAGTGATCCACCCGCTTCGGCCTCCCAAAGTGCTGGGATGAAAGACCTGAACCACTGCGCCCAGCCTGGCTCCAGGATTTTCTAGGTGCCTGGCTGGCTAACTTGTTAACTTCATTTGAATGAAGATGTTTATGACTGTTTAGGGCAGATGATACTTGTATTTTAATAGCAATAATAGGTGAAATGTATTGGGGGTGCTATCTACCTTATTTAATACGCCTCAAAACTTATTAATTCATATATATATGAATATCTTATTCGTATATCTATGAAACCTTACTACATACATTTAGTTATATATATCTCAGCATATCATAGATACATATATATCTAGTTATAGATATCTCTAGATATATCTATCTCAGCTGCCCTAAAGGAGAAAGCTAAGCCAGATTCTTTTTTTTTCTTTTTTTTTTTTGAGACGGAGTCTCGCTCTGTCTCCCGAGCTGGAGCGCAGTGGCCGGATCTCAGCTCACTGCAAGCTCTGCCTCCCGGGTTCACGCCATTCTCCTGCCTCAGCCTCCCGAGTAGCTGGGACTACAGGCGCCCGCCACCTCGCCCGGCTAGTTTTTTGTATTTTTTAGTAGAGACGGGGTTTCACCATGTTCGCCAGGATGGTCTTGATCTCCTGACCTCGTGATCCGCCAGTCTCGGCCTCCCAAAGTGCTGGGATTACAGGCTTGAGCCACCGCGCCCGGCCTTTTTTTTCTTTTCTTTTTCTTTTTTTTGAGACGGAGTCTTGTTCTGTTGCCCAGGCTGGAGTGCAGTGGCGCAATCTCAGCTCACTGCAAGCTCAACCTCCAGGGTTCACGCCATTCTCCTACCTCAACCTCCCCAGTAACTGGGACTACAGGTGCCCATCACCACACCTGGCTCATTTTTTTGTACTTTTAGTAGACACGAGGTTTCACCGTGTTACCCAGGATGGTCTCAATCTCCTGACCTCGTGATCCGCCCGCGTCGGCCTCCCAAAGTGCTGGGATTACAGGTGTGAGCCACCGCGCCCGGCCAGATTCTGAACTATATAATATATTCAGTGCTGTCACAACGGGATAACAGGAATGATGGTATTCACTAATGTGAACTAAAAAGGTAGGCTATGAACTGAACACAGGGGAGTATTGAACAAACTTCAATAAATTCAGCATGTGACAAATAAATTGACAAAGATTGTAGGGAAAAAACGTTTATTTTCAAGGATTTGTGCAGACAATGGTGAATAAAAAATTGTATTTCAACCATAAAAAGGAGTTGACTTCATTCCACCCTGGCCTACAGGGTTTAGGGTGATGCCAGTTTGAATCTGAGGCTATACTGCTATCCCCATTCCTCCACCTGTAAAAGATTCCCCCAGAGGAATAACTTCCTATAACTTTTAGTCAAAAATATGCAAGACACATCAAACAAAGTAATGAGTTAAACAAGTTTCTGCTTATCTGCTTAGGGAAAGTCAAGAAATAAAACAAATGTGTATTTGTTTCTTGCTGTAAATTACCTTTACCTTGTGCACTTTTGGTACATTCTGCTATGAAAACATCTCAAAATGTAACAACACAAAGAGTTTAGGTCAAGATGACCCACCCAGGAGGCTGTAAGAACTGGTTTGAACTAGTACTGTGGAATGGAACTAGTTTAAAATATGAAGCAGCTCTAAACACCAAGCTTAGAGACATTAGAAAACAAAAATCATTAAAGCTACAAAATAACAAGTGCAAACATGCTGAACCTGTTTCCAGGGAGTGACATTCCCTTTGGCCAACAGGTCCCAAACTCACACCCACAAGGTGTAACTCTCTTTCCTGTTCCACTAGATTTCCTTTCTCTCATCTCAAAGGTCTTCAGAATTGACAATGGAAAACATATGAATTGTTGAAATTTACCCTGTGGACCAATTCCTGAAGAGATAACAGCCACAACTCTGAGATGATTAGACATGTAGTGTTTACTTGATGACTTTCTGTATTTCTAGAAACCCTCAAAGCATTAAACTGCCTATTTCAAAATCTAAACTTCCTAGCAGCTTTTATTATTTGGAGTAAGCAGACAGAAGACAATTTACTGCCACACAGGAATCAACCACAGCTAACTTGTCCACCATTAAGTTTTACAATAATGGACAATTCAACTGGAAGATCCATGCCTATGCTTGCTTATAATAATTTAATTTTAGACCTACTCTTTTTTTTTTAAATAGAGAAGTTCTAGACATCCAACAGATCCTTCTGTAGATATAAGGAGGGAATGGAGAAGTCTTCCTGTCAAATGCTGAGCCATCTAAAATGGTCTGCTCAGGAGTTACTAACTCCATGGCAAAATACTTCAGTATCAGTTGCAAAGTTCTGTTTTCTTCTACTTCAGGAAACACCCTCATTTGATTTGTGGATCCTATGAACTGTCCAAACACACTGATGAATATCAGCAACTTTTCTCATTTGAATTTCTCATGTCCTTAAAGTAAGTAGAATTTCCAGAGACAACTAAAGAGTAATGCAATATGAAGAAAATTAAGAGTTGGCTAAGAAAAATAAATAATCAACTAAAAATTGCTGTAACAACTCAGACTTAAACACAAAATAAGTTTGTTGTCTTTTATAAGATGACAAAACTTCAATTTAACATCACAAGTTCTTATACTAGATGAATTTACCAGTATATGAATCAATATATTAGATTTCTTTCTTCTACCCCAACTGCAAATATAAAAAACAATTATTTCTTTTTTTTTTTTTGAGACAGAGTTTCGCTCTTTTTTGCCCAGGCTGGAGTGCAATGGCGCGATCTCGACTCACCGCAACCTCCGCCTCCCAGGTTCAAGCGATTCTCCTGCCTCAGCCTCCTGAGTAGCTGGGATTACAGGCATGCGCCACCACCCCGGCTAATTTTGTATTTTTAGTAGAGACAGGGTTTCTCCATATTGGTCAGACTGGTCTTGAACTCCCGACCTCAGGTGATCCACCTGCCTTGGCCTCCCAAAGTGCTGGGATTACAGGCGTGAGCCACCGCGCCTGGCCTCAAACAATTATTTCTTCAATAGTTTCTTTTTCCTTAGTTGGGGTATTTAAAACTGAGTAACAGTATTTAGCACTAAGTAATTTAGAAAATATAAAAAGGTTTTATGAAATAGCAACAGTTGATTCATTTTTCATATACCATCTGATCAAGTGAAGTCTCCATTTGAGGATACTGGTGAACAGAAAAATTTTTTCTTGTCTAAGCCACTGCTTTCTGGTCTCATCACACAGATAATTCTCAAATTTTATGTAGGCCCAGATTTTCTTGGCAAAACTCAAGATACCAGCACATAACACAGCTACTTCATCTGTTCTCTTTTTGCAGTGAGCACTATGCCTCTCTTTTATGTTTCCAGATGGGTACATGAAAAATGAATTTCTAAAGCCAAAGAATATCTTGGCATTTCATAACTGTTTCCCACCCAGCATCCCCTCCCCAATTTGCCAGATCCAAATCAAAGAGTGAAAAGAAGTCTTGAAAATTCTCTCTTCAAAAGAGGTCTGAACACAGCCTAGTTCCTTCCCTAACGAGCTGCAGGTTGAAAAGATCCTGATGAGGAGTTGAAGAACAAAACAGGATGACAGGTTTTTATGAAGGAGGTATGTAATCTTATCACTGAGGGGTGTAATTTATATGGACATTATATGCACTCTGCCAAGGACTGATTTACACACAGATCAAAGGAAGCTGGCTTTCTGTAGTCCCCTGAAGCATAATGACCTCAGTTGATCCGCCCACCTTGGCCTCCCAAAATGCTGGGAGTACAGGTTTAGCCACCACGCCCGGCAGTTGTTTTTATTTAAGAGCCTTTCACCATTACCTTCTGCTGTTGTCCTTCATGAGCTCTACATTCCAATTCCACAAAGCCACATTCAATTATTCATGCAATAAATATTCATGAAGCACTTGCAAAATGTTCAGCACTAGCTATGGGACTGTGGATAAAATGACAAACAAAACAAATGAACATTACAGTATAGCAGGGGGACATAAGTTAAACGGATATTGTATGCTTTGGAAAGATGACTGGGGAAGGAGACTGAAGGTCCGAGAAGTCTCCCTTGAGCAATTGAAGTCTGAGTTGGGACTTGAGGGATGAATGTGAGTTAGCCATTGAAGGAGGAAGGGGAGGCTTTACTGTGCCCCAATCTTACCTTGCACTTTCCCTCTCCAGGCCTTTGATGGCTCAATTCCCTCCCCCACTAGAATGCTCTTTATTTCTGCTTATTGAAATGCTATATGCTTTTCAGGCCCAGCTAAAATGTCTGCTCCTCAATAAAGCCTTCCCTGAACGCTTCAGCTGAAGGCAGTTTCTCCTTTCTACTCCCCCAGCACTTCGTTTTCCTTTTCCTTGGACACTTCTCACTTTCTACTGTATTTTTTGGTTATTTATAAACACAGCTTATCTTTTTCTACTAAATCTTAAACTTTTTAAGAAGAGAGTCTATTTCTCATTCATCTTTGAGTTCCCAAAGGCTAGCACATTCCTTAGATTTAGAAGTGCTGGAACAAATGTTTGTAGCATGAATTAATGCCTATTTGACATCCCTTTTCAAATATGTTGTAATTCAAATGAAGCTATTGTTGCAAGCTGTGCCTTTGAGGCTGAACTTACTCCTTGGTTAAACCAGAATGCCACAGTCATGGTCCCCATGACTGATTAGTGTTCACCACAATAACTGCAACAACTCTAACAAACAGGCCACTGTTCTTGACTGACAGGCGTTTGGCAACAACTACCAGTTCTCCAGTGCACTGAAATGAATTGAGGAAGGACTGTCTGAATTAAGAATCCCTAGGCTGGTAGGCTCTATTTATTCTTTGCAGTTGGGCTGCAAGAGCTGGTGACCCAGGGGGGCTTTGGCCTGATGTGAGACACGATTGCACTACGTGGCAGTGAGGTTATGAGACTTTCCAGGGGGACAGAAACATTAATGATTGTAACAAAATAATCAAAGATCAATATTAGTGGAAAGCACTGTAATTTGAGGCAGTGTGATAACAAGGGAAAGGGAGCTTTGAGCTTAGACCTGGGTTTGGATGCTAACAGGATATCTCACCCACATCCCTTCCTTAAGTCTCAAGATTTCATTTTTTTTTTTTTTTGAGACAGAGTCTCGCTCTGTCGCCCGGGCTGGAGTGCAGTGGCCGGATCTCAGCTCACTGCAAGCTCCGCCTCCCGGGTTCACGCCATTCTCCTGCCTCAGCCTCCCGAGTAGCTGGAACTACAGGCGCCCACCACCGCGCCCGGCTAATTTTTTGTATTTTTTAGTAGAGACGGGGTTTCACCGTGTTAACCAGGATGGTCTCGATCTCCTGACCTCGTGATCCACCCGTCTCGGCCTCCCAAAGTGCTGGGATTACAGGCTTGAGCCACCGCGCCCGGCCAAGATTTCATTTTTTAAAAAAATCTGTAGAACAGTTGTGCAAATCAAAGATGCTGTCTTTACACAATGTTCATGTTCTATTAAAATGTGTTTATTCATCTATCTTTTTTTTTTTTTTGAGACAGAGTCTCGCTCTATCGCCCAGGCTGGAGTATGGTGGTGGGATCTCAGCTCACTGCAAGCTCCGCCTTCCGGGTTCACGCCATTCTCCTGCCTCAGCCTCCGAGTAGCTGGGACTACAGGCGCGCACCACCACGCCCGGCTAATTTTTTTCCATTTTTAGTAGAGACGGGGTTTCACCGTGTTAGCCAGGATGGTCTGGATCTCCAGACCTCGTGATCCGCCCGCCTCGGCCTCCCAAAGTGCTGGGATTACAGGCATGAGCCACCACGCCCGGCTCATTTATCTTATTCAACATATTTTGTTCTCTGAGGACAGGGACTCATTTCTGCAAAATCTAGCAAAGTGCTTAGTACACAGTAGTAGACACTGGCAAATACTTTTTTTTTTTTTTTTCGAGACAGGGTCTCGCTCTGTCATCTAGGCTGGAGTGCAGTAGTGCAATCATGACTCACTGCAACCTCCACATCCCATGTAGCTGGGACCACAGGCATGCATCACCATGCCTGACTGATTTTTGTATTTTTTGTAGAGATGGGCTTTCACTGTATTGTGCAGGCCAGTCTTGAACTCTTGAGCTTAAGCGATCCGCCCACCTCAGCGCCCAAAGTGCCAGGGCTACAGGCATGAGCCACCAGGCCAACCACAGATACTTTTTAAACAAATGAACAACAACAATAATAGCTATCATTTATGGAACACTTACTCATGTCAGATATTGTTGTAAATAGTAATTCACTTAATCCTCCAACAACCTTAGAAAGGAGCTAACTCAATTTCACAGAAAACTGAACTTTCTTTTTTTTTTTGAGATGAGGTCTCGCTCTGTCACCAGGCTGGAGTGCAGTGGCGCGATCTCAGCTCACTGCAACCTCCTTCTCCCGGGTTCAAGCGATTCTCCTGCCTCAGCCTCCCGAGTAGCTGGGACTACAGGTGCCTGCCACCACGCCCAGTTAATTTTTGTATTTTTAGTAGAGACGGGGTTTCACCATGTTGGCAAGGATGATCTTGATCTCTTGACATCGTGATCTGCCCACCTCAGCCTCCCAAAGTGCTAGGATTACAGGCATGAGCCGCCGCACCTGGCCAACTTTTTCTTTTTTAGAATATAAAAGTCTTGATACAACTAATTTTGAAATAACCTGGGGAGACTCACTCTATTCAATTAAAAAAATGTAAAATATCTTATACAATATGAAAAAGAAAAAATATGGTGGAGGGAGCAGGGCGCAGTGGCTCAGGCCTGTAATCCCAGCACTTTGGAAGGCGAGGCGGGTGGATCACGAGGTCAGGAGATTGAGACCATCCTGGCTAACATGGCGAAACCCCGCCTCTACTAAAAATACAAAAAATTATCCGGGCGTGGTGGCGGGCACCTGCATAGTCCCAGCTACTCCTGAGGCCAAGGCAGGAGAATGGAGTGAACCCGGGAGGCGGAGCTTGCAGTGAGCTGAGATGGCACCACTGCACTCCAGCCTGGGCGACAGAGTGAGACTCCGTCTCAAAAATAAAATAAAATAAAATAAAATAAAAATAAAATAAAATAAAATAAAATAAAATAAAAATCATAATTTGCCACCGGGCGCTGTGGCTCACGCCTGTAATCCCAGTACTTTGGAAGGCCGAGACGGGTGGATCACGCGGTCAGGAGTTAAAGACCAGCCTGTCCAACATAATGAAACCCCATCTCTACTAAAAATACAAAACTTAGCCGGGCATGATGGCGCGTGCCTGTAGTTCCAGCTACTTGGGAGGAGAGGCAGGAGAATTGCTTGAACCCAGGAAGGGAAGGTTGCAGTGAGCCGTGATCGCACCACTGCACTCCAGCTTGGGCAACAGAATGAGACTTCGTCTCAAAAAAAAAAAAAAAAAATTGTAATTTGCCAATTCATCACTGCTGCTGGTTTTTCAGCTTCGATTTCAGCCTTAATTTTTTTTTTCTGTTTTATGAGACACAGTCTTGCTCTGTCTCCCAGGCTGGAGTCCAGTGGCCCGTTCTTGGCTTAATGCAACCTCTGTCTCCCCGGTTCAAGTGATTCTCCTGCCTCAGCATCCCGAGTAGCTAGGATTACAGACACACCACCACGCTCAGCTAATTTTTGTATTTTCAGTAGAGACAGGGTTTCACTATGTTGCCAGGTTGGTCTCCAACTCCTGACCCCAAGTGATCCACTCGCCTCAGTCTCCCAAAGTGCTGGGATTACAGGCGTGAGCCACCACGCCCAGCCTTTAAATTTTATTCCTTTTTTTTTTTTTTTTTTGAGAGGGAGTCTCACTCTGTTGTCCAGGCTGGAGTGCAGTGGTGCAATCTCAGCTCACTGCAACCTTCGCCTTCCAGTCTGAAGCGATTCTCCTGCCTCAGTCACCTGAGTAGCTGGGATTGGAGGCGCACGCCCCATGCCTGGCTAATTTTTTTGTTTTTAGTTTTGTGTTTTTAGACGAGATTTTACCATGTTGGCCAGGCTAGTCTTGAACTCCTGACTTCAGGTGATCTGCCCGCCTTGGCCTCCCAAAGTGCTGGCGTTACAGGCGTGAGCCACTGCGCCCAGGCTTAACTTTTTTTTTTTTTTTTTTTTTTTTGAGGTGGAGTCTCGCTCTGTTGCCCAGGATGGAGTGCAATGGCACAATCTCGACTCCTGGGTTCAAGCGATTCTCTCGCCTCAGCTTCCCAAGTAGCTGGGATTACAGGCACCTGCCACCACTCCCGGCTAATTTTTTTTGAATTTTTAGTAGACATGGGGTTTCGCCATGCTGGCCAGGCTGGTCTCGAACTCCTGACCTCAGGTGATCCTCCCGCCTCGGCCTCCCAAAGTGTTGGGATTACAGGCATGAGCCACTGCGCCCGGCCGATTAACTTTATTCTAACTTCTGAGAGTTACCGAAGAGGAAAGACTTGTCTTTCAGAGCATGACAAAAATTGGAGGTTTTCATCTAGTTAAAAAAAGGGAGGGAGAAAAAATTATATTTAAAAAGTGAGTGGCATGAGCAAAAATGAGAAAGCAAAGACTGTAGCTGAAGAACATAGTCTTTATAGACAAAGCTTAAAATCCATATAGGGAACAGTGGAACCTACTATTGGAAGGCCTTGAATAGCAAGCTGAGGACTTACGCATTATTCAGTAGGTAGTGGTTGCTGTCAAAGGAAACACCAGTGTGGTATGGAGGAAAATTTTCTAGTCCTAATTTCAGAAGGCTGGAATTATTGTGCCAGTGTATTACTTGGCAGTTCTTACCCTAAACCTCGGTTTATTTCTAAAACAGGAGTAATCAGGCAGTTGTGAGGGTTAGGGTGATGGCTGTAGGATTAAAAGAGGGGCAATTTTTTTCTTTTCGGATCTCAGCTCACCGCAACCTCTGCCTCCCCGGTTGAAGGGATTTTCCTGCCTCAGCCTCCCAAGTAGCTGGGATTACAGGCATGTGCCACCATGCCCGGCTAATTTTGTATTTTTAGTAGAGATGGGTTTCTCCATGTTGGTCAGGCAGGTCTCGAACAGCCAACCTCAGGTGATCCGCCAACTTCGGCCTCCCAAAGTGCTGGAATTACAGGCATGAGCAACTGCCCCCGGCCAAAGAGGGGCAATTATTACTATTATTATTATTTTTTTAAACGGAGTCTCGCTCTGTTGCCCAGGCTGGAGTGCACTGGTGCTATCTCAGCTCACTGCAACCTCCGCTTCCCGGGTTCAAGAGATTCTCCTGCCTCGGCCTTCTGAGTAACTGGGATTACAGGCCCACGCCACCATGCCAGGCTAATTTATTTTATTTTATTTTATTTTTTAGTAGAGACGGGGTTTCACCATGTTGGTCAGGGTTGTCTTGAACTCCTGACCTCAGGTAATCCGCCCGCCTCGGCCTTCCAAAGTGTTGGGATTAGCTGCTGCCGTTTTAGACAACGGTTGATGAAGGGTTCGAAGGCCTACACAATAGAGCTTTTGTTCTGTTTTGAGTGGTCCTGAACAGTTCTTTTGGGCAGGGGAATTTGTGTGTGAATGTGCAAACATATATATAATCTGAGTGGCTGCCTGGCCTTGTCCTAGGTTTTGTCCCGTATATATTCCGCCTTTTTTTTTTCTTTTTCTTTCTGCATGTATGTATATTTTCTCAAGGCGTCTGCCCTGCACTAGACTTTGGCTTGCCTTTCCAGGCCAGCTTTGACAGTTTTCCCTCTGGGTAACCAAGCGGGCTGCAGCCAGCAGATGGCACTGCAGCAGAAAGGGGCAGAGTCCCTTTAGGCCCTTGACAAGCAGGGCGGATTAGTAACCTTATAATTTAACCCTCTAGTTAGCCTTGGAGAACTCGGTGTCGCACTTCCTCCCGGACTCTCATAAAGCGGGCCGAGTTGTGTGCAATTAAGGATTTCAGGATGCAAATCTGTATCTGTAGTTTTGTCTCCTCCACCCCACCCCCATTATTAGATTGGCAGTGTCTTTTGTCACGTTGTCAAAATGTTCTCAGAGGAGCGGTGGCTGATTTCTGGTTAAAGTGGCTGAGGTGATCCCAGCATTAATTAAATGCAGGAGAATCGAGATTCTCCTTATAGTTTAAGGAAAAGAAAAATTCACACAAGCAAACCGGCAACCATTTGAATGTTTTCCGACGACGTGGTGCTTTAGGATCTGAAAGATGCGACTTGTTTTGTTTGTTTGTTTTTGAGACGGAATTTCCGCTCTTGTTGCCCGGGCTGGAGTGCAATGGCGCGATCTCGGCTCACCGCAACCTCCGCCTCCCAGGTTCAAGCGATTCTCCTGCCTCAGCCTCCCGAGCAGCTGAGATTACAGGCATGCGCCACCGCGCCCGGCTACTTTTGTATTTTTAGTAGAGACGGGGTTTCTCCTTGTTGGTCAGGTTGGTCTCGAACTCCAACTTCAGGTGATCCGCCTGCTCGACCTCCCAAAGTGCTGGGATTACAGACGTGAGCCACCGCGCCCGGCCACGACTTGTTTTTGTTAAAGGTTCCTCATTTCATTTGGAACGTTCAGACGCAGTCTAACTACATTTCCATCCGGAGTAAGGAAGAGCCGCTCAAGGGCAGTCACCGAGGCCGCAGGTGCGGCTTCTTCACCCGCGGTGCTGGAGTTCTCTCAAGTGGAAGCCCACGACGATGAAAACCTTATAGGTGGGCTGCTGCTTACACACAACAGCCGCCACGGCGCAAAATAAACTACAAAACTATAAGCCTTTACCTTTTCAAACACACCGACGCGGGCCAGCCCCAGCACTACGCCCGCCCTCAGGGGCACGCAGCAAAGATTTCCTTATCATGGCCAAGTAGGAAGCCTCCGGGATAGCGTTCTTCTTAACCTACGTAAACACGCTGTTTGCCGAGCTCGACAATCGGCTAGCCACTCCTGATAGCGTTCGGCGCTCGCCTCTCGGCCCTTGCTCCTGCGTACTCGGCTTCTTCCAGTCGCCTGGGCCCGGATCGGGAAGTGTCAAGCGGCTGCCGAGTTCCTCCATCTCCGCGGCTATCACCACTGAACCCGGACCGCCTACCCAGGTCCAGGGCCAGCCGCCATGACGAACGGCGAGAACCGATGCCCTGAGCGGAGGGTGGGAGTGAAGGACGAAGGGAAAACGTGGCGGGCGGTCTCGGGACTGACGTAGTCGTTCTCCCCGCCCCCTCCCAGCCCAGCCCCCCTTGGCCTCTCGACGCCCATAACTTCTGTACCCCTATCCTCCTCCGCGGGTTCCCCCTTCCCATATTCATCTAGGACCCCCAGTGCCTCTTATGCTCATACGTCGAGTTATTATCCCTATCCTTTGCTTTCCCTTTTCTTTTTTTTTTGGTTCTTTCTGGCCCTTGGAGGGGTCAGTCCCAGAGGTACTGCTGCTATTTAGACCCAGGGAAGAGAGAGGCTCCTCCTCCCAGCCCCCAACGTTCTCATACTTTCGGACCGTAGTTTTGTGGAGAGGGCCAATACATCACATAGAATATCAGGCCTCACAGTTTTGGGGGTGCTGATGAATGTAGACCCCACAAAAGGTTCTTGTTACGGAAAAATGCCAGAAAGATTTTTGATTTTAAAGTCCTGGCGGGGTGATCTCACGTGGAGACCCTGACTAGTGTTGAAAGGGGTGGATTTAGACACTGCCTCTTCTAGATGATGAGGCAGTTGTCACCCTGTTTATCTGACCTCATTTTCCAGGCCTCTTAAAAAACTTTATAGATATGAATTCTGAATTCCAGAGGAGGACAGGAAGGAGGGCCTTCATGATTTTTAGCGTCAACCTTAGAGGAAAGGAGAAGAGAAAGCCTTTTAGGCATTACGATGATTTGAGGGGCTCCGGAAAGCATTTCTCAAAAGTACTTTGTCCATAGACCTGGCATTGAAGACTCGAATTTAACCTCCTTGTGAATTTTGCCATTGTCTGCAGAAACTTATGAGAGAAAAAGGGTAGCACGTAAAGGTATAGTTCCTCAGAAAACCTTAGTGTATGTGTTAATTTACTGGACCCTTTCTTAGTGACACCCAGCTGTGAGACAGTTTTACTGGAGGGAGAGAGGTAGATAGTGTGGTTAGAACTGGCAGACACTGTTTATATAGAATATTCATTTGGAGCTTTCTGGGAAGTCAGAGGTCTCAGGATACTAGGCACAGTAAGAAAAGAGACATTAACCAGAGGAAGAGAGAATCTGAACCAGGAAGTAAGACAGCAGTTTGACACGGTAATTGCTGAATAAATTTTAGTCATTTTCCCCCATTTTGTGGTCCAGTATCTTCTCGTTTTTTGCAATTAGGTGATTCATTGTGATTACCTGTACAAGAAATGAGCTTGGTTTATATATTTAAGAAACAAAGCTAAGAAGTTGAAGCTTTCTATGTTGAAGCCTTAGATACTTTTTCTTTGTTTTAGAAAAATCTGTTATTATTCTGGCAGAAATTCGGTTTGTTAGAATATCATGCATAAAGTGTAAGATACTGATAGGAAAATTGTAGTTATGTACATTCTCAGTCTTGTAATTTTCATTAAGCTTTACTTTTAGCCTTAACGTATTCTTCACCAACAGTTGCACATCTGACAGATTTGGCTACATATCTAGCTCTCCTTTATCATATGAGTGATTTATAACAAGAACATGTTAAATTTTCTGTGCTGAGTCTCTAAGGATTCGTATGTCTCAATCTATTGCCAATGCTAGTCATTCTTGCGATGCTAATTTCTGCCCAGGATTTCTACTTCTTGAGAGGTGAGGGGAGGGACCAGTGACATTTTAGTAAAGGGGATGTAAAAAAAAAATTTATTTTTTTTGCGTTGGGGTCTCACTGTGTTGCTCAGGCTAAAGTGCAGTGGCATGATCGTAGTTCATTGCAGCCTCGAACTCCTGGGCTCAATCGATTCTCCTTCCTCCTACAAGCAATTTTTGGGAACAGTAAACTAATCTTGTTAGTCCCAGGATCCTGGCTCCCTCTTGTCAAGTGTTGGTACTGCCTGTTGGGGTTATTATTTTGTTATTATGTCACACACTATCTTCCTTAGAGTTCTCAGGCAGGATCACAGGGCCCACGCTAGATCAGTACCTAAGGTGTTCTTTTCTTTTTTATTTAACAGTGTACTCCTTGGATGGGATTCTGGTGTTTGGTTTGCTCTTTGTTTGCACCTGTGCCTACTTCAAGAAAGTACCTCGTCTCAAAACCTGGCTGCTATCAGAGAAGAAGGGTGTTTGGGGTGTGTTTTACAAAGGTGAGGCCATGTCTGGACAGGGAGAAGAGACTGCCATCTCTGGACAGTGTGGAGCTACAAAGTAGGGAGTACAGTGAGCTGGGACTGTATTTGGTTTCATTTTTAGAAAACAACCCCTCAGATTGGATCTGAGAGCCTGTAAAATCAATCATTCTCCAAAGTTGAGGGAAGAGATAAATGTTAAAATTTGCTGGGTGTGGTGGCTCATGCCTATAATCCCAGCACTTTGGGGGGGCCAAGGCAGGAGGATTGCTTGTGTCCAGGAGTTGTAGATCAGCGTGGGCAACATAGTGAGACCCCATTTCTACAAAATATACAAAAATTAGCCAGGTATGGTGGCACGTGCCTGTAGTCCCAGCTACTCAGGAGACCGAGGTGGGAGGATTGCTTGAGCCTAGGAGGTTGAGGCTGCAGTGAGCCATGGTGGAGCCACTGCACTCCAGCCCAGGTGACAAGGTGAGACCCTGTCTTAAAAAAAAAAAAAAAAAAAAATTAAATGTTACTTAAAAACATAATTGTCTATTTTAGCATCCAGATGATTTTTGTATTCTCCGTGGAATAAAAGTATACACATCAAACCATTTTAGGCTGGGGTGGAATTCCTCCCTTCAATGGGAAAATGATTTTTCTACAGAAAATTTTTCTTGATTTTCTGTCAAGGGTACATTGGAGTCTCTTTTAAGGTTTGATTTAATTAACTCGGATGCTTTTTTTAGTGTTTATTTGAGGCACATTCATTTGGAATCCTATCTATCTAAATTTTTTTTTTGGAAAAAGGACAAAATATAAACAAACAGTATATTCACCTAGACCCTAAAGCATAAGGATAGCATTTAGAAACATCCCAGAGGCTGGGTGCCGTGGCTCATGCCTGTAATCCCAACACTTTGAGGCGGCCAAGGTGGGCGGATCACCCGAGGACAGGAGTTTGAGACCAGCCTGGCCAACATGGTGAAACCCCGTCTCTACTAAAAATACAATAATTAGCCAGGGAACCAGGCACAGTGGCTCACCCCTGTAATTCCAGCCCTTTGGGAGGCCGAGGCGGGTGGATAACATGAGGCCAAGACCAGCCTGGCCAACAGGATGAAACCCCATCTCCACTAAAAATACAAAGTTTAGTTGGGCGTGGTGGCGGGCCTCTGTAATCCCAGCTACTTGGGAGGCTGAGGCAGGAGAATCGCTTGAACCCAGGAGATGGAGGTTGCAGTGAACTGAGATCGCGCCAGTGTACTCCAGCCTGGGTGACAGAGCTAGACTCCGTCTAAAAAAAGAAAGAAAGAAATTGGGCTGGGCGCAGTGGCTCATGCCTGTAATCCCAGCACTTCGGGAGGCCAAGGCAGGCGGATCACAAGGTCAGCAGTTGCAGACCAGCGTGGCCAACATGGTGAAACCCCATCTCTACTAAGAACACAAAAATTAGCCAGGCATAGTGGCGTTCCCCTGTAATCCCAGCTACTCCAGAGGCTGAGGCAGGAGAATTGCTTGAACCCGGGAGGCAGAGGTTGCAGTGAGCCAAGACCGCGCCATTGCACTCCAGCCTGGGCGACAGAGCGAGACTCCATCTCAAAAAAAAAAAAAAAAAAAAAAAAAAAAAAGAAATTGAAGACAAAGTCAAGATCACAGAAAAACTAAAGATATGGATATAAATATGTAGTTATACAAAGGTCAAAAGGCTAGGTGCGGTGGCGCTCACCTGTAGTCCCAGCTACTCAGGAGGCTGAGGTGGGAGGATCACTTAAGCTAGGAGCAATGAGCCGTGTTGCGCCACTGCACTCTAGCCTGGGTGACAGGGCGAGAACCGGTCTCCAAAAAAAAAAAAAAAAAAAAAAAGAACCACGATTCTGTATGGTGGAAATTAGTACCGCTTTTTCCTGGGACCTATGTTCCCCTCCGAGCCACGCGAGGGCAGCAACGCGCGCACTCTGAGGAACACTCCCTTCTTCAGGATCCGTCCGCCTGTGCTCTGTGGTTCCTCCCAGAATCCTCCAAGGCGCGGGAGGGGGCGGAGGGTTAAACGCCGCGCGGGGAGTGGGCTTCTGCTGTTTTAGGGAGGGAAAGTGGTGTGTGGTTTTCGTGTTGTGTGCGGAGTCGTGGTGTTGCGTGCGGGCTGAGTGGACGCGTGAGTGTGCGCGCTTGGAGCGTGTTAGGCGAGTGCGTGCGCCCACCCCTGCGCCCCTCCTCCCGCTTACATGTTGATCTTATTTGATCGGGTCGTGACCCCAGCCCCGCCCGTCCGACCCGAAATGAAAACCTCTCCTCCTGTGAAGCCCCCTCCTCGAGGCGCTGTGCAGAGAGGCCCCTTAGGCGGCGGCAGCGCTGCGGTCCCCGAGGTCCCGGAGCTGGCCCTGCGGGGCCTGGCGCTCAGAAGTGATGAATTGATCAGATAGACGAGGCCGGGCGCCCGGCCACTGATTATCGAGGCGATTCTGATCTGGGCACGGCCACCGGTCTGCGGGCTGCCACTGGCGAGCACGTGAACGGCGGGTGGCGGGTGGGGACGCTGAGGGCGGTGGCCAAGGGTAAATGAGCCGCCGCCCCTCCCCCGGAGCTGGAAGGTCGCGAAAGCCTTGCTCGCCGCTGATTTATTGTCCTCCCACTTTCCCATTTCTCCTTTTCTTTTGTTCCTTTTTTTTTTTTTTTTTGTTTGAGACAGGGTCTTGCTCTGTCGCCCATACTGGAGTGCAGAACCGCGATATCGGCTCACTGCAACTTCGACCTCCTTGGCTCAAGCGATCCCCCCTCTCTTGTCTCCGGAATAGGTGGGACTACAGGCGCGCGTCACCACGTTCGGCTAATTTTTGTATTTTTTGGTAGAGAGGGTGTTTCACCATGTTTTGCCAGGCTGGTCTCGAAATCCTAACCTCAAGTGAATCCGCCTGCCTCGGCCTCCCAAAGTGCTGGGATTACAGGCATGACCCACCGCGCCCAGCCCCTTTTTAAGTTTTTCTTTCTTTTTTTTTGAAACAATCTCACTGTATTTCCTAGGCTGGAGTGCAGTGTCGCAATCATAGTTCACTGCAGTCTCGATCTCCCAGGCGCAAGCGATTCTCCCACCTCAGCCTGCCCAGTAGCTGGGACTATCAGTCCACGCCACAACGCTAGTCCTCTCCCTGTTTTTCTTTAGGCTTGACATTTTTTATATGCTACCAACACTTGTATCCCCAGGGCTAACGGCATGGTGCAGCATCTGCCGCTAAGGGATATATACACACTGTCTAGTATGTCTGTATACATACATATGTACATAAAGAGAACATGAAGTGTTCCAGGGACGCTCGTAGAATATACTGAGTTAGAATTATCAGGGAGGACTAGGAGTCCATGTTTTTAAAAGCAAGTGCCTTTTTTTGATGTTTAATATCTCAGCCTCCAGTATATGATTATTTATTTATGTATTTATTTTGAGATGGAGCCTCACTCTGTTGCCCTCCCGGTTTCAAGCAATTCTCCTGCCTCAGCCTCCCAAATAGCTGGGACTACAGGCACGCACCACCATGCCCAGCTAATTTTGTATTTTTAGTAGAAATGGGGTTTTACCATGTTGCCCAGGCTGCTCTCGAACCCCTGACCTCAGGTGATCCACCCCAAAGTGCCGGGGTAACAGTTTGGCTTAAGGACCCTTCATCTGAGTGCCTGAAAGAAGCCCTTTCATATCTGAATTACTCAACAATTATGTTGTCAAACTTAATTAGAAATAGGAATTTAGGCCGGGCGTGGTGGCTCATGCCTGTAATCCCAGCACTTTGGTAGGCCAAGGCGGGCAGATCACAAGGTCAGTAGATCGAGATCATCCTGGCTAACACGGTTTCTACTAAAAATAAATTACCCGGGCTTGATGGCTGGCTCCTGTAGTCCCAGCTACTCCGGAGGCTGAGTCAGGAGAATGGCGTGAACCTGGGAGGCGGAGGGTGCTGTGAGCCGAGATTTCACCACTGCATTCCAGCCTGAGTGACATAGCCAAACTCTGTCTCAAAAAAAAAAAAAAAAATTTATTGCACGATATTCTATTCCATTATTTTTCCTTTCTTTTTTTATTTTACTTTTTAAAAATTATTATTATTTTTTTTAGAGGGAGTTTTGCTCTTGTTGCCCAGTCTGGAGTGCAGTGGCCCCATCTCAGCTCACTGCAACCTCCCCCTCTGGAGTTAAAGTGAGTCTCCTGCCTCAGCCTCCCAAGTAGCTGGAGTTACAGGTGCCCACCACCACACCTGGCTCATTTTTTTGTATTTTTAGTAGAGATGGGGGTTTCACCATGTTGTCCGGACTGGTGTCGAACTCCTGACCTCAGGAGTTACACCTCCCTCAGCCTCCCAAAGTGTTGGGATTGCAGGTGTGAACCACTGTGCCCAGCTTGTTTTAATTCTTAATTTTTTTTTTTTTTTTCATAGATGCAGTCTCACTCTGTCACCCAGGCTGGAGTGCAGTGGCTCCATCTTGGCTTACTGCAACCTGCGGCCTCCCGGATTCAAGTGATTCTCCTGCCTCAGCCTCCGGAGTAGCTGGGATTACAGGCATGCACCACCACACCCAGCTAATTTTTGTATTTTTAGTAGAGACAAGGTTTCACCATGTTGGCCAGGCTGGTATGGAACTAGCTGGTTGCAAACTCCTGACCTTTTGATCCCCCCATCTCAGCCTCCCAAAGTGCTGGGGTTACAGGCATGAGCCACTGCGCCCAGCCAATTCCTAAATTCTTGATATTACAAAACTAAAGTGAAACTTATTAATATTCTACTCTTACATTTTTTATCGACAAATAAAATTCATGACCCAAAAAGCCCAAAACAAAACTAAAAACAGGGAAAAACTTACAAAATTAAATATGGATCCCAGCATTAACAGCTGAACAGAGATGTGATTTTAAAATTCTTAGCAGATAATGAAGTTGTGTAGAAACTGAACACTTACAAATTATTTAAAACCTGGAATCACCAGAAATTACACAGTCGGATCATGGGTAAACAGCACAAAGGCGTTGTTGAGGGAACCTACACTATTCTAGCTGCGCCCCATACCCTTCTCAGAGGAAAGCCTGGCATTGGTTAAATACTGGCCCAGACTAATACTAGCAGCAGAGCCAGTGATGGTACCCTGCCTATCAGAGGACCGTTCCAGTGGGGGCCACAGGGTCGCGAGTAGCAGAGGTCCACCTCCGTCTCACAGTAGTCACCCGTGAAGCCAGGCGGGCGGGCAGCGGCAGCTCAGATCCCCTGCGGGGTGGATGGGCCGGAAAAGCACGGAGGAGGCGATAAAGGGCGCGGAGGAGGCGAAGCGCAGCACCGACACACAGCCCATGTAGTTCTCGCAGGGCTCCCGCAGGCAGATGTTGTCCTCTAAGGGCAGCACGTGCTGCGCCTAGATGGCTGTCAGCAAGCTGCGGTTAAGGTACAGGCGCTCCTGCAGGTCCTCGGAGGGCAGGAAGGGCGGCCCGCCCCCGGGCCCCGGCAGCTGGCCCACCGACAGGCTCACGTTGAGGATGTGGCCCCCCGGGGGCGTCGCTGTCCCGCTGTACGTTGAAGACCACCACGTGGTCCGGTGGCGTGGCCAGCGTGGCGGCCACCGCCTGGATGAAGAGGCCCAGCAGTGGTGACAGGAAGCGCTCGGGTGACATGTCCTCCAGGCGCAGCGTGATGCTGTGGGTGAGCATCTCATCAGTGATGATGGTCACACGCAGCGCGCACTGGGCCTTCACGCTGTGCACGCCGTCTGTGGAGAGGGACACCAGTCAGGACCCAGTCTGGGGTGGGGGGTCAAGCCACAGACCCGCGCAGGGGTGTAGGGAAGGCCCTGCACAGGAGCCGGGGCTGCAATTCAGCCTGCATATTCCTGCACCACCCACCAAGAAAGCCTCTCCTCTCCCACTGGCATAAGGGTGCTGAGCCAGGTATGTCACCTGTGGGCCAGTCACTCCTTCAGGGCTCAGGGAATGAGATTTGCAGAAACTCTCTTTGCATCCTTTCCCAAAACCTTCTGTCGCTGATGCACAGCACACCTCTTAATGTTTGTGCACCTTTCCCTGTCCAACCACGGCTCCGGCTCCCTTCCCCCAGAGTCTGTGCTGCCCTGCACGGGAACCCTATGTTGTCTTTTTCATACTTTTCTACAGGGCCCAGAGCATCCTGAGAGCCATAAAAATCATCCCCATGCCCCCTCAGCCTCTACGCCTCAACACCACGATAATCGCAGTCATGGCTGCAGCAGGGAGTTGGGGGGGTAAACTGGGTCAGTGGGCCACCTAGTCCCCCTCCCACTGAGCCCCACGGCTGCTTGGGCGCAGACCTGCTATCCCCATGGCAACACCCAACACAAAGCATTCTTCCCGCCCAACTCTGGGCTGCTGTGGGTAGCCTGGGGGGCCCCACCCCAGGAAATCCAGCTGAGCCACGTGAACCAGTGACAACATCACCCACTGCCCCATGCTGGAGACAGGGTGAGTGGGGGTGGGGGACCAGGGGGGCAGAGATAGAAGGGCCTGGGCAGCTCTCCACTCTGAGACCCTAGAGCCCCACTGAGTCAGTCTCTTCTCTGGCCCTAGGGCCTGTAGCTACTCATCACCCACTTGGCTCAAGCATCACACCCAAATGCCTGCCATACCCCCAGGCAACACACTCACTTATAAACAGCTAAGTACTAACACACACTTGCTGGTGTCTCACTCCACCCACACACCCTAAGCCCAGAAATACCACACACACCTGAATGCACATACACATGGGAATGAATTTTATTTAGCTAAAACATGAAAGCTGGGGACCTGGAGATGGAGGAAATGGCTTTGCAGGGCAATAAGGGATAGTCTTATTTTTTTTATTTTTTATTTTTTTTAAGAGATAGACTCTCACTCTGTCGCCTCTGCTGGAGTGCAGTGGCACGATCATAGCTCACTGTAGCCTTGAACTCCTGGGCTCAAGCGATCCTCCCACCTCAGCCTCCCAAATAGCTGAGACCACAGGTGCTCACAAGTATGCCTGGCTAATTTTTGTTTGTGTGTAGAGATGGGGTCTTGCTATGTTGTCCAGGCTGGTCTCAACTTCCTGGCCTCAAGTGACCCTCCATCTCAGCCTTCTAGAGCACTGGGATTACAGGCATAAGCTACCAGCATATTCACATTTTTATTTGTTACAATGCCTTACACATGGTAGGTGTTCAGAAAACACTGAGATGCGGATGACAATCTATTCAGTCTCCATAAAGAATAAATGGTCTTTAAAACATAGCAGGGGGGCCGGGCACAGTGGCTCATGCCTGTAGTCCCAGCACTTTGGGAGGCCGAGGCAGGTGGATCACGAGGTCAGGAGTTCGAGACCAGACTGACCAACATGGTGAAACCCCGGCTCTACTAAAAACACAAAAATTAGTTGGGCGTGGTGGTGGGCGCCTGTAATCTCAGCTACTTAGGAGGTTCCAGCTACTCAGGAGACTGAGGCAGGAGAATTGCTTGAACCCAGGAGGCAGAGGGTGCAGTGAGCCGAGATCGCGCCATTGTACTCCAGCCTGGGTGACAGAGCGAGACTCTGTCCCCAGAAAACAAACAAACAAACAAACAAACAAAAACCACATAGCAGGGGAGCCCAACTAGACATAAAGAGCGAATGCTTACCCTAGCAGTAATGGGGCAGGAGCCCATGTTTCTGGAGGGGGTGTGAGTAGGCGAGGAACATGGGGACAAATTCTGCATCTGTACTGTACCTACTTGGGGTGACTGACTATACCAGCGGTGGCTCAGCTGAAGCCGGGAAGGCTGAAGGCAGACCCCCATCTCAGCCGTGTCCTCGGCCCACTGCCCACCTACCCTCTAGCCTCATCACTTGCTTGTTCTCACCAGCTATCACCAGTAAGCCCGCTTGTCATCACCCACTTCTGTTCCTCCTGCTCTCGTCTCAAAGCTGTTGCACAGGCTGTTCCTTCCCACCTAGACACCAGCCCACAGTCCTCCGAGTCTTCTAACCTGCCCTGAGCTCACCTGCTCCAGGAAGCCTGCCCAGATTTATGTCATCAGGCTCTATTTTCCTCTCTGTTTCAGACTTCCCCGCACGCACTAGGGTGCTCAGCTGGCACAGGGCTCTTGTATACCTGGTACATCTGCTTAATGATTCCTCGACCAGATATTCCCTTCAGGCAGAAGCAGCCCAAGACTCCACACACAGTGCCCACAACTGATTAAGAGACGAGAGGGCAACCAAAGCCACGGAGCAGGAGAAACTTTGCCACCACTCAGCCCTGGGAACGAACACTCCTCGCTGTGTCCCCCGCCGCCATCGTCTTAGGCCCCGCCTGGGCCCCTCTCCCAGCATGTCTCTGTTGCTGCCCATCTGGTTCACCATCTGTGGCCACCTGCCCCCTCTGCTATTGTCCCCATCCCCAACAGTCAACCCACTGCTCTCTCCTTTCTGTGTCCCCCTCCCCTGCCTTGACCTAGGTCACCCCTCAGGTGCAAAGGCAGGGTGGGAACAGGGGCGGGGAGTGCACTGCCTAAGCTGTCTTCCTGAACAGAAAAGAAAGCGCTAGGATGGCCTCTGACCCCAGGAAATGCCACCTGTGCCCCAAGCTTAGCCAGGCACACCTGGAAAAGCGCCAGGTCCCGGTCAGCCTCCCAACCTCTCTTCCCCTGGCAGACGTGCCAGCGGAGGCTGGAGGCCAAGAGGGCTCTGCTGTTCTGGGAGCTGCCCAGACCATGGACAGGAGCTGCTGTGTGTCGGAGCAGAGGAAGAAAGAGGCGAGGAGAATTCAGGCTCCAGGAGAGCCATCGGCCCAGGCTGGGACAGCCGCAGCCATAGGGAGGAAGACAGGGGAGGCACAAACACGGAGACCAAACAGGGGAAGACAAAGCCCCAGGAAAAGAGCCAGTGATGGGCAAGTGGGAGAGCAGGAGAGCCACAGGAGCAGGGAGAGGGCACCGGAGAGAGGCAGTGCTGCAAGGCCCTGCATGGGCAGGGGCGGGAAAGAAAGAAGAGACAAAGAACAAGAGGAGGAAAACAAAGGGGCAGTGGGAGTCAGCTCCCCCTCACCCTGGCCTCCCTGAACTCTGGGGTTGCCGTGGTGACTGCCTCCAAGGGTCAGGGCGGAAGGGAGAGGGTGGGGCCAGAGCTGCCAGGCCAGGAGAAGCCATCCTGGATGTTGCCCCGAGCCTTCTCTAGACTAGGGAACCAAGGTCTGGGGCTCTGCCCTGGTGGGAGACGGAAAGCCTAGTGGGGACGCTTCTCTGCCCCCATCACTTAGTGTCTGGCCACACTCACCAAGGGCAGGCTGGGTGTGGAGGACCAGAGGGAGAGGCCCTCCTTCCCACCTCCTTCCCACCGCCTCAAGTGCCCAGGCACAGCTGAGGACACAGGAGCTCAGCCTCCCACTTCCTCCTCCTGGAGGAGAAACTGAAGTCTCCGGAGGCTCAGAACCTCAGCCACAGTCCCTGAAAAGCTCCTGCTTCCTGGTTCCTGTGGCTACCTTGAGGGGTGGGGCAGGGGGGCATCTGTCCAGCAAGGACCCTGAGTGAGGCCACGCCCTGACTCTCCCATACACTTCCTTTGCCTTCAGGCCACACTCCCTGGGGTGGAAGTAGGAGCCTGTCAGCTTCTTCTTTTCCTCCCTTCCCTGACAGGTTTGAAAGCTGCCTAGAGGGGGTGTGACCTGACCCACCCCTGGGGTGCAGCTAACAGCATCCCCTCATGAGGGTCTCAGTTGTTCCCAGGCTTGGGGAAGGCACTCAGCAACTTGGGTGTGGTCCTCTCCCTGCTGCTACCTCTGGCTCCCCACAGCTGATAAAAAAAGACAGAATACTGTCACCAACCCCCTCCAACTCTCCTCCCCCAGCCCTGCTGTCCAGGGAGTCTGTAGGCTGAGCGCTTGGCCAAGCAGCAGGCATGCCCCAGCCTGGGATCCCGCCAGGCTCCCACGCCCTGGGACTCTGTTCTGTCCTCAGATCAGGTGCCTTGGGGTCTCTGCCCTCAAAGCCCACCAGTCCCCTGGCCTGGCCTGGTCCCTACACTCCATTCCTAGAGCTTGGCCAGGTCACAGCCAGCAGGAAAGGAAGGCCTGGCACCCTAAGAACAGCCCGTGGGGTGGCAAGGGAGCCCAGAAGGCCTCAGCTTCCCCACCAGCTTCATTGCAGCCCCTCCTCCAAGCCAGACCCAAACCACGGACTCTGAAAGTGGGATCTGTTTGGACAGACAATGAGCTCTAGCCTCACTTCCTGTGGGAGCTCTGAAGGGGGAGCCAGGCCAGGCTCTTTCTGCCTGGAGGGAAAAGAATGCGCTAGACAAAGTCCATGTCAGCCAATTCTGCAGCTCAGCCAGGAGGCAAAAAGGGCCAGAAGAGGACTGCAGGGTCCTGACCCCTGGGTAGCGGCAGCCCTGTGCTCCCGTGGTCCCCATTTCTGCCAAAGGCTGTATGAGACTGCAGGAATATCTTGATGGGGGTGAAGGGGCCCTGGCCTCGCCTCCCCTCCTGCGCCACAGTCCTCTCTACCCTTCCCCCAGCTCTCCTGGCCCCCAGGCTTCCACGCGCCTTTTTTCACAATTCATGGCAGCCATAGCCGGGACAGCCTCACAACACTTCCCCGACCACGTCACAGGCTGGTAGACAGTGGGGGCAGCCAACCGAAGCAGCCCAGCCCAGCCTGGCGGAAGGCGGGGCCTGCACCAGCCGCCGAGATTCCTGGGGCTTCTTCCCAAGCTGGCTTTTGCCCCCTCCCGCTCTGTGCCAGGCACTGGGCAGGGAGGTGGGTCTGTAGCTGCTTCCTGGATCGTGCCCTACCTCCAGTGGCTGCCCGGACCCTCCCCGCGAGCTACCCCCACCCCAGCGCCACCTGGACCCTTCCTTACCTGACACCAACACGCTCATGATGGCCTCCAGAGGCCGGTTGTTGTCCAGCGCGCGGCTCAGCTTCAGCTCGCCCGTGGAGGCATTGAGCAGGACCAGGCTGAGTTCATTTCCCCGCTCAAAGCTGTAAGTCAGACTATCTGAGATATCAGGGTCATGCGCAGGTACTCGGCCAATGGCACCCCCAGGGAAGCTGCTTGAGCGGTTGGTGACATAGTTGTTGAAAAGGATCTCAAAGTTGCCCAGCACTGGTGGGTTGTCATTGCGGTCAAGGAGGCGGACGTGGACTGTAGCCCGGCTCACCAGAGGAGCTGACGTGGCCTGGATGACCAGGACGTACTCAGGCCGGTCCTCGTAGTCTAAGTCTACCAGGGCTGTCAGCTCCCCAGAGAAGATGTCCAGCTGGAAGACCTCAGGGATGTTGCCCTCCACGATCTGGTACATAATCTGGGCATTAGTGCCTTCATCGGGGTCAGTGGCTGTGACCCGGGCCACGGCCAGCCCAATGGGGCTGTTCTCTTCCACAAACACATCAAACTCATCCTGCTCAAAGACAGGGGGATTGTCATTCACATCCAGCACAGTGACTGTCACTTCCATGGGCGTGCGGGCTGGGGGCATCCCCTTGTCCATTGCATATGCCCGCAAGACATACTCGGCCACGTTCTCTCGATCCAGCCTCTGCAGCATTCGCACGATGCCTGACGTGGACTCGACAATAAAGTCACCGTCTCCATCGTCGCCTCCTTGGAAAGTGTAGAAGACCCTACCATTAAGTCCAGAATCACGATCAGTGGCAGAGATCTGCAGGATGCTAGTGAAGGGTGGCACATCCTCATAGACACTGCCCTGGTAGGAGTCGCGCAGGAACTGAGGGGCATTGTCATTCACATCGTTCACCAGGATCTCCAGGTAGGTGGTGTCGGACTTCTGGGGAATGCCGTTGTCCTGAGCAGTAATGGCCAGGGTATAAGACACTTGGTCTTCGTAGTCCAGCTCAGCCTGGGTGGTGACAGCCCGTGTATGCATCGATGCGGAACTGGGGGATGCTGTCCTCCATGAAGTAGGTGATGCGGGCATTCTCACCTGTGTCCTCATCCGTGGCGCTGATCAGCACCACTGTGGTGCCTGCCGGCCGGTCCTCATTAACATTCACTGTATAGTGGGAGCTCTGAAAGACAGGACGATGGGTGTTGGCGTCGGTGACATTCACCACAATCTGTGCCGTGTCCTGCCGCGTGCCATCGGAGGCGGTAACAGCCAACACATACTGCCGCTCAAGTTTGTAGTCCAGTGGCAGGGCAAGGGATACCAGCCCACCACCACTTTGGCTGGTGATGGAGAAGCGGTTTCGGGTATTGCCACTGGTGATCTGGTAGGTGATGACACTATGAGCATCACGGTCCACAGCTGACACCGTCACCACGCTAGTGCCCACAGCTGCATCCTCATTGAGCCGCACTGTGTACTCGGGTTGGGTAAAGGTTGGATTCTTGTTGTTGACATCCAGGACAGTCACGCTGACGCTGGCCGAGGCAGTGAGTGCTGGAATGCCATGGTCTCGAGCTTCTACCCCAAAGCTGTAGAAATCAACTTCCTCCCGGTCTAGTTCAGCAGCTACAGAGATCCAGCCTGTGCCATTGTTGATGGTGAAGGGGAAGTCAGGTCCCACCCCAGCAAGGCGGTATTCTAGGCGGGCATTGTCACCAGCATCAGCGCCGATAGCCTGGACGTGAAGAACCAGGTAGCCTAAGGGGACGCTCTCCAAGACAGTAGCCTGGAAAGGGGTGCTGACGAAGATGGGGGCATTGTCGTGGATATCCAGGACCTGCACTGTCACCAAGCCAGAGAATAATTAAAGAGTGGGGGATGGCCACCATCCTGTGCTCACACCCATAGGATGTACTCCTTGGTGGTCTCATAGTCAAGAGGGCTGACCACATCCAGAGCTCCAGTCTGGGCATCCAGATAAAACTGTCCCCGAGCGTTGCCACTCATGATGCTGTAGTGCACCAGGGCATTGCTCCCCTTTTCTCCATCTGAGGCTGTGACTCGGAGTACTGGGGCCCCCGGAGTCACGTCCTCTCTCACCTGGACCACATAGCGCTTCTCACTAAACTGCGGGGCATTGTCATTGTCATCCTCCACAGAAAGGAAAACAGTGGCTGTGGTACTCCGAGGACCCGGGTCCCGACCCTGGTCACTTGCCTCTACTGTCAACTGGTAGGATTCCACCTCTTCCCGATCCACAGGGCCACGGGTTCGGATCACCCCAGAGTGAGGGTAGATCTCAAAGACTTCGGAGGGGCTGCCCCCAGGCCACTACAGCAGGCGGTACAGAATATTGGCATTGGGAGGGGCATCACCATCCGTGGCCCTGACAGTGAGCACTTCATAGCCAACCTCCAGGTTCTCCCTGAGGCTCTCCTTGTACTCCTGCTGCTCGAACACGGGGTCATGATCATTGGTGTCAGTAACCAAGATGGTGAGTGTAGCCAGGGTACTTCGTTGGGGCATGCCATGGTCCTGCACCGTGACCCTGAAGACGTGGGTGCTCTTGGTCTCACAATCCAGCTCCTCGGCTGTGGTTACTGCACCAGTGATTGGGTCCAGGGAGAACTGGTTGGAGCCGCTATCAAAGAGGGCATCCATGGTGTACTCAAGTCAACCTGCCTCACCCTCGTCTGGGTCGATGGCCCTCAGGGATGCCTGCTGGTTGGTTCTCTGGCAACCAGCAGGGGTATCTGCTGGTTGGTTCTCTGGCACTGTGGCCTGGTAGCTGGGGGGCTGGAACTGGGGGGTTGTATTAAATTCCTTTTCCGACGCCCACCCATGGACTCTTCTGGTGACCCTTCCCCTGCCCTGAGCCCGGGGGCCTGTGCCAGCTTGCAGGACTGGCATCTGAGCCGTGGGGCTTTTAAGCACGGGTGCTCCTGGGGCAGTGTGAGCTTGCCCTGTGGCGAAAGGTGGCCTCCAATGCCCAGGAGGCGACAACTCCAGGGGCAGCCTTCAGGAGCTGGTGGTAGGGGAATATGGGCCCCGGATTCTGGACACCAAACCCTCAGGCCATCGTGGTGGGGTACCAGGTGGCCAGTCAGCTCAGTGCCCGCATCCGTGCAGCGGCTGGTGTACAGCCAGAGGTTCGACGCTGAGGATGGACAGAGCCAGCCCACAGGGGCGCAGGCCCCAGAGCCGCGTCCCCTGGACCCCAAGGAACGACAGGGCCCAACTTGTTCTCCCAATAGTGGCGGCGGCAGCAGCAGCAGCAGCAGCAGCAGCAGCAACAGCAACAGCAGCGGCGGCGTTGGGAGGGGAGCGCCGGTGGCCGGGCTACGCATCTCTCCCAGCTCCCGGCCGGCGGCCGAGTCAACAGCGGCGGCGGCTCCTCCTCCGGCTCCTGAAGGCCCTGCCGCGCCTCATGCCCGGGCCAGGGAGCCAGTCCCCGGGGCCCCCAGTGCGCCCCGCGGGGCCTGCGTCTGGATGGCTCGGCGGGGCCCCGCGCTGCGCCCTCCGACGCGCCCGGGCTCCCACCGCCCCCGGAGCCAGACCCGCTCCCTGGTCACCCTGAGCACCGCGGACTGCCGCCGCGCCTCCACCTGCGCTCCGGGCACTCACCACCTGCGCCCGCGGGCCCCGCGGCGCCCCTGGCCTTGCCGGGCCCCGGGTTCCGGAGCCGGGGTGCCCCCTCCGCCCCTGTGGGATCTCCCACCTGCGCCCGCGTAGCCGCGCGCCCCGACCCCGGCCCGGCCCCGGCGGCCCCCGACGATCCCGCGCCGCCGGCTCGCGCCCCGCGTCCCCGCCGCGGCTGCTGCCTGTCGCCGCGGCCCCTGGCCCAGCCACGCGCTCCCTCGCCTCCCCGGCGGGCGGGCGAGCTCTGCAGAGCCGCGGCGGCGGCGGCGGCGGCGGCTTATTACCATAGACCTGCTCGCGCCGCTGCCGCCTTAAAGCGGCGACGCCGGCCGTGCCGAAGGAGGTGGGCCCCACCCAGCGCACTCCTCCGCGCCGACGCGCCAGGATTCCCTCCAGCAGGACCTTCCATCCCCATTTCCCCAGGCCGGCCTCGCCAGATGGCCGGTGCGAATTAGCGATCGGAAGCCACCCAGCCGATGATAGTCATGGTGGCAGTACCCTAAGTATGCCTAGAGGTTTCCGAAATATTTTAAGGGCTCTCAGAGGCCAAGTTCCCAGTTCATGCCAGTCCTAAGGGCCCTCATTGCTGTCCCCTCCCATAGGTCCCGGGTCAGACTGAGTTAAAAGGGCCCCGAGCAACACTACAAAGCCACCAAAATCCCAGAGAAGCACCCACAATGAGCTACTGAGCCCACTCCCTCCCTACCGTCCCCCCCACCCCACCCCACCAGCGAGGCTGCGGTCTGACCAGCATGCCCCTTGAGGTCCGGCTGCTGGAAGAATGACCCCAGCCTCATGTTGGACACCACTTGGGCTTTTCCAGAGAGGTAAATCAGAAGGGTGAGAGCGGGTGGAAGCCAGGTGGTGTAAACACACTATCACCAGATTCAGAGGCCGGCTG
Organism: Macaca fascicularis; assembly: GCF_037993035.2. Lineage (NCBI taxonomy): Eukaryota > Metazoa > Chordata > Mammalia > Primates > Cercopithecidae > Macaca > Macaca fascicularis. The sequence continues at coordinate 125,336,616 of NC_088375.1, read as the reverse complement.
CGGTGGAGCCTAGCTTTAACACAGGCTTCCTGGATCGGAGACAAGGGGCTTGCACTGCCCCCTGAGGTCCCGTCTAGAGAGTCGGCCTCTCACCCCCTCCTGCCTCCCTGTCCCTGTCCTGCGGCTACCCCCTCCTTCCGCCACAGCTTTGTGACCAGCAAGGAGGTCTATCCGGTACCCGGGCTCCAGACCCTCTTCACGGCAGCTTCACTCGAGAGGGTGTGCGGGATTCCAGGGGACCTTGGAGAGGACCAGACATGAAGCTGGACCACGGAGAACCAGGCAGGAGCCCTGCAGGCGACCCAGAAAACGCTTCCCTACATCCTGGAGCAGCCAGGGGCCCAGCCAGGCGGTAGAGAGCTGGCCTGGGGGGAGGCCCTGGCCTGGGTCCCAGCCTCCAACCCCACAGCTGTGTGACCTTGCTCAAATTCTGTGCCTCAGTGTCCCTTTTTGTAAAATGAGAGGATTGAATAAGGTGAATGGTTTATTTAGCAGTAGATGTTTATTTAGTAAATGTTTAGTAAATGTTTATTTAGCAGTAGAATCCTTTTCTTCAAGAGAAATCTGAAGTGGAAGGCCAGAATATAGAACAGACGAGTAGTGCTGCTGGGTTGAAGTGAGGGGGTCAGGGCCTTGCCCCTCTTCACCACTCCCCCAGCCAAGAGATCCCTGGGCTGCTCTGCGGCACTTGAGGGTCTGGAGGAACCCATCTGAAAAGTACTGGATCAGGTGCTCCCTTCTACCACTGCCCCCTGGTCACAGTGGTGCCACTCTCACTGGGTCACAGCAGAGGACTTCCAGCCCCAGGCCCAAGGAGTGTCTGTGTGACCACCCAGTGAGGCCAAGGATGAGAAATCAGCTCTTGTCTTTTTCCCTGGGGAAATAGGAAAGGAGATGGGCCTTGGCTACAGCAACAAAGATTAGGGTTAGACTGTGCTGGCAGGATGGAGAGAAATAGGTAGCAGGGGGACCCATGGCTCAAGGAAATGCCCTCCCCTTTGACCTCTGAGCTTTCTTCCTCTGAGCAAGGCCAAGGGCAGCTCTGGAGATGGAGGTGTGGGTTACGCAGCCTCCACAGGGCTCTGCCTCTCCAGACTTCCTCAGACTCTGGAGTTTGGAAGGATCTAGGGGCTGCGTGGGCATTCTGTTCTTCACCTAATAGCCATGTGGTGCAGAGAATGCTTGGAAATTATACCATCTGTTAAGTATCCTTTGAATTGGGGTTGGGTAATGAGACTCTCATTTCTGGTGAAGGCCCAAGCCAACCCGTGGAGACGCTGCAGCTCTCCATTCATCTCTCTCCCTTTGTTGCTAAAATAAGCTTTCTGGGTGGGAGGAAAGAGTAGCCCTGGCTCTGGATCATGGATTGTGGTTCTGGAGCCTGGCACCTTGAGGCAGGGTTGCCAGGAAACGCATGAGCACAGGAGACCCCTCCAGGTGGGCGGCCTTTCCACCCAAGGGCGGATAGGTTGGGAGATCCAAGGAACGCTTCCCGTCATCCCCAGGCATGTTTGGCAAATAGTCCTTAATCCTCCCCAGTCCTCCCTCCAGGGGCACAGGACAGAGCTCTCTCCCCATCACTTCCTCAGATACTCAGATACTTCCAAATCCCAAAAGCAGGAGGGAAATTTCCAAGTTTCAAATGCATCACTGAGAGTCTCAAATGAGGGAGGGGCTGCCCTGGTGGAGGCCTCCCTGATTCCCAGGGAAGGGCTGCCTGCTTCATGGAGCTTTCCAGCTGTAAGGAAGCTATGGACCTCCCTCCTATGTGTAAGGGACATTTAGGCTTCCTTTTTGCGTAGCTTCTAGGTGCTATCAAGGGCAGCAAGGGCTTGGGGTCTGTTAAAAGAGAATTTATTGCTCTTTCCCCCACCTCACAGTGGAGGCTCTGGGAAGGAAGGAGACCTGCTTGGCTGGCCTTTAGCTCTGATGGGATTCCTTACTCAGCTTGCTTCCTGAGGGCCCCTGGATAAGGCATGGCCCTGGCTTTCAACCCAACGGGGTCGCATGGGTGAAGTGCTCCAGAAGCAAATGAGACAGAAAAGGCTAAAGGAATTCAGAGGAGAGTGGTGGGGGTGGGGGAAATCCCAGAGGGCCTCCTAGAGGAGACAGGACTTGGGCTGCATCTTCAAGAATCAGGAACAGCATTCCTGGAAGAGGAATTCATTAGTTGAGTCTCTTAAGCTACATGTTAAGTGTCTTCTCCATGATTATACCGTTAGTAATGGAAGAACTAGGATTCGGACCCAGGCAATCTGGCCCAGAGCCTACGCTCTTAAGCAGTACGCTATGAATGAATGAAATGAATGAATGAATGAAATGCAAGCATCAGCTTGGCTGGAGCTGAGATTGGGTGGATCTCCTGTGGCCCAGCACACTGGAGGGGCAGAGAGGAGCCACACTGGGAAGAACAAGGTGAGCTCTGCCTTGGGCAGGTCCTTGTGGGCTGAAATTCTGGAACCAATGGCCTGCAGGGAACGGTCCCTCCGCTGATGGGAACGGTCATGGTGACCTTCTGTGGGTGGGCAGGGCAGTTTCTCTGGAAGGAGAGAGTGGGGAAGAGGCCCTGGCACCCGATCCCATTTCTGGGCTCCGTGCTGCTTTAGAAAGGGCACAGAAACCAGAAGGAGAGAACCTGGCCATGGGGGGCTCCTGGACTGTGGGGTGGGTGGCGTGAAGGGACCAGGAGCCAGCAGCCTGGGGGGTGGGGGCGGCCAGAAACCTGAACACCCTTCGGTCTACACTTGCCTGCCATGCCCCGTCCACTGTTCCCCACTTTCTTCAAGGCTGGAGGGTGCACTCCTTGTGGGGGCTGTGTTGTTTCTCAGTGCCCCACTTCAGGTCTGTCACAGAGGGGGATACTCAGTCAGGATTTTATGGATTCTTCATGTGGTCACTTCCCCCCAAACCAGTCTCTGCTCGGCAGCCAAAGTAATTTTTTTTTAAACTATTAAACATTTTTTAGATTTAAAAAATCTCCCCCAGTTTTTTATTTGGGAAAATTTCAAACATTCAGAGAAATCGAAAGAGTGGTGTAATGGTATAAATAATACCAGATATTCTCCGGCTAGATTCAACAATATTTTCTATTTTATTTTTTTCAGACAGCGTCTCACTCTGCTACCCAGGCTGGAGTGCAGTGGTGCGATCACCGCTCACTGCAGCCTCAATGCTTGAAAACAGCCCCAAGCGGCCCTCCCACCTCAGCTTCCTGAACAGCTGGGACTCCAGGCGCAGGCTGCCAATGCCCAGCTATTTTTTTTTTTTTTTTTTTTTTTTAGAGACGGGGTCTTGCTGTGTTGCACAGGCTCATCTCAAATCCTGGTCTCAAGTGGGATTACATATGTGAGCCACTGTGCCTGGTGTATGGATTCAATAATTGTTGACACTCTGCTTTATCTCTCTCAATTTTTGAAGAATGAGAGGAAAATAAGGTGCCTGAGCCCTGGGCCCCTCCCTCCACAGGCAGCTCCTGAGAGTCAGGGAATGCAGAATTTTTTTCTTTTTTTAATTTTTTGGAGAAAGAGTCTTGCTCTGTTTCCCGGGCTGGAGTGCAGTGGCGCGATCTTGGCTCACCACAACCTCCGCCTCTCGGGTTCAAGTGATTCTCCTGCCTCAGCCTTCCAAGTAGCTGGGATGACAGGCATGCACCACCATGCCCGGCTAATTTTTGTATTTTTAGTAGAGATGAGGTTTCACTATGTTGGCCAGGCTGGTCTCGAACTCTTGACCTCGTGATCCACCTGCCTTGGCCTCCCAAAGTGCTGGGATTACAGGTGTGAGCCACTGCGCCCGGCCAGGAATGCAGTTTTGTGGTTAAAGTGAATTGAGTTTGGAGCTGCCCTTAGAGTAGCCTAGAGACCCAGCTGGCCTACCAGATGGTGGCTCCAGGCATACACGGACATCTGGTCAGCCCTCTCTGCCATCCATCCAGTCATCCATCCATCCATCCATCCATCCTTCCTTCCTCCTTTCAGGTATTCGTTTTTTGACCAATATTTTCCAAGGACTTCCCCTTCTTCCCTTTCTTGCACACCCACAGGACTGCTGCTTCGACCAGGAACATGAAGGGGAATTCCTGGTATCTTCTAATATCCGATCCAATCCAAATTCCTTACTGTCTCCCAAAGGTCTTAGACAGCTGCTGCTTTCAACTTTGTGGATTACATTTGGTCACATGTCACTTTTTTTCTTTTTTTAAATTTCTTTCCTTTTTTGGTGACATCAACTGAAGAGTCCAGTTTTCTTGTTGAAGTGCCACATTCTGGATTTATCTGATTAAAGGACACCTAATGGTATCCTTCACAGGGTACTATTGCACAGCCTTACATCTGAGCATGTGACTTCCCTTTTGAAAGCCCTGCCTTGGGCCTCTGTCGTACCTTGAATAAAATCCAGGGTCCTGGCCGGTCGCGGTGGCTCAAGCCTCTAATCCCAGCACTTTGGGAGACCGAGACAGGCGGATCCCGAGGTCAGGAGATCGAGACCATCCTGGCTAACACGGTGAAACCCCGTCTCTACTAAAAATATACAAAAAACTGGCCGGGGGAGGTGGTGGGCGCCCATAGTCCCAGCTACTCGGGAGGCTGAGGCAGGAGAATGGCGTAAACCCGGGATGCGGAGCTTGCAGTGAGCTGAGATCCGGCCACTGCACTCCAGCCTGGGCACAGAGTGAGACTCCGTCTCAAAAAAAAAAAAAAAAAAAAGGCCGGGCGCGGTGGCTCAAGCCTGTAATCCCAGCACTTTGGGAGGCCGAGACGGGCGGATCACGAGGTCAGGAGATCAAGACCATCCTGGCTAACACGGTGAAACCCCGTCTCTACTAAAAAATACAAAAAACTAGCCGGGCGAGGTGGCGGGTGCCTGTAGTCCCAGCTACTCGGGAGGCTGAGGCAGGAGAATGGCGTAAACCCGGGAGGCGGAGCTTGCAGTGAGCTGAGATCCGGCCACTGCACTCCAGCCTGGACCACAAAGCGAGACTCCGTCTCAAAAAAAAAAAAAAAAAAAAAATCCAGGGTCCTTATATTTATCCACAAAGTCCAGTGTGGAGTGGCCCTGCCTGTTCTCACTCCTCCCCACTCACTCTGTTCTGGACATGCTGGCTGCCTTCCAGCTGTTGAACATGGCAGTTTTAAATGCCCCCAGTTTGCTGGCACGTATGACAACTTGTAATTACATAAAGTATTTATGTGGCTAACATCATCTATCTTACCCACTGGCAGTGAGCTCCAGGACCAATGAGAACACGTATGTCTTGAATGCCTGTCACCTAACACCTAGCACAGGCCTGACACACACAGTAGGCACGTGGAAAATATTGGTCAAAAAATGAATACATGGGCTGGGCGCAGTGGCTCATGCCTGTAATCCCAGAACATTGGGAGGCCAACACAGGCTGATCACTTGAAGTCAGAAGTTTGAGACCAGCCTGGCCAACATTGCAAAACTCTGTCTCTACAAAAAATACAAAAATTAGCTGGGGGTGGTGGCATGCGCCTGTAATCCCAACCGCTTGGGAGGCTGAGATGTGAGAATCACTTGAACCCAGGAGGCAGAGGTTGCAGTGAACTGAGATCATGCCACTGCACTCCAGCCTGGGTGACAGAGTAAGACTCTGTCTTTAAAAAAAAAAAAAAAAAAAAAAAAAGATAAAATGAATACATGAATGGAGGATGGATGGATGGATGGATGGATGGATGGATGGATGGATGGCAGAAAGGGGTGACCAGGTGTCCCTTTATGCTTGGAGCCACCATCTGGTAGGCCAGTGGGGTCTCTAGGCTGTTCTAGGGGCAGCTGTGGACTCACTCACTTTAACCACAAAACTGCATTCCCCATGCCTGCTGCAGCCAGGGGTAGAGGTTTTGATGTCCCAGCCCTGTGAGACAGACCTTCTTTGGGGCTTGTTAAAAGAGGATATTGGACGCTTTATCCTAGTGATGGGATTCAACCCACAGTGCCAGTGTACTTTGTCAAGGGTGGCTTAATAGGCCCAGCATTCCATAGGGATGTAGAGCCGTCTAAGATCCAGCTGAGAACACTTTTGGCCTCTGAGCACAGGGCGGAAAGAGGTGGAACCTGGGGCTGAGCTTCGAGTGGCAAATCCCCAATCACCCTCTGAATAACGTGGCTGTTCTGTTCAGGTTGTCAGAGCAGGCCGAGGAGGGAGGCCCTGTCTGGTCAGAGCCATGCTCCAGCCACTGGGATAGGTAACTAAGTGTGAGAGGTACACGGATGAACTATGTCGTCGAGGAACAGCCAGTCTCTTGGACAGAGACAAAAGCTGTCACAGAGCCATAGTCACTAATACTTTTGTGTGGGGGTGGAGGAATTAGGGGGGGCTTTTTAAAGAAGGTGGCATTTGGCCCGGGGGCGGTGGCTCGCACCTGTATTCCCAGCACTTTGGGAGGCCTAGATGGCCGGATCACCTGAGGTCAGGAGTTTGAGATCAGCCTGACCAACATGGAGAAACCCCGTCTCTGCTACAAATACAAAATTAGCCAGGCATGGTGGCGCATGCCTGTAATCCCAACTACTCGGGAGGCTGAGGCAGGAGAATCACTTGAACCCGGGAGGCAGAGGTTGCAGTGAGCCGAGATCGTGCCATTGCACTCCAGCCTGGGCAACAAGAGTGAAACTACATCTGGAAAAAAAAAAAAAGAAGAAGGTGGCATCTGAGCTATTTTGAAGAGGAAGGAATAATTCCACTAATAGGCAGGAAGAAAAGGCATCCAGGCAGGGGAACAGCATGAGCAAGCGTGGAGAGGTACAACGCTCGGTCAGTGCCGGGACACAGGAGGAAACAAGGGGGTGGCGGGAATAAGGAGCAGAGAGCCACTAATCTGAACTGGGGGCACATTTTGATGAGCTGGGACTCCAGCTGAGAAGTCTGGACCTTGTAAGTTGAGGGGAACCATCTGAGGTGTTTTGGCAGGGGACGAGTGATCATGGCTGTGCCATCTGGCAGGTTAATCTGGCACAGTGAGGAGGCTGCGCCGGAAGAAGGGACTGAGGTCCAGCAGACTAGCAAGGAGGCTGCTGCAATAGTACAGGAGGAGGAGGGCCTGGGCCGGGGCCAGGGAGCAGGCTGTCAAGGGGGCAGACCTGAGTGATGAAGACTCAATGGTGCTGCGAAACAGACTGGCCCCTGGGGATGGAGAGGAGGGAGTTGTCCAGGGTGAGTCTCAGGTGTGTGTTAGGGTGCCTGAATACTAAGAGGAGATGCCCAACGTGTATGCTGGGGGTGGGTGGAGATGCTCAGATGAGAGAGAATGGATTTGAGAGCCCTGCATGTGGAGGTCACAGAGCAGCAGGGAAAGTGGAGGCGGAGGCCAGCATTAGGGTCAGGTGCCATCTCCTGACCCTGCCCACATCCCCAGCCTCCAGTCAGTATCACCCTTACTCTGTGCTCCAGCCATTCAGGCCTTCTTCCTGTCCCCTCATGCAGTTCCCTCTGGAGGAGTTCACCTTCCCTCTGAGGGGGATGGCGGGAAGAAGGGCCGGGAATGTTAACGAGGTAGCAGAGCCTGCAAGAGTCCACTGTAAGTTCATCTTTCAGGGAGAGGAGCCAGATGGGATTGCAATTTGACAGGAGCAGCAGGACTGCAGGACGGCTGTTTTCAGATGGTGAATATGTAAGCAGCTCGGGACTGAGGGGACGCGGGACAGGAGGTTCAGCAGAGAACTAGCTCAAGAACAAGGACTCAGGCCGGGCGCGGTGGCTCACGCCTGTAATCCCAGCACTTTGGGAGGCCGAGGCGGGTGGATCACAAGGTCAGGAGATCGAGACCACGTTGAAACCCCGTCTCTACTAAAAAAATACAAAAAATTAGCCGGGCGCGGAGGCGGGCGCCTGTAGTCCCAGCTACTCAGGAGGCGGAGGCAGGAGAATGGCGTAAACCCGGGAGGCGGAGCTTGCAGTGAGCCGAGATCGCGCCACTGCACTCCAGCCTGGGCAACAGAGCAAGACTCCGTCTCAAAAAAAAAAAAAAAAAGAACAAGGACTCAGGCGACGCAGGACGGTGGTGAGATTCAGGGCACAAGTAGACAAGACCTGGTTTTGGAGAAGGAGTTAAAAAAAAAAAAGGTTTTCTCTGAGACAAGATGGAAGGAGGCAAGGATGAAACCTATTCCAGATGGGAGCTTAATTCTTCAGTTTCTTCAGGGCTTAAAAACCACTTGTCCCAGAAGGCCACACAGTCTTATCAGCAATTTACACCTCAATGAAAATAAACTCCCGGACTATTTTGACAGCAGGTTTGTGTCGGGGGAAGGAAACCAAGTCCTACGGTGGGACAGGGACCAGTCTCCAAAACGCAGGGCTTGTGAACCAGCCAGTCAGAGCAGCAGAAAAGGACCTGCCCCTCCATAACAAGAGGTTCTCTTGGAGGTGGCTGGGACACCCTACCTCTGCCCGAAGGTCCCAGAGAGGTAGAGACCTGGAGTTCAGGGCCTCTTTCCTGCCAGGTGGATGGGGAGCTGCACATTGCTGGGTTTCTGCAACACGAACCTGCCTGCAGCACCCCCGCCCCGCCCCCACGGGGAGGGCTTTTTTTTTTTTTGAGACAGAACTTTGCTCTTGTTGCCTAAGCTGGAGTGCAATGGCATCTCCGCCTCCCGGGTGCAAGTGATTCTCCTGCCTCAGCCTCCTAAGTAGCTGGGATTACAGGCGCGCACCACTGCACTCGGCTAATTTTTTGTATTTCTAGTAGAGATGGGGTTTCACCATGTTGGCCAGGCTGGTCTTGAACTCCTGACTTCAGGTAATCTGCCCACCTAGGCCTCCCAAAGTGCTGGGATTACAGGTTGGCCCCGCCGGGGAGGGCTCTTAAAACGGCAATGTCAGAGGCCGAGGCATCAGCCCCTCCAGCACCTGGCCAAGTCCAGGCTGCAAGGATGCCTCTCCTTTTGTACCTGGGAAGAGCTGCTGGGGAACCCCATGTTGGGAGGTAACTGGGGGAGCGGGGCAGGCCCCTCATCCTGGCACAGGCTTGGACACGCAGCACATTTGTCTGGGGCCCATCCCAGCTCTGTCAGACTCACCCTGGGAGTGCAGCCAGGGCCGGCCCTGCCGCGTACCCCCGGGGAAGGATGCGGACTCGGGGAGAGGAGGCACTCTCAGGACCTGGGGTAAACCGGAAAAGCTTCAGGGGAGGAAAAGCAGGACAGACGGCTGGGAGAATGTTGGTTCCCAGGAGTGAGGTTTCAGTATTTGGCTAAGGAACTGTCCTGCCCAGCCTGGACTGTGAGTGCAGGCAGGTCCCTGGGTCTTACACTGGGTCCCCAGTTACCAGCCTCTTTAGAATTTCTGGAGGTCTGGCTCATGGTTGTCTCTCTTGGTGGAGAGGCCAGACTGTTGGTCTCAGTGTTTCCTCATTCCCTGCCTAAAGCACCCAGACCTGCATCTTGGGCCCTGAACACCTGGGTGTGGGAACCCAGGGCTGGTGAGGGACCCAGGGCTCTGACTCACTCCACTAGGCCTCTGGAGGGTGTTTGCTAACTGAGGTAACCTGGGTAGCTGAGGTTGGAGATGGGGCAGGTCAAGGTGCCAGGGATGAGGGCATCAGGCGTGGGATGCGGAGGCAACTAGCAGGGTGGAGTCAAGGCTATTGGGCCTGTTCCCAAATGCTCGGCTTCCAGGTGGGTCGGCCCCTCCTAAATGAAGCTTGATCCGCCCCATCCCACTGCCTCAGGGAGGGAGAGTGTCTGGTTTTCCCTCTGAAGGAAGGCGAACCACACCTTTCCCAACAGTTATTGGAGAGCAAGAACTGTGTTACATTCTTTCTTCTGTAAACCCTGCTCCTAATGGTGCCTGGCCCAGGGTATGCACTCGGTGGCCAGTCGTGTGTGCCCTCCTGCTGTTGTGCTCTTGGGCATGACCTGTGGGGAGGGACCTCAGCCACAGCCAGCCTTGCCTTCACTACCATTGACTTCCTCTCCTCTGGCTTCTGGGAGCACGGGGTCCCTTACAGTTACTCTCTACCAGGCCAGTACGTCCATACAGCTGTCTTCCTAGCCAGGTTCCTACACCAGTCCCCACACGGGCAGGAGGAAGGCTGGCAGGGGAAGCTGGGCTGCCCAGGGCAGGAGGGTCTCTCTGCACAAAGCAGCTGGGAGTCCAGGCAGCCAGCTCCAGCAGGTAAGTCAGCTGGGTCCCCAGGGACTCAGAACCCCAGCTTCTGCCCTCCCACAGAGCTCTCAGGGCCGTGGCAGAAAGCAGAGCCTCCCACTGGTAGGAAGGTCACAGGCACCAGGAGCCAAAGCAGGTAGGCGTTGGGAGTGGAGCAGGCAGCTGTAGGGACTTCTAAGGCAGAGCTGGGGCGTTCAGGGCCCTGTGAGAGTTCCCAGTGGGCTTCTGGAATGGTATAGGGGCTGGGGCAAAACTGGCCTCCTGCTCACTGTGTAAGCTGCTTTTCTTCAAACCAAATAGTTGAGGCCACAGGAATGTGAGTTTCTGGCCCTTCTAAATTACGAATAGGAGCAGCTTGCTTTGTTCCCTTGTCCTGGCTTTGTTATCCCAGAGCTGGGGCAATGGGCTATATATAGCCCAGGCGGGCTGCTTGGGTCTGCCTGTGGGCCCCCAGCTGGCATGGCCAGGCAAGACAAGAGAGCCACTGTCACCCTTTCACACACCTACCTCAGTTTTGACAGGGTTTCCAGTAGCAAGATTAATAGGATCAATCCCAAGCCCTCAGTGGAAAATGGAGCACATGGCCCCTTTTTCCTTGGTACCATGCTCCAGCAGGCCCAGGGAAGTCACTGCTCAGGGACTAAGGAAGCTGAGGTGAGATAAAGGCTCCTAAGTGACAGCCCAGTTCACACTCCAGCTCTCAACCTCCCAAAGAAACATAAAGCACTGCCAAGGAGTCAGGGCTTCCGACTTCCACCAGGCCACATTGTCTCATCTCCCTTACCATCCTTGTATTTCTGTCTTCCAAAGGATGGAACAGGCATAATCATATAATCATGTCCCCCACCCTACCTTCTGGGACCATCACAAAGATAAAAGAGATCACCTATAGAAAGTATTTTAACCTCCTAGGAGAGAGCCACTAAACGAACAGAAGCTGTTATTAAAGTAGAGGGTTTGTAGACTGCAGATGAAAGGCAGCAGTTAAATAAACAGCTTGAACATCAGCCTCCCCTGCGAAAGGAACTGGCTATTAGGGCAACAGTGGGAGCTCCACAAAGGGACTTCAAGATTTTCCTCCTCTCCTCTGCCCTGCTGGCTATCTCCGCCCTTTGGAGGTACAGCAGCAAGATGGTATGCAGTTGGTCTCCCCATGTAGGGGTGGCTGTAACGAGAAACTGCTGTTAATAAGTCCCCAACCTGTGCTAGGGATAGAAGCTAGGGGCTCTTCTGGATTAAATACAGCCTCTCCCTTTCCACAGAGTCCTTTGTAGGGATCAGAAGTGCTAAGAGGCTTTTAAAACTGTTCTGGCTCTAAGCCAGTCCTACCTCAATGATTTCAAGCAGGAACGTATTTGTAAAGGAGGATCCTGGCCCTTGCTCTGCAAGCTTGTGTGATTCAGACTCCATTTTCCACCTGCCCCTTGAGGCTTTTCTAAGTACCCCTCCCTTCACCTACCTGTTCACAGGCTCTGTGACTTGCTAACTGGAGGGAGCAGCCTAATTTGGAAGGAAAAGCAGAAGTGTGTATCAGGGAGAACCATCAGAGGCGGGGTTCAAGCCCCGGGAAGAAGACTGAGGAAGAGTCCTAAGCCCTCCCCAGAGATGCTTTATTACATGGTTTCATCAGTCATCAGTGATGGGTTCCTATGCCCATGCAAGGAGACAGGAACATCTGTGTGGTACGCGGCACTGCTCCCCTCTCAGCTCCACAGTCAGATGGGGGCAGGGCGATGAATGGGTGCTTGGCTTCCCTGCTGTTGGGCAGGCTCTGAGATCTCAGAGAGTCAAAGCCCTAAGACCTCTGGGGAGAATTCAACAAGACAATGATCCCTTTGAACAGAGGGGTCCCTTTGATAGGCACCAGTTTCCTTTATTCTTTTCTTCCCTAGTCTGAATCTTAGCAGCATTTCAGTATCATACCTGCACTGGCTACTTTCTCAACCAGGCCCCCTGCCCTGCCCAGCCCGAGAGGGCAGACAAGAGTTTCAGGGGCTGTGTCAGAACAAAAAAACCTGGTATATCCCGAAAGGGGCCTGTGATTTTGAAGAGTGTGAAGACAGAAAAGAGGAGGGTGATGAGATGAGCTGGGAGTTTTACCTGGCGGCATGAACTCCTTCAATTTCTCAGGCACAGTGATGCCCTTCTCTGTCTGGTAGTTCTCCAGGATGGCGCAGATGGTACGGGTAGTGGCGCACATGGTAGCATTGAGCATATGGACAAACTCCACCTGGAAAGACAGGGTCCCAGAGGGGAAGTCGGGCTCAACTCTCAGCTGGTCCTACTGACGGCCAGGAACCATCCATTCAACCAGACTTCCCCAACCACAACTGTCCAAATCGAAACGATGGGTTCGACCCCTTAGCAACTTTTTTCTGAATTTGAATTAGTTGGTATTTATTGCCTGTTAGATAACTGCAGAAAGATCCCTCATGTCTCCATGAGTGACAAGTGGTAGCTTCTCGTATTTTGAGGAGTTGGGCCCTTTGAGGGAAGGAAGAAACTACTATTGTGGCCTTTCCTTTTCACCCCTTTCAAGCCCCTGACTTGGAAAAGAGTAGGGCCTGAGAATTGGGTTTGAAGAGAGCAGCTTACAACCCAGACCTTCTTGGGTGAGAAGAGGGAAGCCTCCAACTTGTTCTGTGTAGATAAATGGAGATTATTCTTTCTCTGGAGTTAAGAAAAACAAAGCCAGAAAGAGAAAAGCTAGAATTACCTTATAGAAGAGAGCTAGATTCAGGTTTCTAGTTAGAAGAACTCAGTCCTGACTCAGGAGAAGGCATTTTCAGATTCCCTTTTTGGTCTAGATTGAGAAGCTCAGATTTTCCCATGATGCTGGGGACCAGTGCACCCCAAAGGCTGAGAAATAAGATGGACGGGCCGTGTACTGAAGGCTCTGTTTCCCACCTCCCTGGGGGCCATCTACCTTGTCCATCATCTTCTTGGTTTGCCCATATCGGATTCGAAGCCGGTGAGCCTGGTAATCCGTGCAATTAGAACAGGAGACCAACTCACGGAAGGCTCCTGAGCCCGGAAACCAGGCCTCCAGGTCAAGCTTCTTACTGGCAGCATGATTCAAAGAACCTGTAAGGAAAAACCCCTAGAACTCATGAAGGAGGGATGGTATTTCAGAAGGCTAACCTTTAGCAAGCCTGGAGAATTCTTTAATTCATGTCCTGTCTCCAGAGGTGAAATCACATCCAGATATTCTTTTTTTTTTTTTTTTTTTTGAGACGGAGTCTTGCTCAGTCACCCAGGCTGGAGTGCGGTGGCGTAATCTTGGCTCACTGCAAGGTCCGCCTCCTGGGTTCTCGCCATTCTCCTGCCTCAGCCTCCCAAGTAGCTGGGACTACAGGCGTCCGCCACCTCGCCCGGCTAGTTTTTTGTATTTTTAGTAGAGACGGGGTTTCACCGTGTTAGCCAGGATGGTCTCGATCTCCTGACCTCGTGATCTGCCCGTCTCGGCCTCCCAAAGTGCTGGATTACAGGCGTGAGTCACCGCGCCCGGCCATATCCAGATATTCTTAACACCAAATACTCCCCAGTGAGAAGAGGGTAATATTTTAATTAATGTGGGCAATGACTCGACTTGTGATCTGTTTCTCTGTGTGGCAGCTCAGCTGGTGAGGGTGGCGTCTGTGGGATGCAGGAAAGGGAGGCTGGGAAAAGGCTGGGTCCCATACCTGAAACAATATTCACGATGTGGTAAGGAATGCCCAGGGACTGGTAGAATTCCTCCGCGGTGGTAATCATCTCTTCAAACATCTCCCACGACTTGTTGTCATGTGGTGATGAGTACACAAACTGTTCAATCTGCAGAGAGGGACCCAAGGAGATGGTAACAGTGGTATAGGGTGAATAAAGGACTGAAGAGGGAGACATCCTTGCCTTGAAGATCCGTTTCCACACCACTGGGAGGCAGACGAGGCTGGGCCCCCAGCAACTGAGACTGGACCACAAGAGCAAATGCTTATGGCGCGAACTTCCCATATGCATGCCAGCCCTGTTCTGAGTGCTTTATATATATTGACTGGGATCATCCTCACAACAGGCCACAATAGGCCTGGCGAGGCAGGCACCATTACTGTTATCCTCTTCGTACAAAGGCAGAAATGGAGCACTGGGTGCTTATGTATTTTGCCCAATGTTACACAGCTGGTGAGTGGCAAAGCCGCAGCCTGGCTTCAGGGTGGGTACTCCCTGCCACGCCAGCACGCACTTCCCCAGAAACACAGAGGTAAGCAATAAGAGGAAAAGCTGGAGCCAGGATGGGCCTCAGCAACACAGATCCCATCTCTCGTCTAACGCTTCTGGAGAGAGAGAAAGGTCCACTCCTTACCCTGACCCATCTACTCACCTTCTCAAACTGATGGACTCGGAAGATGCCACGGGTGTCACGGCCGTGGGAGCCCACCTCCTGATGGAAGCAGGTAGACAGGCCAGCATACTTGATGGGCAGGTCCTCTGGCCGGAGCCACTCATCCCGGTGCAGGGCAGCGATGGGCTGCTCTGAGGTGGCAATCAGGTACTTCTCATCATAGGAGTTGTCATCAGACTTTTCACTGCCTTTGCCAATCACCTGTGGAAGGAAGGAGCCATACCAGTTAAGAGGAAGAGGGGAGGACCTTGGCTAGAATAAGAAACCACAAGAAAGATATCAGTGATAGTGCAGGAAAAACTTCCTTTAATCCCTGCCTGGGAGTGGGGAGAGAATACTAAAAAGATAAAGGAAAGGCTCAGTCCACCTTGGGGTCCCGGACAGAGATCAAAGAAATGTAAATTAAGAGGAAAGAATATTTTCCACTTATCTTTTTTTTTCTTTTGAGAAAGAGTCTCACTCTGTTGCCCAGACTGGAGTGCAGTGGCACAATCTCGGCTCACTGCAACCTCCACTTCCCAGGTTCAAGTGATTCTCCTGCCTCAGCCTCCTGAGTAGCTGGGATTACAGGCATGCGCCACCATGCTTGGCTAATTTTTGTACTGTTAGTAGAGACAAGGTTTCACCATGTTGGCCAAGCTGATCTGGAACTCCTGACCTCAGGTGATCCACCTGCCTCAGCCCCCCAGAGTGCTGGGATTACAGGCGTGAGCCACTGTGCCCGGCTATTTTCAACTTATATAATAAAGAAAACTCATCCATGATGAATAATGGTCAGTGCTGGCAGGTATGCAATAAACCTGTGCTGGTAGCCACATAAATTAATCCTTGTGAGGCATTTACTAAACACCGATGTGGAGCAAAAAGGGACACCAGTCTCTGCTTTCTTGGTGCTTATAGGTTAGTGGTTATGATCCTTAAAGAATGTACTTTGCTGTTCAGCTAAAGAAAATAATGCCAAAAAAAAAAAAAAGTTCAGACAGGACAAAGTTCACTGTAACATTATTTATGTAATATTATACAATCATAAAAATGAAGACCATGCAGTAACACAGAAAAATACTTTTGATATAATGCTACATAAAAAGGCCGCCGGGCACGGTGGCTCATGCTTGTAATCCCAGCACTTTGGGAGGCCTAGGCAGGCAGATCACCTGAAGTCAGGAGTTCAAGACCAGCCTGGCCAACTTGGTGAAACCCCATCTCTACTAAAAATACAAAAATTAGCCAGGTGTGGCTGGGCGCGATGGCTCACGCCTGTAATCCCAGCACTTTGGAGGCCGAGGCGGGTGGTTCACCTGAGGTCAGGAGCTGGAGACCAACCTGGCCAACATGGCGAAACCCCGTCTCTACTAAAAATACAAAAAAAAAAAAAAAAAAAAAAAATTAGCCAGGCATGGTGGTGGATGCCTGTAGTCTCAGCTACTTAGGAGGGTGAGGCAGGATAATCGCTTGAACTTGGTGGGTGGAGGCTGCAGTGAGCCGAGATTATGCCACTTCACTCTAACCTGGGTGAAAGAGTGAGACACCGTCTCAAAAAAAAAAAAAAAAAAAAGTCAGCCAGATACGGTGGTGACGCCTGTAATCCCAGCTATTCGGGAGGCTGAGGCACAAGAATCACTTGAATCCAGGAGGCAGAGGTTGCAGTGAGCCAAGATCGTGCCACTGCACTCCAGCCTGGGCAACAGAGTGAGACTGTGTCTCAAAAAATAAATACATAAATAAAAATAAAAATAAAAAATAATGCTAAGTAAAAAGGCAATTTATGTACATGGTAATAATAAGTATGTGAAAACAACATATATATGAAAAAAATCCCAAAGTGAATATTTTAAGATGACAATTGTTATATTAGGTCAATGGAAAAGCAGGTAATTCCCTCTGCCATTTCTAAATTTTCTATTATGTAGCAGTATTTTAATTTAAAAAAAAAAAGGAAGAAAGTTCCTCTGGGTCAGTGTTTAGAGCCCGGAAAACTACCTCGCTACCTGGCAGGAGGAATGTAGCCACTGTGGGGCCATTCACATACAACATAGGAAAGCTCAAGGGCTGTGCAGCCTAATATGGTATAGCCAGCCACATATGACTATTTCAATTAAATCGGGTGGGCGTCGTGGCTCACACCTATAATCCCAACACTTTGGAAGGCTGAGGCAGGTGGATTGCTTGAGCCCAGGAGTTTGAAATCAGTTTGGGCAACATAGTGAGACCCTGTCTCTATAGAGGAAATTAATTTAAAAATAAAAAATAAAAACAAATTAAATTAAATTAAAATGTAGTTCCTCGGTTGCATCAGCCACATTTTCAGTGCTCGAGTCACACGTGGCTCATGGCTGCCATGCTGCATCATGCAGACCCAGAACATTTCCATCAGTGCAGAGAGTTCTATTGGGCAGCGCTATATTCATTCTCCAGAACCGAGGTTTTTATCAGACAAGAAGTACCAGCCAAAATTCTTCACTATTGAAACCTGTGATTCTTCCTGCCTGTGGGTCCAAGAAGCGTCTGGATAAGAGATGGAGAACGCAGGACTCAGGGAGCACCGGCTACCTAACGATTTCCATAATACTCCACATAGGTTTCTCCCTAGTGTTACCTGCAGTGGGTATTTCTAATGTTCTTTAATGATTATCTAATATTACGGGTTGAAATTAGAAAAAGAAAGAAAAGGTAAAACAGGTTTTAGCCAGTAAAGGAACACATTCCACCCTTCGTTAAAAGAAAGCAGAGGTCAAGGTTATACTAATGCTCAGGGTTTAGGGAGAACACTTTGTTTCCCAGTGCGCCTTGAATGAAAACTTAACTTTTACCTCATCAGCAGAAACAATGGAAAGATTGTTCTAATTACTGAACTATCTTCCTATATGAATTAGATGAGTCCAACAGCAGTTGTCTAACTCTACCTCCACTGTCTGGAGAGGAAATAAGCCAGTAGGAACGAAGTCCCTATTTCTGACAGAAGAGTTGAAAGGGAGGAGCAAACGAATAGTAGACACTGCTGCATTGGACAGCTGTTAGCAGAGACGCTCTAGAAATCTTGAGTGCCGAACACAGAGTGGGGTGCTGTTATTGGTGTTAGAGCCAGTTGATCAGAATGACCTTCTGAACCTTGACTTGAATTGTCTGGCTCTCCCTGACACGGTCCATGGTTGAGAAGGAGCCACAAACTGGAAGCCACCTCCATCCCAAGGCAAGTATGTCTCACCCTGTGGAAGCTTCCAGTCTGGGGTTAGGAGTGGGAGGACACGGGAAGCGGGCTAGGAGATCAGTGCCACTTCTGTAATTTCCTTTTGTCCAAGCACCCAGGAATGGGCTTCTTTTCTAAGCTCATGGTGTTGAAGTGTACTTGATTTAGATTCATCATACAGATTACCCAGGGAAAGGTAAAAGAGGCTCTGCAGCTGCACTGTCTAATATGGTAGTCATTAGCTACGTGTTTAAGTTAAAATTAATTAAAATAAAAAATGTGCTTCCTCCGTTGTACCACCCACACTTTAAGTGCTCAAGAGTCACAGATATAGAACGTTTCCATCATCGCAGAAAGTCCTATTGGACAGCACCACTTTGCATCACTGAAGTTAAGCTACATAACTTAAGAAGTCATTCTGCCACCTGACCCAGGCTACTCACCTTATAAAGTTCTTCATCAAACTGGCTGAGCTGTGCCACCTCCTGCATGACCTCCTTCCTCATGAAAAAGGGGGTATAAATGGGAGTGTAGACCCGACTTCCCAAGGTGCGAAGGGCATACTGGATGAGAGCCTGTTCCAGGAACACCAGGACCCCCTAGAGGAGCAGAGAGACAGAACTGTGTGACTGGGTCTTGTCACTGTCATGCTCAGCTAGCACTGACACCCAAAGGCACCTGGGCCGACAGAACAGGACTACCCAGGGGCACACAGGAGGCCAAAAAAAGACCACATATCACAGCAACTGACCTTCTGAACCTTGAGATTCATTCTGAACACTGAAGCCCAGCGAACTATCCAGACACACAGTTAAGAGAATTCTCTTGATGTTCTCAAAGCACTTTGGGCCTACACAAACCAGGGTGCTTCTGACAGTGGATTTTGATTCTTTGTTACTTGTCTGACTATCCAATTATACTGAGCTACTTAAAGGCAGAGACTGTTCTGATTCAGTCAGCAAAACATACATTCATTATGGAGGACCACTTAGTGGCTTTTGTTCTATGGAATCCTGATAAGCCCTCTCTTGCTTTAGAAAGAGAATTGCATCTAATTGCCAAAACATTTGCAGAAAGGCGAGTAGAACTGGTAGATTTGGGGGCCTCTTTAAGTAGGTTATGTTTCTCTGCAAAAAAAAAAAAAAAAAAATTTGTTTCTTCTTTATAATCCTATCCTCACTGGTTCCCAGCTCTTACCTTCAAGAAATACCCTTGACTTCCAGCCACCATGGCCCCCTTTTCGCCTTCAAAGCCATCTACCATCACCACCAGGTCCACATGAGAGTACTTCTTCCTGACTGTACAATCACCCCAAATCCTCTCTACTTTGTTGTCCGCATCCTAAGGAAACAGAGCAAGAAAGAAAGATACATAACATGTGATTTTATTTTTTTATTCTTAAATTATTATTATTATTATTTTTTTTTTAGATGGAGGCTCGCTCTGTCACCCAGACTGGAGTGCAGTGGCCGGATCTCAGCTCACTGCAAGCTCCGCCTCCCGGGTTTACGCCATTCTCCTGCCTCAGCCTCCGGAGTAGCTGGGACTACAGGCACCAGCCACCACGCCCAGCTAGTTTTTTGTATTTTTTAGTAGACACGGGGTTTCACCGTGTTAGCCAGAATGGTCTCGATCTCCTGACCTCGTGATCCGCCTGTCTCGGCCTCCCAAAGTGCTGGGATTACAGGCTTGAGCCACCGCGCCCGGCTAAATTAAATTATTATTACTATTTTTTTTTTGAGACAGGGTCTTACTACTCTGTCATCCAGGCTGGAGTGCAGTGGCACAATCTTGGCTCACTGCAATCTCAACCTTCCAGGCTCCAGTGATCCTCCCACCTCAGCCTTAGCTGGGACTACAGACAGGTGTGCAACACCATGCTCGGCTAATTTTTGTATTTTTTGCAGAGATGGGGTTGTGTCATGTTGCCCAGTCTGGTCTCGAACTCCTGGGCTCAAGTGATCCCCCTGCCTAGGCCTCCCAAAGTGCTGGGATTACAGACGTGAGCCACCGCGCCAAGGTTGATATATGATTTCTTAATTCTACAACCTCCATCTTTCCAAACTTTATTCCATGAACAACTTTGCTTTGTGACGTCATTGCTTAACTTAAACACTACTGTGTCTCATAACTAGAGAAGGCATGTTGCTACTCAATGGAGAAGTAATAACTTACAAAGTTTGACAAGTAATTCTAGCCATGAAACTGGGAATGATGATTTTCCAAGAGGTCTACAGTATTGCCTCTTTTTTTTTGTTGTTGTTGTTTTTTTGTTTTTTACCCTTTTAAATGACCTCTCAAATCCTGCACAAGGACAACTCTTCCCAGACAATCGACATTGCCTGGAGTACGGAGGAGAATGTAGATTTTTTTTTTTTCCAGGCTCTCATTGGTCCCAGGGCCACATGAGGGCGGACTCAGGGCCCTGACCTCCTGAGTCTGCTCATGGTCTGTGCTCTGCAGCCTCCTGCACACCCCAGCCTGCAGTGAGTTTAATGTTCACCAGGGAATGAATGAAAGAGGCACAGATGGGCCCTGCTCCGGCTGGGGTGTCAGGGAACAAAGGCTGGGCTCCGAGCAGCTTTGTGCAGGAAAAGCTCCCGCTCAGCAGGAAACCTTTATCATGCAGATTTCCCTTCGACCTGCAGCTTCTCAGCGGGGTGTGGGTGAGGGGGTTAGGTTGATTTAGCAGATCCCTCCTACAAGACGCCTGCTACCACGGGCAACTGCAGTGGAGGACAGCAGCCCTATTTAGAAGAGATTTCTGTGCCAGGAGTCTCCTCCTACCTGCTGTCTCTGCTACTTCCCAATCAGACAAGGATCTGACTCCTGCAATTCTCAATTGGTGGACAGAGGGAATATACAAAGAGCCTGCTTCTGACAGAGAGTGCCAGTGTTCCACAGATCTCCTCCCGTCCCCGCCCCTGCAGAGACAGCAGCCACCTAAGGCCGCCTCCTGCTACAGCACAGCCACCTGCCTCATCTCGTTACTGATGGGCACAGAAGGGCGCAGAAGGTTCCCAATCTCTCGAAGGTTCTCAAATCGCTCTGCTTCCAGCTTTATCCGCTCCGCTTCACACTTCAGGATGGCTTTGTCAATGAGGAGTCGGACTTGATTTGTGAGATTTTCAGGTTCTGTAGATGAACAGGCCAGGCCCATAAGCAGGACAGCGAGGCAAGGACAGCACAGGAATAAGATTTGGTTGCCCTAACCCTGTTGTGCTCTAAAGAGAGCCCTTGCGATAGCATTTTAAAAACTGGAAACAAAGACTTTTAAGAACTGAGATTGATTTCACACACGGATATACACAGTCTTGCTCTACAAATCCATCGGCATTTTTCCTTGGTGGTGCTTGAGGCAGAGATGGATAGTTCTGGCCATTCCCATTGTTCCCATACATCGCAGAAATGTTAGTACTGCCGCTCTTATGAGAACTTTCCCTTAATCTGCAGTTTCTGATTTTCTTGAGTGAACCAATTTAGCACTCTATTGATATGCTGCATTTAACTGTTCTCCAGGAAGATTATAAATTTATTAGGAGTAAGAGATTTGTCTGAAGCATATTTTTGGATTCTGTATTGCAGCTGTTTCAAACTGTGCTCTTACTTCTTTGAGGTGAGTGGTTTAGCAGTAGGGCCAGGCAGGCTCAGGCCCCCAATCCGAGCCCTTCAGGCACAGCAACTTTGCTTTTTTGGTTTATGTTCTTGCTATATGTTAAGGGTTTCAAGAAAGGGTTCAGTGACTAAAAAACTCAAAAATTACTCCTCTTGCCCAGCGCACTAAATACTTACTGTATTACAGTAAGTTGAAGTTTCTTGCCTTTGTGTAACAAAGGGTAGAAAATGGAGCTATATAAACGAAACACAGTTCCTTTCCTTTTTCTGTTCTTCCTACCCTTGATTCTCCCACTCCATCTGTCTCCATCTCTGCTGTCTAATAGATACTCAAATATAGAATATAACAAGAATGGGTGGGGACATTTCCCAGCAGCAGAAATGAAAGGATGTCACAATGCTGTGCGCAGCAGCGTGTGAGCACTTGCTGTCTAGGAATAAAATTAAGACAAAACAGCAGAGATCCTAACTTAGAAAAGGACTCTAACTTACAGCTAAAGCGTCTGCAGTAAGGTCATCGAAATTCAACACGTTCTCTGGGACAGACTCATCATCTTCCACTGGCTCTTTTTTCTGCAGGAAGGAAAAAAACCAACACAAATCAATAAAAGAAAATCTCTGGCATTGTTTTATAAAGTAAACACCAAATTAACGTATTATATAAACGAATCGCAGAACTTCCTACATAAATTTTTCTAAAAGATACAACATGTAGGAAAAAAATTAGTACACTGGAAGCCAGAAGTCAAAGTGTCAAGCCCCTATGCTGCCACTTAATAGCGTTTTGGTCCTAAAATCAATTAATCTGTCTGGGTCAGAGAATTAACATCTTGAAGAATACGAGAAGAATGTCACTCCCTGTGCGTAGGTCTTCATAGGAATCAGAAGAGAATTGATTTGAAATGCTCATGAGCTACAAGCCCGGGAGAGGCAGCGCAGTGCTCAGAAGCAAGCCCTGGGGCAGACACACCTGTGTGTGGATTCTTTTTTTTTTTTTTGGAGGGAGTCTCACTCTGTCGCCCAGGCTGGAGTGCAGTTTGCGTGCTCTCGGCTCACTGCAACTTCCACCTCCCGGTTTCAAGTGATTCTCCTGCCTCAGCCTCCCAAGTAGCTGGGATTACAGTAGTGCGCCACCACATCTGGATAATTTTTTTTTTTTTTTTTGTATTTTTAATAGAGACAGGGTTTTATTATGTTGAACAGGGTGATCTCAAACTCCTGGTCTCAAGTGATCCCCCACCTTGACCTCCCAAAGTACAGGGATTACAGGCATGAGCCACTGCACCCACCCCAAGTGTAGATTCTTATCTACCTGCTAACAACAATCCCAGCATTGAGGCTAAGGGGGAAAGATGGATGGAGCGATGAAATATCAGACAGCCAAGGAAAACAAACAAACAAAAAGTCACAGGATCTGGAACTAAGTTTAGAACAATCAATGCAATTTACACAATGGCAGGGGTGTAACCAGGGCTGGATTTTGTTCTCTCTAGTTTCTCTTCTCGTCCTTCTGTATGATAATTCTGCTAAATCATCACTTGTAATCCTTGCACAAAACCAGGTGAATTTAAGAAGATCCCTTAAAGAGTTAAATTCTTCTTAAATTAAAAAGAGTTGGCAGGGCCCTGTGGCTCATGCCTGTAATCCCAGCATTTTGGGAGGCTGAGGCAGGTGGATCATGAGGTCAGGAGTTCAAGGCCTGCCTGGCCAAGATGGTGAAACCCCTTCTCTACTAAAAATACAAAATTAGGCAGGCGTGGTAGCAGACACCTGTAATCCCAACTACTCGGGAGGCTGAGGCAGAAGAATCACTTGAACTTGGGGGGCGGAGGTTGCAGTGAGCCAAGATCATGCCACTGCACTCCAGCCTGGGTGACAGAGTGAGACTCCGTCTCCAAAAAAAAAAAAAGAGTTGGCCGGGCACAGTGGCTCACGCCTGTAATCCCAGCACTTTGGGAGGCCGAGGCAGGCGGATCACAAGGTCAGGAGATAGAGACCATCTGGCTAACATGGTGAAATCCCATCTCTACCAAAAACACACACGAAAAAATTAGCCAGGCATTGTGGCAGGTGCCTGTAGTCCCAGCTACTCGACAGGAGAATAGAGTGAACCTGGGAGGTGGAGGTTGCAGTGAGTCGAGATCGCACCACTGCACTCCAGCCTTGGCCACAGATCGAGACTCCGTCTCAAAAAAAAAAGAGTTAAAGAAAGTTAGTCAAAGGCCATTATAATAAGATATATGAGACTTCAACAAAACTTGCATAAGAATATTTAGCATCTGCTTTGTAAGTATAAATAAAACAAAGTATAACCAGGTATAGTGGCTTGCAACTGTAATCCCAGCTACATGGTAGGTTGAGGTGGGAGGATCACTTTAGCCCAAGAGTTCAAGACCAGCCTGGGCAGCAGAGTGAGACCTCATATCTAAATATATAAATATATATATTTTAAATTAGCCAGGCATAGTGGAGTACACCTGTACTCTCAGCTACTTGGGAGGATGAGGCGGGGGGATTGCATGAGCCCAGGAATTAGAGGCTGTGGTGAGCTATGCTTGTGCCACTGTACTGCAGCCTGGGTGACTTTAAAAAATTAGCCAGGCACAATGACATGTGTCTATAGTCCTAGTTACTTAAGAGGCTGAGGTGGGAGGACCGCTTGAACCAAGGAGTTGGAGGTTGTAGTGATCTATGATCATGCCACCGCACTCTAGCCTGGGCAACAGAGCAAGACACTGTCTCAAAAAAAGAAGAAAGAAAGAACAAAAGGACTAAATCTCCTAAATGTAAAGCATAGAAATCCTTTAGGTTCATTACACATTCTCATATGATCAAAATTCTAACTATAACTCCACTCACACCCTTCAGTGACTCAGAGCAAAATCATCTTAAAAAGCTAGAAAAATCTGGCCAGGTGCAGTGGCAACATAGGGAGACTCCATCTCTACGAAAAAAAAAAAAATTAGCCGAGTGTGGTGGCATGCTACTAGGGAGGCTGAGGCAGGAGGACTGCTTGGGCCCAGGAGGTTGAGGCTGCAGTGAGCCATGATTGTGCCACTGCACTCCAGCCTGGGCAACAAAACAAGACTTCGTGTCAAAAACAAGAAAAAAAGTTGGAAAAATTTGAAACTATCAGAATGAGTCTTGATAAGAATAAACAGACTATAGAGGTAGGGAAAAAATGGACTAAATCTCAAGATTTTTGCAATGGCATCATAGGCAGGGTGATATGTTAGCAAGATAGTTGCCAGGCTCCCTTGCTATTTGATAGTCCCCCAGAGCAGCAAATTCAAGTTCAGAGCTCAAGGTTTGACTCTGCAACTAAGTTAGAGTATGATTTTAAGCAAGCTCTTTAATTTCCTAAGCCGATTCCTATACCCATGAAATAGGGCTGACAAATGTACTATCTGCACTCCAACTTTGCAGTAAGGATGAAAACTAAAATGAGATGTCTGTGAAAGTATCTGAATGTTTTCGAGTGCTCTACAAATTAAAGCACTATCATTACCATTTCAGTGGCAGCGGGAGTGAACACTGCCTGCATGGCTAGCAACAAAATCAGATCTAAGAATGTTATTGTAAATGACAACACTCACAATCCCATCTTCTTGCTACAAAAAACACCCAGCTGGCACTGACTGTACATAGGTCCCAAAGAACACCCAGGGAGGAGTATGCATGAGAATTAACGTAAGTATGGGGTCTGTAGCATGCAAATGACTAAGTCCCACAGAAAGAAACTGGATGATTATCAATACCACTTTCCACAGCTAAAAGTGTTACACGCTGAAAGTTTAACAAAATATTGTCAAAGTGGCCGGGCGCGGTGGCTCAAGCCTATAATCCCAGCACTTTGGGAGGCCGAGGCGGGCGGATCACGAGGTCAGGAGATCGAGACCATCCTGGCTGACACGGTGAAACCCCGTCTCTACTAAGAAATACAAAAAACTAGCCGGGCGAGGTGGCAGGCGCCTGTAGTCCCAGCTACTGGGGAGGCTGAGGCAGGAGAATGGCGTGAACCCGGGAGGCGGAGCTTGCAGGGAGCTGAGATCCGGCCCCTGCACTCCAGCCCGGGCGGCAGAGCGAGACTCCGTCTCAAAAAAAAAAAAAAAAAAAAAAAAAAAAAAAAAAAATTGTCAAAGAGAAAGATGCCGACTGTCATGAAGTCAAGTGTAAGGTGCTAGAATCCCAAGGTCATCTTTTTATGCTCTTTACTGGTGTGGTTCCAAAGTTCTATAATGTTTTTTGTTGTTGTTGTTTAGTTTTGAGGTTTACAACTTAAAAGTTATCTAGATTGAAAGTGCATTTAATTAATTCTTTTTTTTTTTTTTTTTTTTTTGAGACAGGGTTTCACTGGAAACCCAGGCTGGAGTTCAGTAGCGCAATCTTGGCTCACTGCAACTTTTACCTCTTGGCTTCAAGTGATCTCCCACCTCAGCCTCCTGAGTAGCTGGAACTACAGGCGCCGGCCGCCAAGCCTGGCTAATTGTTTTATTTTATTTTTGTAGAGACGGGGTTTCACCATGTTGTGCAGACTGGTCTTAAACTCCTGAGATCAAGCAATTTGCCCACCTTGGCCTCCCAAAGTGCTAGGACTACAGGCGTGAGCTACTGTACCCAGCTATAATATGTAATGTAATATGATTAAGGGGCTAAACAGGTATTTTTGAAGAAGGGTTAAAAACATGAACTATTCTGGATACTAAAGCAAAAGCTGAGCTGAAACGTGATATTTTTCAGGCATAGGAAGGATTTTTTTTGGATGAAGGCCAGTAACATTACTTGCCATTCATTGTAACTCACAATTGCTGAACAACTACATGTTCTTGACACTATGCCAAATTTTCTACATTTGAAAGAAATTTAGTTCTATCCATAACTATTGCTTGGTGTTTAAATTTTTTTAAAAAGTTCTAACAATTCCATTCTACAGGTTTTAGCATTGTCATTTTATAGATGAGAAAACTGAGGCTCAGACGTTAACTTGCCTAAAAGTCACATAACGTAGCAAGATTTGAACTCTGAATCTGCACTGTTTTCATTCTGGAGCACAACTACACTGAGACGACAAATCTGAAATCTGCCATTAAAAAAGATGACTGATGGAATTTATATTTCTAATGTAAGAACAGAATAGACAACAAACGGCTAGACAACAAAGAATCTTACCTGAACACGGAAGATGGACTTGTGGTAAAGTATATGAAAGTGCCTCCAAGTTCCCTGCCTCCCTATCTTTTCAAAATAATATGTTCCCCTTTGGTAAGAAATTGAACATCTTGTAGACTTAAACACTGAGTTAGAACTTCTGTGAACATTAGCTAAGAGCAAGATCAAATATCTCCGCTCAAGCTCTCACGGCTGTTTGTTCCTCAGTTCTCTTACCTTCATTTTCTCTCCGATCGTCTTGCTGCATAGGTTCTTCAGCTTGTTCAAGTTGTCTGCCCGAAATCTACCTAGGAATAAATAATCCAAGAATATACCAAAGAAATGCCCATAATTAAGATACTCCCTTCTCCTGATCTTGACTTCTTAGTACTGATCTCAGGTTAAGGCCTAAATGCCAGCAGAGCTGAAGGATCTGCCTCATGAAGTTATAAACTCTTAGAGCTTTATTTATTTATTTATTTATTATTATTTTTTGGAGACGGCGTCTCGCTCTTGTTGCCCAAGCTGGAGTGTAGTGGTGCAATCTTGGCTTACTGCAACTTCCGCCTCCCAAGTTCAAGCGATTCTCCTGCCACAACCTCCCGAGTAGCTGGGATTATATATAGGTGCCCGCCACCACGCCCAGCTAATTTTTGTATTTTTAGAAGAGACGGGGCTTTACCACGTTGGCCAGGCTGGTCTCGAACTCCTGACCTTGGCCTCCCAAAGTGCTGGGATTACAGGCGTGAGCCACTGTGCCCGGCCTAATCTTAGAGCTTTAGAGCCCCAAATGTAGTTGGCATACAATAGTGACTACAATGGTGTCCCCAGCATTTGGTGATAAGGAAAAGATCGTTCTGAGGTTAAAATTTAACAGTATCATAACATGTATGACACCACTATAGAGTGACACATCTGGAAAACTTGGAAGACACTCAAGTAACTAACCTGCCCAATTATCTTAAAACTCATTTAAGGAAACTAGGTGCTATGCACAGGACTCTATAAAGAGTGCAGTCATGATTGCTACCTCTCCTTGCTAGAAATGGCTAATGTTACCCTTTTACTTTGATACAATGCTCCTCTGGCAGCCTTGAAAGTAATTTAGTCTCTTATAATTTGGTTTCCTTTGGGGGAAGACAGTGCACTAACTAATCAACATTATTGGCCCAAATTAATATATTGGTATCATGGATCATCAGTCTAACTCTGATTGGTAAAATTTGGACCTCTTGGGGGGCCGGGTGCGGTGGCTCAAGCCTGTAATCCCAGCACTTTGGGGGGCTGAGACGGGTGGATCACGAGGTCAGGAGATCGAGACCATCCTGGCTAACACGGTGAAACCCCATCTCTACTAAAAAATACAAAAAACTAGCTGGGCGAGGTGGCGGGCGCCGGTAGTCCCAGCTACTCAGGAGCCTGAGGCAGGAGAATGGCGTGAACCTGGAAGGCGGAGCTTGCAGTGAGCTGAGATCCGGCCACTGCACTCCAGCCCGGACGACAGAGCGAGACTCCATCTCATTAAAAAAAAAAAAAAAAAAAAAAAAAAAAAAAAAAAAAAAAAAAAAAAAATTTTGGACCTCTTGAATCTGAACATTAGGGGCAATATGATAAAATTCAAGCACAAGCTTTCTTGTTGCTGTTGAGACAGGGTCTCACTCTGTCACCCAGGCTAGAGTACAGTGGCACAACCTCAGCTTACTGCAACCTCTGCCTCCTGGACTCAAGTGATCCTCCCACCTCAGTCTCCCAGGCAGCTAGGACTACAGGTGTGCGCCACCACACCTAGCTAATTTTTTTAATTTTTATTTTTTGCAGAGATGGAGTTTTGCTGTGTTGCCCAGGCTGGTCACAAATTCTTGGGCTCAAGCGATCCACCCATTTTGGCCTCCCAAAGTGCTAGAATTACAGGTGTGAGCCATGGCATCCAGCCAAACTCAACCTTTTAAGAGGCAAAATTGATGACTAGAAATGAGATAGCACCTACAGAACCATTCTTTAGGGTTTTAACAAGGAGCTTTCCTCTTTGATAGCTCTTTAACAAAACTTGATGCAAAATGATATCACTATTTTCTCATTCACTTATTCACATTGATAAAAGTATAGAGATGGATAATAGATTAGTGGTTGCTAGGGGTGAAATGGAGGGCAAAGGGAGTGGACTACAAAGAGGCAGCAAGAAGGATCTTTGTGGTGATGAAACAGTTCTGTATCTTGAGCATGGCAGTGGTTACGCAAATTTACACATGGTAAGATTGCAGAGAACTACACACGCACGTGTATAAAACTGGCAAAATCTGAATAAGGTTTGTGGATTGTAGCAATGTCAATTTCTTGGTTTTAATATTTTACTAGAGTTATATAAGATGTTATCATTGGGGAAAACAGGACCTTTCTACTATTTTTCCAACTTCCTGTAAATCTATAATCATTCTGAGATTCCTTCCTATTTGCAAGGCACCGGGGTAGGTATTGGGAGCATAGAAGAAAATAAGGCCAGGTGTGGTGACTCATGCCTGTAATTCCAGCACTTTGGGAGGCTGAAGTGGGTGGGTCGCTTGAGCCCAGGAATTCGAGACCACAGCCTAGGCAATGTGGCAAAACCCTGTCTCTACAAAAAAAAAAAAAAAAAAAAATACAAAAATTAGCTGAGCATGGTGGCGGGTGCCTGTGGTCCCAGCTGCTTGGGAGGCTGAAGTGAGAGGATCACTTGATCCCAGAAGGCAGAGGCTGCAGTGAGCCGAGATCGTTCCACTGCACTCCAGCCTGGGTGACAGAACAAGACTCTATCACAAAAGAGAAAAAGAAAAGAAACAAAAAGAAAATAAAACAAAACCGAATATTGTAACAGTGCTGAATGTTTCAATCAATGAATATAGTATATCCCTTCATTACTTTTAATTTCTCTCAGCAATGTTTTATAGTTTTCAGTGTATGAGTCTTAAATGTTATTTATTAGGTGTATCTCTATGTACGTGGTGCTTCTAAACTGTTACTTGTATATAGAAGTACCTTTGATTCTGTGTATTGTATCCAGTGATTTTGTTAGTTATTTAATTTTAATAGTTCAGATTCTGCATACACAATCAAGTGATCTGCAAATAATGACAGTTTCTTCCATTCCAATCTTTTATTTCTGTTTCTTGCCTTATTCATACTGCCTGGGACCTTTGGCATGATGTTGATTAGAAGAGGTGATAACAGACATACTTGTCTTGTTCCTAACCTCAAGGGGAAAGCATTCAACATTTCATCATTAAGAAAAATGTGGCCGGATGCAGTGGCTCACACTTGTAATACCAGCACTTCGGGAGGCCAAGGCGGGCAGATCACGAGATCATGAGATCGAGACCATCCTGGCCAACATGGTGAAAACCCCATTTCTACTAAAAATACAAAAATTAGCTGGGCATGGTGGCACGTACTTGTAGTGCCAGCTACTCAGGAGGCTGAGGCAGGAGAATCGCTTGAACCTAGGAGGCAGAGGTTGCATAAGCTGAGGTCGCACCACTGCATTCCAGCCTGGCAACAGAATGAGACTCTGTCTCAAGAAAAAGAAGAGAAGAGAAGAGACAAGACAAGACAAGGGTTTTTCTGTAAGTATCTACTATCAGATTAAGGAAGCTCCCTTCTATTCTCAGTTTATTGCATTTTTATCATGAGCAATTGACTCTCCACATTAAAAAAAATTTTGATCTATCTCACATAAAACACCAAAATTAATATTAAATAAATCTTATACCTAAACGTAAAAAGTAAATAAATAAAATGTCTACAAAAAAAAAAAAAAAAACCAAAAACTGGAGAATCTCTTCTGGAGGTTAAGATATAACATGATTTTCAAAACAGAATACAAATTCTGTGATTTATCTATTGTGTTTTGGAAAAATTAGGAACTTCTATTCATCACAAGACTGAAAGAATGAAAAGGCAAGCCACAGAATGGGAGAGGAGATCTGTGGTATCTGTATCTCACAGGTATTCTTCTATCCACTCTATATAAATAATTCCTATAAACCACTAAGAAAAGGACAAATAAAAATTGGTCAAAAGGCTTGAACAGGTACTTCTCAAAATAGGCTATCCAAATGCCATCAACTTATGAAAAAGCGCTCAATATCTTTAGTCACCAAAAAAATGCAAATTAAAATAACACTGAGATACCACGATATATCTACCAGAATGGCTAAATTAAAAGGACTGCCAATGTCAAGTATTGGCAAGAATGCCAAGCAACTGGAACTCTTAGATATTGCTAGTGGGAATATCAATCATTACAACCACTTTGGAAAACTACTTGGTATTATCTACTAAATCTAAACATGTGCCCACCCTATGATCCAGCAATTCTACTCCTTGGTACATACCCAACAGAAATGAGTGTTTATGTCTACCAATAGACGCACATAAGAATGTACACATGTTCTTTTTTTTTTTTTTTTTTTTTTTTTTTGAGACGGAGTCTCGATCTGTCGCCCAGGCTGGAGTGCAGTGGCGCGATCTCGGCTCACTGCAAGCTCCGCCTCCCGGGCCGACGCCATTCTCCTGCCTCAGCCTCCCGAGTAGCTGGGACCACAAGCGCCCGCCTCCGCGCCCGGCTAATTTTTTGTATTTTTAGTAGAGACGGGGTTTCACCATTTTAGCCAGGATGGTCTCGATCTCCTGACCTTGTGATCCACCCGCCTCAGCCTCCCAAAGTGCTGGGATTACAGACGTGAGCCACTGCGCCCGGCCAGAATGTACACATGTTCTTATCACAAAATGTAAGTATTTGAGGTGATGGATATGTTAATTAGCTTGCGTTTATTATTCTACATTGTGTTCATAAATCATAACATTACATTGTACCCTATAAATATACACAACTATAATTTGTTAGTTGACAAACAGTTTTTTAAAAAGAGTCTCTAGAAGCTTATTCATAATGCCCTCAACCGGTAACAACCCAGTTTATCTAAACGTCATGAAGTAAATAAGCCAGTAGAATTGATTGGCATATTTACATAATGGAGTATTATATAGCAATGAAAAGAACCAACTACTGCTACATGTTAGTAACATGGATGAATCTTACAGACATAATCTTGAAAGAAAGAAGCCATGCTGGGCCCGGTGGCTCATGCCTGTAATCCCAGCACTTCAGGAGGCCGAGGCGGGTGGATCACAAGGTTAGGAGATCAAGACCATCCTGGCTAACATGGTGAAACCCACCTCTACTAAAATACAAAAAAAATTAGCCAGGTGTGGTGGTGGGCGCCTGTAGTCCCAGCTACTCGGGAGGCTGAGGCAGGAGAATGGTGTGAGCCCAGAAGGTGGAGGTTGCAGTGAGCCAAGATCGTACCACTGCACTCCAGCCCAGGCGACTGAGCAAGACTCTCTCAAAAAAAAAAAAAAAGGAAGCCATATACAAAAGTATATACTACACAAGTCCATTTACATGAAGTTCAAAATCAGGCAAAGGAATTTATGGTGATAGAGGTAAGAATACTATTTTTTTTTGGAGGAGGGGCTGACTGGGAGGTGGCGTAAGGCAATCTGCTGGTGTGCTGTAAATGTCTTATATTTTGACCTGGGTGTTACATTGGTGTATAGATTGAGAAAACTCATCAACCTGTATACTAAGATTTGTGTACTTTACTGTTTATATGTCAATAAAAATAAGTTTCCGAAGGGTATATACAGGAATAGTATAGATGCTGTAGGAGAGTTGTAAGATAACATAAGGAGAGCACTCAACAAATGAGGTGGCACTACGAGAGTAGTTGAGTGGCAAAGAGGGCTGATGGAAGCGGGAGCGGCACACCCTGATAAGAAACGTGCCAGGAAGAAGCAACAGTCACAGAGTGTGAAAGAGTCTAAGAGCAGCAGTAACAACCTAGAGCAAAGAGCGGGAGGTCCTGTGCGGGGAGTGTAGACGGCGAGGCCAGGAAGGCACGGGGGACTTTGTAAAGTGTATTCAGAAATTTGGATTTTTATGTTTTAAGGCTGTACTGCCCAATATAGTAGCTTTCAATACCATGTGACTATTAGCATTTGAAATTTGAAATGAGCACCTGAACAGAGTGGTGCTTTAAGTGTGAAACACACTTTGGAGTTTGAGAACTTCTACAAATAAAAAAAAGTAAAATATCTCAGTAGTTTCAGTAATTTTTTTTTTTTTTTTTCCAGATGAAGTCTCACTTTGTCCTGCAGGCTGGAGTGCAACGGCGCGATCTCCGCTCACTGCAACCTCTGCCTCCTGAGTTCAAGCGATTCTCCTGCCTCGGCCTCCCGAGTAGCTGGGATTACAGGTGCCCACCACCACGCCTGGCTAATTTTTTGTTTTTTTTTTTTTTTTTTTGAGACAGAGTTTTGTTCTGTCACCCAGGTTGGAGTGCAGTGGCGTGATCTCGGCTCACTGCAAGCTCTGCCTCCCAGGTTCACGCCATTCTCCTGCGTCAGCCTACCGAGTAGCTGGGACTACAGGCGCCCGCCACCTCGCCTGGCTAATTATTTTTGTATTTCTAGTAGAGATGGGGTTTCACCATGTGGGTCAGGCTCATCTCAAACTCCTGACCTCAGGTGATACACCCGCCTCAGCCTCCCAAAGAGCTGGGATTACAGGCGTGAGCCACCGCGCCAGGCTAGTTTCAGTAATTTAAAAACACTGGCCGGGCGCGGTGGCTCACGCCTGTAATCCCAGCACTTTGGGAGGCCGAGGCGGGCGGATCACAAGGTCAGGAGATCGAGACCACGGTGAAACCCCGTCTCTACTAAAAATACAAAAAATTAGCCGGGCGCGGTTGTGGGCGCCTGTAGTCCCAGCTACTCGGGAGGCTGAGGCAGGAGAATGGCGTGAACCCGGGAGGCGGAGCTTGCAGTGAGCCGAGATCGCGCCACTCCACTCCAGCCTGGGCTGGGCGACAGAGCGAGACTCCGTCTCAAAAAAAAAAAAAAAAAAAAAAACACTGATTATATGTTGAAAATATAATTTTGGGGCTGGGCGTGGTGGTTCACCACGCCCAGGCTGACCTCAGGGCACTGGCCAGGCCCCCTACCTTGGAGGAAAATGATTTGATCTTCCCAAAGAATGACTTCTTGCTGGTAAAGATGAGGTCGTCTTCCACATCCTCGCCTTCCATGATGGCACAGCTGTCAGCTGCTGGCAGGTCACAGTCCTTGAGGGTAGCATTCATCACCAGCTTGGAGTACTTGTACTCTAGTCTATAAAGCAGGAGGATGGGAAAGACAAGGATCCCAAAACGTGCGAATAAGGGGGAAAGAGGTAGAGAGGTTGGGCTACAAACAGGTCCTATTCCCATGCCAAGGGTAAGGAGACTGAAGCATGGTAAAACGGTGTCAGGGCTGCGGGACTAGAAGGAATCGTGGTTCCCAGTTCAGTGATCTTTGTTCCTTAAGCCTGTTTCTGTGATCTCAAAGTTCAATAGAAATATCAAAATCTTAATGTCATTCTCTGTATTGTTAAGAATAACAAATTAAGGATATTCTTTGCTTTTCAGAATTTAACATCCATTTATAGACTGCCACGTGGTACCATCCCTGTTCAGGAGTCAGGATAACCAAACCATGCACTGGATAAGTGGTTCAACAAGTCTCTGGCCAGAGTCACAGAGTCTGTAGCCAATTCCAGAGAAAAACCCCATTAATTTACACTTTCAGATATTCTCCCTGATCAATAATCCAACCCTGTCCATCCCCAAACTCCAATACCGCATCATGTACTTTTGATTTGTTTTCCAAAAGTAGCAAGTCAAGACGGTGAGCAGGATGGCAGTACAGGTGCCTGCAGAGATGCCCACTTTCAGCCAGAAATCTGTGGTTTTGCAGATGGTGACTCTCTGCTCAGGCAGAGAAATGCCACCAGAGCATAGCTTGGGTTCTCGCCACACGTAAGTAGTCTTCTGTTGGGGAGAAAAACAAGGAACTCAGATCTCTCGTTCCCTTCTCTCGTGGGAGTGCCCGATCAGAGGGAAACCCACCTGGATCCCAGCCACACAGCTGCTGACGATAGCGTGGTAGTCAGCCACTGAGCAGAGCGGGCAAGCAGCCGCACTCTCCCACAGGAAGTGGAAGTTGCAGCCATCACAGATCCCATCCGAGCACGTTCTAGCAAAGCAGAAAAGAGGCCTGAGCTCTCACTGGCTGGACTGGTGGGGAAGATCTGGTTGGAGGCCTGTTGTCTCATAGCTTGCCTGATTCACCCTCTCTCTGCCCAAACCGTTAGCCCTACCAGGATCCTTCCAACTAGTCCTTAACACCGGTTTTGATCTCTGATTTCACTGATAAGAGGCCTTCCTGGCCTCCAATGGGCTCTCCACCCTCTGCCCGTTTATGTTTTTGCTGACATTGTATGAGAGCTATTGTAAGGTGTCTGAGCTCTAGCACGGCTGACCCAACAACCCCTTTGAGGTTCCTGTCCTCCCCACAGACTTGTGACATTTGCAATAGCCACTTTGATGCAGCTTCCTGGCAATGGGATTAGAGTTGAGGTGGGGTTCAGGAATGAGCTTCCGGTCCTGGATACCTGTTATGTACTTTATTGTGATGTTTACAACGGCAAGAACAGGGATTTGACACTCAGACACCACTACTGGGTCAAGACGCCCTGCTTTGCTCCCCATCTCCCCAGTCAGTTGTTTAGGCGCAGCATATCCAAAATGTCTTCCTCGAGACGCCAGTGCCCGTCAAGATGTTAGTTGCTGTTATGCGGGGAGGGGAGGGGGGTGTCCTGTGGTCATATTCATTTGGAAATTTTTGATTTAGTTCACTCAGCTATTAAACTCAGAACTGGGTATTTTCATTGCAGAGAGATTCCTAGGATCCCTAAACCTTTACTAAACCTCCTAATAGCCAGAGATCATGAAACGTCCTAAAGTCTCCTTGTCTCATTTCATCCTCAAAACAACCCGCTGAGGGAATTTAGCATTACACCCATTTTTTTTTTTTTTGAGACGGAGTCTCGCTCTGTCGCCCAGGCTGGAGTGCAGTGGCCGGATCTCTGCTCACTGCAAGCTCCGCCTCCCGGGTTCACGCCATTCTCCTGCCTCAGCCTCCGGAGTAGCTGGGACTACAGGCGCCCGCCACCTCGCCCGGCTAGTTTTTTGTATTTTTTTTTTTTTTAGTAGAGACGGGGTTTCACCGTCTTAGCCAGGATGGTCTCGATCTCCTGACCTCGTGATCCGCCCGTCTCGGCCTCCCAAAGTACTGGGATTACAGGCTTGAGCCACCGTGCCTGGCCGCATTACACCCATTTTTATAGATAAGGAAACAAGAGGCCTAAAGACGGTAAGAAACGTAGCCATGATAACATAGCTAGTTAGTGGAGGAGATGATTCAATCTGGCTCTCAGCCGAGCTGTTGGTTACAATGCTACGCAGCTGCCACCATAATGGACCAGGAATATGAGAGCAGCTTTCACTCTTCCTTCTACCCCATTCTTGCCATATGAAGATTAAGGGTCTGGGGCCATGACTCTGCCCCTAAGAGCCCATTAATGGATCTCAAATTCTTTTCTTTTTTCTCCTTTTCACTAATCTCTGGATCTCAGGATGGAATGACTTCAAGGAAGGGAGATTTTGGCCTTCGTCACACCCCTTTGCAGGGCTTACCCTGGCAGCGACAAACTTCCAGGGACAGTTTTCTGTGGACTGCACCTGACATGGATGGTGGTTGATCTCCCAGAACTGCAGGACTGGGTCACATCATTGGACCTGCGGAGAAAGCCAGCCCCCAGGGGGGAATGAATCACTCAGCTGTGTTCCTGGACAGCCACCAAGTGAAATCCGCATGGAGCAATTCCCTTGCTGGGGAAGTCGGGACTTGGGCTTTAGCCTGGCACACAGGGAGTGCACAGGCCTTGGATTATATGTGGAAAGGGTGGGGATCAACAATATGTAGTCAAGGGGGAAATGCCCTGGTTTAGGAAAGTCATGGCTAGCATCCACTGGAGCCTGCTTAGGCTGGAAGGGAAGTCCACTGCAGATCATCCAATATTTCTCCTTGCCTCTAGGGCAGATCTGCTCCAATAATATCTAAGAAGCTGGGATCAGGAACTCCCAGCCTTTAGCTATCATGACTGGGCAGATCTGCTAGACCTCAGACATGTTCTGGCTTGATAAGCAGTAGGTGACTAGAGAGGGAGGGATGCAGCAGAAATTATGGAGCAGTCCTAGGTTTCACTTGCAGTAGCCTAGCCTCTCATCTTCACCTATAAAAGAAGATCACGTCCGGTATTCCCAAGGACTCCGGGTGGAAAAGTTCAGCAGGGGAGGTGATTCCATCCAGAGTCATATCTATTGTCACCCCTGCCAAATCAGAGCTCCTAATTAATTCTCGCTAGCAGCATTAGCTGGCAACCACTTCAATTCTTCCAATACCTTCAACATCCAACCTCACTGCATCTCATCACATCCCTGATTGACTTATGAAAGGGTGAAACAAGGGTTTGTCAGAGTCCCCGGGAGCACTTTGCACACAGAGTGGAATAGAAAACACAGGTCAAGAGGTTGGGCCCCTCATGTGGGGCCTTTTACCTCCCAGCCTGGTAACCTCACACTCTCCTACACATACACACACACACACACGTACACACTCTCTCTCTCTCTCTCTCAAACAAGGCTGAGGCAGCAGAGTTACTCACCAATAAGTCGGTCAGCAAGGCTGACAGGCTGTGAGGAAACCCCGGCCTTGTAGCCTGTCACCTCTGGGGGGATGATGACTGTCTGGCAGACGTAGGCTGTGATAGATTTGGAGAACCCTGACTCACCCTCAGGAATCCGGAGGTCAGTGACATTGTCGGTGCACACAGACATTTTCCGACCCTGGTGGGGGAGTGGGAGGAAGAAGTGGGAAAAAGGGAGTGGTCACAGAGGAATTCCCAGAAGGGAATAGGGAAGGCTTTTTTACATCTAAATTTTCAGCGTTCCAATGGTATGTTGCAGGGGAATGATTCGTCCCAGGTCTAATGACGAGATAGATTTGATTTTCTGGTTTTGTTTTGTTTTCTTTTGAGGCAGGGTCTTGATCTATCGCCCAGGCAATGGTGCAATCATAGTTCACCAAAGCCTTCACTTCCTGGACTCAAGCAATCCTCCTGCCTCAATCTCCCAGAGTGTTGGGATTACAGGGGTGAGCCACTGTGCCTAGCCAACATTTTCAGTGTTATATATTTTATTATAAATGGTGCTGGCCGGGCGCAGTGGCTCACACTTGTAATCCCAGCACTTTGGGAGGCCGAGGCAGGTGGATCCTGAGGTCAAGAGATTGAGACCATCCTGGCCAACGTGGTGAAACCCTGTCTGTACTAAAAACACAAAAATTAGCTGGATGTGGTGGTGCGCGCCTGTAGTCCCAGCTACTTGGGAGGCTGAGACAGGAGAATCGCTTGAACCCGGGAGGCGGAGGTTGCAGTGAGCGGAGATCATGCCACTGCACTCTGGCCTGGCGACAGAATGAGAGTCCACCTCAAAAAAAAAAAAAAAAAAAAAAAAAAAGTGCTAAATCTGGTGTCTCAGCCTTTTTTTTTTTTTTTTTTTTTCCTAGATTGTAAGTAGATGAGCTTGAAAACTGAAGGAAACCTTTACATTACAATAAAATAAAGAGTTCTATAGGCCGGGCGCGGTGGCTCAAGCCTGTAATCCCAGCACTTTGGGAGGCCGAGATGGGCAGATCACAAGGTCAGGAGATCGAGACCATCCTGGCTAACACAGTGAAACCCCGTCTCTACTAAAAAATACAAAAAACTAGCCAGGCTAGGTGGTGGGCGCCTGTAGTCCCAGCTACTGGGGAGGCTGAAGCAGGAGAATGGCGTGAACCCGGGAGGTGGAGCTTGCAGTGAGCTGAGATCCAGTCACTGCACTGCAGCCTGGACGACAGAGCCAGACTCCGTCTCAAAAAAAAAAAAAAAAAAAATACAAAAAACTAGCCGGGCGAGGTGGCGGGCGCCTGTAGTCCCAGCTACTCGGGAGGCTGAGGCAGGAGAATGGCGTAAACCTGGGAGGCGGAGCTTGCAGTGAGCTGAGATCTGGCCACTGCACTCCAGCCCGGGCTACAGAGTGAGACTCCGTCTCAAAAAAAAAAAAAAAAAAAAAGAGTTCTGTCTTTGAACTAAGGATCTGTAGTGTGGCAGTACACCATAAGCATTTCTAAACAGGAAAGGAGTAGAGAAAAAAAGTACACCATTTCCCCAAATTCCCCACCTTTGTTGCTCTCCATAATTCGCTGAATGACACTTTGGTACATGGAGCCTGCTTTATTCAGTCTTATTTCCTAAGTGATCATGACCTGTTACTCCTGAGGCTTCATTTTAACTTCTTCGAAGACTTCTGAAAACAAGATAGAGACACGTATCTCTAATCTTTCACAGGTTAGTTTCTTTCTTGACATGTTCTCTATATAAACACCCATCAACTTCTTTGCATGCTGCAGAGGATGGGTCAGAGCTCTATGATGTAAAGGCCTTACCACCAACAGAGTCAAAGACTAGATGCTCAAGATGCACTTTATATTGTAATTTTTTTTTAGATGGAGTCTTGCTGTGTTGTCCAGGCTAGAGTGCAGTGGCACGATCTTGGCTCACTACAA
Organism: Macaca fascicularis; assembly: GCF_037993035.2. Lineage (NCBI taxonomy): Eukaryota > Metazoa > Chordata > Mammalia > Primates > Cercopithecidae > Macaca > Macaca fascicularis. The sequence goes on along the minus strand of NC_088375.1, from coordinate 125,297,577 downwards.
CTACTGCCCCCGGGTTCAAGTAATTCTCCTGCCTCAGCCTCCCGAGTAGCTGGGACTACACACGTGTGCCACCATGCCCAGCTAATTTTTCTATTTTTAGTAGAAACAGGGTTTCACCATATTGGCCAGGCTGATCTCGAACTCCTAACCTCAGGTGATCCGCCTGCCTTGGCTTCCAAATTCCTAGGATTACAGGCGTGAGCCACCGTGCCCAGCCTATTTCGTAACATTTGAAATGAACTTTCCCATTGCTAATTGTGGCTTGCTTGCAGTTTAGTCAAGTGCAGCGGTGGGATTAACCTTTGCATTTCTGCCTTTGAATTTTGGATCTGAAATATTTGCAGCAGCATGAAATGGCTGATGGTGACAATCTTTCCTTATAAAGCATTTCATGTTACTTTCTTTCATGCTGTCAGCAAAGAGACATGTGGATGAAATAGAAACAGCTGATTTTATCCAGCCTCTAGGAAACAAGCGACAAATGCAGTGATTGCTGCTTTTTCAAGGAAGGGAAAAAAACCTTTCCTCCTGTGTATTTCTGGGTTTTTGTTTGTTTGTTTTGTTTTGTTTTGTTTTGTTTTGTTTTGTTTTTTGAGACAGAGTCTCACTCTGTCGCCCGGGCTGGAGTGCACTGGCACGATCTCGACTCACTGCACGCTCGGCCTCCCAGGTTTATGCCATTGTCCTGCCTCAGCCTCCCGAGCAGCTGGACTACAGGTGCCCGCCACCACGCCCAGATAATTTTTTGTATTTTTAGTAGAGACGGGGTTTCACCGTGTTAGCCAGGATGGTCTCGATCTCCTGACCTCGTGATCCGCCCACCTTGGCCTCCCAAATGCTGGGATTACAGGCGTGAGCCACCACGCCCGGCCTTCCTCCTGCATATTTTTAAATAGACTAATTCTGAGGAAATAAAGGTCAGGTAAGAGTAAAAGAACACCTTATTTTATTTTATTTTATTTTATTTATTTATTTTTTTGAGATGAAGTTTCATTCTTTTTGCCCAGGCTGGAGTGCAATGGCGCGATCTCAGCTCACTGCAAACCTCCACCTCCCAGGTTCAAGCGATTCTCCTGCCTCAGCCTCCCCAGTAGCTGGGATTACAGGCATGCACCACCACGCTCGGCTAATTTTTTTGTATTTTTAGTAGAGACGGGGTTTCTCCATATTGGTCAGGCCAGTCTCGAACTCCCCACCTCAGGTGATCCGCCTGCTTCGGCCTCCCAAAGTGCTGGGATTATAGGCGTAAACCACCGCACTCAGCACCCAGCAAGAACACATTATTTTAAACATCTATATTTTCTTAAGTGTTTATAATCCTGATTATTTAACTTGAGGGAAAAAAATCCTCAGGGATAATAACATTTAAAAACCTTTGAAGCTCCTCAACCCCCTGCTGCCTGAAGGATTTCTGATTTTCTCCTGTGTCTGTCTCTGGCCTCTGATCCACGGGCCTCCCCCATTCAATTCTCACCCTGTCAAACTTACCTGGTTTCCACAGAGACTGAGGGTAAAGTGATGGAAGTATTTCAGCCCTTTGGAAGTGAAGCTTGGCCCTCCAGCAAGAGTGACAGTGTTTGCCAAAGCGGAGAAGTTGTAGTTGAAAGTCCTGGTCGGAGTGTTGCGTGAGAAGATGCAATCGTTGTAGCACAGAGAGTGGATCTGACGGGGAGAGGGACGGGTCAGGCCCACTGGTCAGGCAGGGCCTTGAGGGGCCGCAGCCGAGAATAGCAGTTTTCTCCCCAGTCTGGTCCCGCCCAAATGGGGTCAAGAGGAGGAAGAAAGGATTAGGGGTGACTAGCAAAAGAAGTGAAACAGGCACTAGGGGATTTATGTACATTTGCCATTCAGTTATTAGCACATATGTGATGGACAAACCCAAACCTGTTATTGTTCAGAAGGGAGTTTGGTCAAATTCTATAGCCTTATTCCTGTGCCTAGATTATAGAAGCCTCTCAAGACACAAGAGGATCCTTTTTACTTTCCAGCAGAAGACAATGAGGTACTAACCAGAAAAGGGTATCTGAGATGGAAGAAGAGAAATTTTTCTTGCTCCCTCCTCACCCCCTCACTGTGTAAAACTCACTGAACTCTGCTTCCTGTTTCTCAGGTTCTCTGTAGGAAACTGAACTCAGAAAGGGGCTTTTCTTCCCATAAACCCGTTCATTGCTCTGTTTTAGGGTCACCATTCAGCGGCAGCCGCACACAATTGTCATTCCCTCGCACAGCAGCAGAGGGAGCTCCAGGGAAGGAAGGTTGTAGCAAAAGTCCAGGGTACCGGAAAGAGGTTGCCAGGGGTCTGTAGAATCGCTGCACTTCATTGCGCAGATGAACTAGGCAACGTTTGCAGAGTACATATTGATAGTGCCTTACAGGTGTATGTGCGTATAGTTGTGATCAGTAAAATACAAATTCATTTAAAAGCATCGATTAATATCTGAGAGCTGTTAGTCGTAAGTACTTCTCAGATGCAGAAAGTACATGGGGGCAACAACACTGCTCCCCACTTTATTTATTAGTTTTTATAGGTGCTTTTTAAAATTTATTTTGTAAATTAGAGACAGGATCTTGCTCTGTCACCCAGGCTGGAGGGCAGTGGCACAATCATGGCTCATGACAACCTTGAACCCCGGGGCTCAAGTGATCTTCCCACCTCAGGCTCCCAAAGTGTTGGGATGACAGGTGTGAGCCACTGCAGGCAGCCTCTTCCCACTTAGGAAAGGAATCCTTATACTTGTAAAGCTGAGAAGCCACTGGGATAGAAGACAGCAATGCCAGTTATCATATGTCCCAGCAATGGTTGGGTTTCTATCTTTCCAAAGAAGGGGTAGATTTCCATAATAACAGGCTGGATTGAATGATGCTGAATATAAGCCACAGGCCCCACCCCACTGTTCCTTCCCTCTGGGTCTCTGCACACCTGCCAAATAACCCCCTGGGCCAGACGGTCACCAACCTGTCTTACCTGCCACTAAAGAGGAGACTTGTCAGTGACTGAGTCCTGGACCCTGGAAATCAAGGCCCTGCTCACCCTCTACAGTCACAGCCTGGATGGGTGTCCTCCAGGACTCCAACCTAGGAGTATGCTGGGGGAGCACCTGGGGATCAGCCTCTAAAGAACCCCACCCAGGAGCCAGCATCTTCTGAGCTCATCCAAGCAGAGGGTCAGGTTTAGGATAAATGCCAGACTGCAGGTACCTTGTTGTTCTTGGTCCCTGGACCGCAGGGCACACAGGCCTGGACGCCGTAAGGCTGGTGGGCTTTCAGAATTGTGTTAGGGGGACAGGAATGGCAGGTTCCTGAATCTCGCTCAATATAGTAACCAGCAGGACAAGAGGTGCAGGAGGAGCCCACATCAGAGGCTTCTAGGGCACAGGGACGGCAGTAGGAGGCCACACCATTCATAACATTGGTGACATTGATGGAGTAGATCTTGGCAACGTCATTGGTGTACTTCCTGCTCTGGAGACAAGGAAACAAGAGGGGAGAGGGGAGAGGCCTGAGACAGCAGCAACAATTGAGGCCTCTAGAAAGAGCAAGGTAGTTAATCTTCCATCCTGTGATACTCAAGAAGAATCTTAGAAGCATCCGACTCTTTACTCACTTACCAGTAGCTCTTTATATGTATTTGGTGTCATTTTAAAATGAGACTGAACCATTTATAGGACATATAAAAATATTAAGTACCATGGGGAAAATACATAATATATACTGTTTTATGAAAAAAGCAAGTTTTCTCCTTGTAAAAGAGGCAAAAATGTATTTGTACAGAAACAAACAGTGTATAGGAGATGGTCCAGATGTTAACTGGTTTATCTCTGGGTAGTAGGATTATGGCTGATTTTATTTCTTATTTTTGTTTATTTCTATTTTCTGAGTCTTCTGCAATGAGCCTGTATTCCTTTGAGTTAAGAAAATAAAACTAGAGTTGTTACTATTAAAAACAACAACAAGTGTGGTTCCACATGTATCAGGGCAGGGACTACAAGGAGGGCCAGCTTATTTCTTAGTGTCATCTTTCCAGGAAGTCATCCGGACAGACGAGGTGGTCCTCAGAGGCCTGGGTCAGGCAGTTTCCTGCTTGACTCCCTAAGATCCTTCTCACCCTTGGATTCTGAACTTCAGACTCACACTTAAGCTAATGCTAGGAATCCTCCTGTGTTCAGAGGGTCTCCCCTGGGAGCTGAGGGTCTGAGGAAGGGGAGGAACTTACTGCCTCAAGAAAAGTGGTCCTCTGGAAGACCCAGGTGAAGCTTGTGGTCGTGTTCTCCTCAATGATGTAGGTATAGGACTGTTTGCCTTTGGAACCTTTCCACGTCTCCACAGGAGTGCTGGTCCTAGAATTCACACCCTGAACCCAGGACAGACAAGTGAAGAGGGTGCGATGGCCAGAGGGGAAGTGGGTGCCCATGTGGCTGCCATCCCAGGTGCCATCACAGTTGGTGAGACCCTTGTTAAACTGTGAAGTCCCTGCCGGTCAGTCTGGGCCTCTCCTCTGTGGAATCACTACAAGGGGGGTGTCAGCCACGTGGACACACCAATGGGGCAGACGGGGTAACCCTCCCCTGAAGGCCCTCTAGCGGGCAAAGAAAGGAAAACGTACCACCATGAAGTAGAGCTCACAGTTCACAGAACAGAGGGTCTCAAAGACAAATGTGATTCTGGCCACCTCTTTATTCTCTGTGTCTGCCATCACCGACTGCGGAGGTCTATAGGGGCAGAAATTAAATGTCAGTTCTAGAGGCCAGGCAGTGCTTACTGAAGAGCCCAGACAACAGCAGAGGGTCTGCCGGGGAATAGGGTTAGGTTCTGAGTATGATGGAAAGTGTGTGGACTAAATCCAATTGTGCCCTCCTAGCTATGTGACCTTGACCTAGCCAAACCACAGTTTCCTCATCTGTGAAATGGAGGTGATTAAATATCTTTCTCACCTACCTGCCATCATTGCAGGCAGACCTGAATGCATGACAGATGTGGTGGTCCTTTACAAAATGCTGTATCACCTCACTAGCAGAATATGGTCTACAGACCAGCAGCTCGGCCATCTCCTTGAGTTTATTAGAACTGCAGAACCTCAGGCTCCTCCCAGGCCAGTGAATCGGAATCTGCATGTTAATAGATTCCCAGGCGATTCGTGCGCACATTTAAGTTTGAGAAGCACTTCTATCCTAAGACTGTAAACTGTCGACATTTGCTCAGCAGCTCTCTCTCCAGCACTGGGGAGATTTGCCGGGGTTAAAGGAGCGGAATTTGTGATCCAGCAAAGTCCTCAGTTTGGTCCTCCTTTGGAAAGACAGAGCCATGCCCAGGCAGACTGGGGTGGTAGTGGGGATGAGGCAGCACTTTACTGTGATGATGAGATTTGCAAATTGGAAAGTACTTTTTGAGTGTTATTCCAAAAAGCCTAAAAAGTTTGCTCGCCTTGCAAACACAGGCTTTATCTGGCCAGCTCTGAGTAATGTATGTTAAGGGAAGGCAAACTGAGCACCATCCCAGGGATGGGAAGCAGGGACCTCGAAGGAGGGAATGAAGGCGTCAGATTGGCACTGGGGAAGCACATTCAGTGGCTGCCCCTTATCTTAAAGCACATATGGGCAGAAGAGTTCACTTTGGCCTTGGAAATTCATTCACGGCTTTCCTTTTGGCTTTAGCCATTTCCTGAATTCTGAGGACCTCCAGTTCTCAGCTTATGTCTACGCAGTTGTGTTAACCAGTGGGCTAGAAAAACCATCTCAACCTCAGTGAGTCCTAAATCACACACTGGTTTTATGGATGAGGGTCCCGAAGCCTGAACAGGTGAAGTGACTTTTCCCAAGGTCGCACAGCCAGTAAGCGGCAAAGCACAAGTGCCCTGTCTTCCAGTCCAGTGTTCCTTCCACCACACCACACTGCCAGGAGGTGTGTTTGTGTGTTTGTTTAGTGGGAAACAAATTTTCCTGTTGCCCTGGGATAAGGGGACAAATATAATAAGAACAGTCCTTCCCAATCTTCTTGCCCCAAATAAAGATGAACTGGCAATGGACATTTCTGACCGTATTATTTTTTATTTTATTTTATTTTTTTCTAATCTTAAGTGATGCTGTGTGGTGAAAAAATTGGAATAGCATGTGGCTAATGGAGGGAGAAGCTATACGGGATGAGAGAGCAGTTGGTAAATCAACACGGACAGCAACTTGAAAAACATATTAGCATTTGGTTACATTGGTCAAATATGACTGTGCCCTCTGTTCTCAACTGACATTTGAAATGAAATGAAACACAACCCCAGAAGGCCTCTCCTCTACAAGATTCCAAAATACGTGGGAATCGGATATGGCCACGCTGGCCTGGACTCCCCTGTGCTTTGGATTCCTCACCTAAATCCTGGCACAACCAGAGTGAGAATCATGAAGTCATTGTCTGAGGCTCCAGCCGCTGTGTAAATGTGATCACCAGCCACCTCCCAGCCTGAAAAGGAAAGGGAAGAGTTAATGCCTTGTGCTCTTGGGTGCAAGGCAAATGTGCACCCAGACGACACTCTGGAAGGAAGGTTTGACACCATCTTTTGAGGCGCCCAGAACCACCACTGAACATGAACCATGTTACTTATCCTGCCACTTTGGTCAAAGACCCTGAAGCTCTCAGAGCAAGACCTTTGAAGTGCACGCTCATGTTTCTAGCTCTGTTCCTTCCTCTAAAGCCGTCTTGGCAGAACATATGTCCATGAGGAATGGAACTTTCAAGGGAATGCATGACATAGTTAGCTTATTTTTCTCAGACATCACTATTATGAAGAAATGTGAAGTTGGAAGAACTGAGGGTGTGCAGGGAGCTGACAGCTCATGGCACAGGGAGAGGCAATTACCTGTCATGCCCTTGTACTCGAAGTTGATCCCACTGAGAACGGTCGTTTCCATGTTTGTGGGCAGCGTGTTCCACCATTTGTATTCAAATCCCACAGCAGGTTCAGTCCCCGCAGGGCAGTGGGTACAATCTGGGGAACCACAAGATCCATGCATTCAGTGGGAAGGCTGCAGTCACTCTGACTGGAGCTGCTGCCACACAGACAAGTGGCAACAGTTGTGGGCAGCCCACAAGCCTGGCTGCTAAGTACCGCTGCAGGAAGTTGTACCAAGTGGACTCAAAAACATTCTGACAATGTATTTAACTAACTCAAGATGTAAACACTAAGCCTTCATTCCAATATGCCAACCATCCTATTTGCCCACCCCAATTTTCATTTCAAAACTTAACTGTATCTCTAGTCTGATACATGTAATTCATATTATTGTCATATTATCATTAAATGCATTCATATTAACAGGTACACAATCACCCCAAGGCAGCATGGCTTATAGGTTTTGGTTGTGTCGAGCTGGTCATCCCAGCCCCTTAAGCCTTCTAGTCAGCATCTCTGCCATATGCTGGAAGCTCTGCTTTGAGGATTGGGCACTTTCAGGCCTGAGTCACATTTGCAGTTGGAGTGAGGAGGAAGGAAGGCGGCCTGAATTCTGACTCTGACCTGCAGACGAGGCCAGCCCTGACCTCTCTTCTGAATTTAGTCCTCAGAGGTGGCCTGGTCCTTACTGCCTCCCTTGGAAGGGCGGAGTCTGCATTCAACTGGCCACTCTGAGTGCCCACGCAGCCCACCCGCACAGTCGATGTGGGGATGGGTGTGCTGCAGGGAGTGGGGTGGTGAGGCGGTTACCTGAGCCATTGGAGTAGGAACCGTATGGGCAGGGCTGGCAGGTGCTGTTGCTGGTTTTGAAGAAGCCTGGGTTGCAGGGTGGGCAGCTGGTCTTCACACCAGAGGCAGGCAGCTTCACCGCCCCCTCAAGGTCCTCGCTACAGATTTTCGGCTTGGCCCATTTGTACATGAGCTGTGTCTGCAGAAATGAATTAAGCACAACTCAGCCTGTGTGAGATTTAGGACGTCTCTGGGACTCTGCCTTGAGGATGGGGGTTGGGGGCAGAGATCCAGATTCTGGGCCACATAGAGCTCCCCTGGGGTGGGGAACTTTGTGTTGGTCACAGATGTATCCCAAGCACCTAGCGCAGTGCCTGATTCCTGGTTGTGCTCAGTCACTGTCTGCCAAATGAATGTTGCTTGGGTGACAAGGAATAGCTCTAATGAAGACTTTATGACACAGAATATGGGACCAGTTGTCTTAGAGAAAGCTCCGATTCCACTGTAGAATCTTATTGCTACCAAGGTCACAGGAAGCGCAGCTGGTGAAAATCCCAGAACACGGAAAGGCACAGGGTGGAGGTGGCTCAGATGCCCCCTGGGGACTGAGGAGGTGGCAGAGATGTCCCAACTTATTTTTTGAGGTGTGCATTCTTTGCTGTTTTATTTATTGGGTAAACGTTTACAGAAAGCCTAATGCATCTATGTGCCAGATCTGGTGTCTCAGAGATGAATGAAACGTGACCCCTGCACTGGGTGCAGAAGTGGCGGGCGCCTGTAGTCCCAGCTACTCGGGAGGCTGAGGCAGGAGAATGGCATGAACCTGGGAGGCGGAGCTTGCAGTGAGCCAAGATCGCGCCACTACACTCCAGCCTGGGCAACAGAGCGAGACTCCGTCTCAAAAAAAAAAAAAAAAAAAAAAAAGAAATATAGCAAATGCAACTAAGGAAGTGAATTTTTCATTTTATTATCATTTTTTAAATATTTCATTTTTTGAATCAGAGTCTCACTCTGTTGCCTGGTTTGGAGTGCAGTGGTGCGATCTCGGATCACTGCAGCCTCTGCCTCTTGGGTCCAAGTTATTCTCCTGCCTCAGCCACCCAGGTAGCTGGGATTACAGGAATGTGCCACCACACCTGGCTAATCTTCGTATTTTTGGTAGAGATGGTGTTTCACCATGTTGGCCAGGCTGGTCTTGAACTTCTGACCTCATGTGATCTGCCTGCCTCAGCCTCCTAAAAACCTGGGATTACAGGCATGAGCCACCGCACCCAGCTGAATTTTTCATTTTAAAATGTACATAGCCACACGTGGCCAGTGGCTACCATTTACAGAGTGCAGCTGTAGATACTGGAAGACAGCCATGCCACCTTAGTACCAAAATTTGAAGTTAATAAGTAAGCTCATGAGTCAAGTCAGCTCCCCAAGCCTCTTTTCCCTTTTTGTTAATAGCAGAATGCAGTATCCCAATCCCACTCCAAGCTCTTTCTTACCAGAAGTGG